>NW_028269985.1:1045647-1394196 GCF_054644295.1 Miniopterus natalensis
GTTAGGGTTACGATTGGACCTAGGGTTACGGTTATGTTGAGGGCTAGGGTTAGAGATCCGGTTAGGGTTACGATTGGACCTAGGGTTAGGGTTATGTTGAGGGCTAGTGTTAGAGATCCGGTCAGGGTTACGATTGGACCTAGGGTTAGGGTTATGTTGAGGGCTAGGGTTAGAGATCCGGTTAGGGTTACGATTGGTCCTAGGGTTAGGGTTATGTTGTGGGCTAGGGTTAGAGAGACGGTTAGGGTTACGATTGACCTAGGGTTAGGGTTATGTTGAGGGCTAGGGTTAGAGATCCGGTTAGGGTTACGATTGGACCTAGGGTTAGGGTTATGTTGAGGGCTAGGGTTAGAGATCCGGTTAGGGTTACGATTGGACCTAGGGTTAGGGTTATGTTGAGGGGTAGGGTTAGAGATCCGGTTAGGGTTATGATTGGACCTAGGGTTAGGGTTATGTTGAGGGCTATGGTTAGAGATCCGGTTAGGGTTAGGATTGGACCTAGGGTTAGGGTTATGTTGAGGGCTAGGGTTAGAGATCCGGTTAGGGTTACGATTGGACCTAGGGTTAGGGTTATGTTGAGGTCTATGGTTAGAGATCCGGTTAGGGTTACGATTGGACCTAGGGTTACGGTTATGTTGAGGGCTAGGGTTAGAGATCCGGTTAGGGTTACGATTGGACCTAGGGTTAGGGTTATGTTGAGGGCTAGTGTTAGAGATCCGGTTAGGGTTACGATTGGACCTAGGGTTAGGGTTATGTTGAGGGCTAGGGTTAGAGATCCGGTTAGGGTTACGATTGGACCTAGGGTTAGGGTTATGTTGTGGGCTAGGGTTAGAGAGACGGTTAGGGTTACGATTGACCTAGGGTTAGGGTTATGTTGAGGGTTAGGGTTAGAGATCCGGTTAGGGTTACGATTGGACCTAGGGTTAGGGTTATGTTGAGGGCTAGGGTTAGAGATGCCGTTAGGGTTACGATTGGACCTAGGGTTAGGGTTATGTTGAGGGCTAGGGTTAGAGATCCGGTTAGGGTTACGATTGTACCTAGGGTTAGGGTTATGTTGAGGGCTAGGGTTAGAGATCCGGTTAGGGTTACGATTGTACCTAGGGTTAGGGTTATGTTGAGGGCTAGGGTTAGAGATGCCGTTAGGGTTACGATTGGACCTAGGGTTAGGGTTATGTTGAGGGTTAGGGTTACAGATCCGGTTAGGGTTACGATTGGACCTAGGGTTAGGGTTATGTTGAGGGCTAGGGTTAGAGATCCGGTTAGGGTTACGATTGGACCTAGGGTTAGGGTTATGTTGAGGGCTAGGGTTAGAGATCCGGTTAGGGTTACGATTGGACCTAGGGTTAGGGTTATGTTGAGGGCTAGGGTTAGAGATCCGGTTAGGGTTACGATTGGACCTAGGGTTAGGGTTATGTTGAGGGGTAGGGTTAGAGATCCGGTTAGGGTTATGATTGGACCTAGGGTTAGGGTTATGTTGAGGGCTATGGTTAGAGATCCGGTTAGGGTTACGATTGGACCTAGGGTTAGGGTTATGTTGAGGGCTAGGGTTAGAGATCCGGTTAGGGTTATGATTGGACCTAGGGTTAGGGTTATGTTGAGGGCTAGGGTTAGAGATCCGGTTAGGGTTACGATTGGACCTAGGGTTAGGGTTATGTTGAGGGCTAGGGTTAGAGATCCGGTTAGGGTTACGATTGGACCTAGGGTTAGGGTTATGTTGAGGGCTAGGGTTAGAGATCCGGTCAGGGTTACGATTGGACCTAGGGTTAGGGTTATGTTGAGGGCTAGGGTTAGAGATCCGGTTAGGGTTGCGATTGGACCTAGGGTTAGGGTTATGTTGAGGGCTAGGGTTAGAGATCCGGTTAGGGTTACGATTGGACCTAGGGTTAGGGTTATGTTGAGGGCTAGGGTTAGAGATCCGGTTAGGGTTACGATTGGACCTAGGGTTAGGGTTATGTTGAGGGCTATGGTTAGAGATCCGGTTAGGGTTACGATTGGACCTAGGGTTAGGGTTATGTTGAGGGCTAGGGTTAGAGATCCGGTTAGGGTTACGATTGGACCTAGGGTTAGGGTTATGTTGAGGGCTAGGGTTAGAGATCCGGTTAGGGTTACGATTGGACCTAGGGTTAGGGTTATGTTGAGGGCTATGGTTAGAGATCCGGTTAGGGTTACGATTGGACCTAGGGTTAGGGTTATGTTGAGGGCTATGGTTAGAGATCCGGTCAGGGTTACGATTGGACCTAGGGTAAGGGTTATGTTGAGGGCTAGGGTTAGAGATCCGGTTAGGGTTACGATTGGACCTAGGGTTAGGGTTATGTTGTGGGCTAGGGTTAGAGAGACGGTTAGGGTTACGATTGACTTAGGGTTAGGGTTATGTTGAGGGCTAGGGTTAGAGATCCGGTTAGGGTTACGATTGGACCTAGGGTTAGGGTTATGTTGAGGGCTAGGGTTAGAGATCCGGTCAGGGTTACGATTGGACCTAGGGTTAGGGTTATGTTGAGGGCTAGGGTTAGAGATCCGGTTAGGGTTACGATTGGACCTAGGGTTAGGGTTATGTTGAGGGCTAGGGTTAGAGATCCGGTTAGGGTTACGATTGGACCTAGGGTTAGGGTTATGTTTAGGGCTAGGGTTAGAGATCCGGTTAGGGTTACGATTGGACCTAGGGTTAGGGTTATGTTGAGGGCTATGGTTAGAGATCCGGTTAGGGTTACGATTGGACCTAGGGTTAGGGTTATGTTGAGGGCTAGGGTTAGAGATCCGGTTAGGGTTACGATTGGACCTAGGGTTAGGGTTATGTTGAGGGCTAGGGTTAGAGATCCGGTTAGGGTTACGATTGGACCTAGGGTTAGGGTTATGTTGAGGGCTATGGTTAGAGATCCGGTTAGGGTTACGATTGGACCTAGGGTTAGGGTTATGTTGAGGGCTATGGTTAGAGATCCGGTCAGGGTTACGATTGGACCTAGGGTAAGGGTTATGTTGAGGGCTAGGGTTAGAGATCCGGTTAGGGTTACGATTGGACCTAGGGTTAGGGTTATGTTGTGGGCTAGGGTTAGAGAGACGGTTAGGGTTACGATTGACTTAGGGTTAGGGTTATGTTGAGGGCTAGGGTTAGAGATCCGGTTAGGGTTACGATTGGATCTAGGGTTAGGGTTATGTTGAGGGCTAGAGTTAGAGATCCGGTTAGGGTTACGATTGGACCTAGGGTTAGGGTTATGTTGTGGGCTAGGGTTAGAGAGACGGTTAGGGTTACGATTGGACCTAGGGTTAGGGTTATGTTGAGGGGTAGGGTTAGAGGTGCCGTTAGGATTACGATTGGACCTAGGGTTAGGATTATGTTGAGGACTAGGGTTAGAGATCCGGTTAGGGTTACGATTGGACCTAGGGTTAGGGTTATGTTGAGAGCTAGGGTTAGAGAGACGGTTAGGGTTACGATTGGACCTAGGGTTAGGGTTATGTTGACGGCTAGGGTTAGAGATGCCGTTAGGGTTACGATTGGACCTAGGGTTAGGGTTATGTTGAGGGCTAGGGTTAGAGATCCGGTTAGGGTTACGATTGGACCTAGGGTTAGGGTTATGTTGAGGGCTAGGGTTAGAGATCCGGTTAGGGTTACGATTGGACCTAGGGTTAGGGTTATGTTGAGGGCTAGGGTTAGAGATGCCGTTAGGGTTACGATTAGACCTAGGGTTAGGGTTATGTTGAGGGCTAGGGTTAGAGATCCGGTTAGGGTTACGATTGGACCTAGGGTTACGGTTATGTTGAGGGCTAGGGTTAGAGATGCCGTTAAGGTTACAATTGGACCAAGGGTTAGGGTTATGTTGATTGTTAGGGTTAGAGATCCGGTTAGGGTTACGATTGGACCTAGGGTTAGGGTTATGTTGAGGGCTAGGGTTAGAGATGCCGTTAGGGTTACGATTGGACCTAGGGTTAGGGTTATGTTGAGGGCTAGGGTTAGAGATGCCGTTAGGGTTACGATTGGAGCTAGGGTTAGGGTTATGTTGAGGGCTAGGGTTAGAGAATCGGTTAGGGTTACGATTGGACCTAGGGTTAGGGTTATGTTGAGGGCTAGGGTTAGAGATCCGGTTAGGGTTCCGATTGGACCTAGGGTTAGGGTTATGTTGAGGGCTAGGGTTAGAGATCCGGTTAGGGTTACGATTGGACCTAGGGTTAGGGTTATGTTGAGGGCTATGGTTAGAGAAGCGGTTAGGGTTACGATTGGACCTAGGGTTTCGGTTATGTTGAGGGCTAGGGTTAGAGATGCGGTTAGGGTTACGATTGGACCTAGTGTTAGGGTTCTGTTGAGGGCTAGGGTTAGAGATCCGGTTAGGGTTACGATTGGACCTAGGGTTAGGGTTATGTTTTGGGCTAGGGTTAGAGAGACGGTTAGGGTTACGATTGGACCTAGGGTTAGGGTTATGTTGTGGGCTAGGGTTAGAGAGACGGTTAGGGTTACGATTGGACCTAGGGTTAGGGTTATGTTGAGGGCTAGGGTTAGAGATCCGGTTAGGGTTACGATTGGACCTAGGGTTAGGGTTATGTTGAGGGCTAGGGTTAGAGATCCGATTAGGGTTACGATTGGACCTAGGGTTAGGGTTATGTTGAGGGCTAGGGTTAGAGATGCCGTTAGGGTTACGATTGGACCTAGGGTTAGGGTTATGTTGAGGGTTAGGGTTAGAGATCCGGTTAGGGTTACGATTGGACCTAGGGTTAGGGTTATGTTGAGGGCTAGGGTTAGAGATCCGGTTAGGGTTACGATTGGACCTAGGGTTAGGGTTATGTTGAGGGCTAGGGTTAGAGGTCCGGTTAGGGTTACGATTGGACCTAGGGTTAGGGTTATGTTGAGGGGTAGGGTTAGAGATCCGGTTAGGGTTACGATTGGACCTAGGGTTAGGGTTATGTTGAGGGCTATGGTTAGAGATCCGGTTAGGGTTAGGATTGGACCTAGGGTTAGGGTTATGTTGAGGGCTAGGGTTAGAGATCCGGTTAGGGTTACGATTGGACCTAGGGTTAGGGTTATGTTGAGGGCTAGGGTTAGAGGTCCGGTTAGGGTTCTGATTGGACCTAGGGTTAGGGTTATGTTGAGGGCTAGGGTTAGAGATCCGGTTAGGGTTACGATTGGACCTAGGGTTAGGGTTATGTTGAGGGCTAGGGTTAGAGATCCGGTTAGGGTTACGATTGGACCTAGGGTTAGGGTTATGTTGAGGGCTAGGGTTAGAGATCCGGTTAGGGTTACGATTGGACCTAGGGTTAGGGTTATGTTGAGGGCTAGGGTTAGAGATCCGGTTAGGGTTACGATTGGACCTAGGGTTAGGGATATGTTGAGGGCTAGGGTTAGAGATCCGGTTAGGGTTACGATTGGACCTAGGGTTAGGGTTATGTTGAGGGCTAGGGTTAGAGATCCGGTTAGGGTTACGATTGGACCTAGGGTTAGGGTTATGTTGAGGGCTAGGGTTAGAGATCCGGTTAGGGTTACGATTGGACCTAGGGTTAGGGTTATGTTGAGGGCTATGGTTAGAGATCCGGTTAGGGTTACGATTGGACCTAGGGTTAGGGTTATGTTGAGGGCTAGGGTTAGAGATCCGGTTAGGGTTACGATTGGACCTAGGGTTAGGGTTATGTTGAGGGCTAGGGTTAGAGATCCGGTTAGGGTTACGATTGGACCTAGGGTTAGGGTTATGTTGAGGGCTATGGTTAGAGATCCGGTTAGGGTTACGATTGGACCTAGGGTTAGGGTTATGTTGAGGGCTATGGTTAGAGATCCGGTCAGGGTTACGATTGGACCTAGGGTAAGGGTTATGTTGAGGGCTAGGGTTAGAGATCCGGTTAGGGTTACGATTGGACCTAGGGTTAGGGTTATGTTGTGGGCTAGGGTTAGAGAGACGGTTAGGGTTACGATTGACTTAGGGTTAGGGTTATGTTGAGGGCTAGGGTTAGAGATCCGGTTAGGGTTACGATTGGATCTAGGGTTAGGGTTATGTTGAGGGCTAGAGTTAGAGATCCGGTTAGGGTTACGATTGGACCTAGGGTTAGGGTTATGTTGTGGGCTAGGGTTAGAGAGACGGTTAGGGTTACGATTGGACCTAGGGTTAGGGTTATGTTGAGGGGTAGGGTTAGAGGTGCCGTTAGGATTACGATTGGACCTAGGGTTAGGGTTATGTTGAGGACTAGGGTTAGAGATCCGGTTAGGGTTACGATTGGACCTAGGGTTAGGGTTATGTTGAGAGCTAGGGTTAGAGAGACGGTTAGGGTTACGATTGGACCTAGGGTTAGGGTTATGTTGACGGCTAGGGTTAGAGATGCCGTTAGGGTTACGATTGGACCTAGGGTTAGGGTTATGTTGAGGGCTAGGGTTAGAGATCCGGTTAGGGTTACGATTGGACCTAGGGTTAGGGTTATGTTGAGGGCTAGGGTTAGAGATCCGGTTAGGGTTACGATTGGACCTAGGGTTAGGGTTATGTTGAGGGCTAGGGTTAGAGATGCCGTTAGGGTTACGATTAGACCTAGGGTTAGGGTTATGTTGAGGGCTAGGGTTAGAGATCCGGTTAGGGTTACGATTGGACCTAGGGTTACGGTTATGTTGAGGGCTAGGGTTAGAGATGCCGTTAAGGTTACAATTGGACCAAGGGTTAGGGTTATGTTGATTGTTAGGGTTAGAGATCCGGTTAGGGTTACGATTGGACCTAGGGTTAGGGTTATGTTGAGGGCTAGGGTTAGAGATGCCGTTAGGGTTACGATTGGACCTAGGGTTAGGGTTATGTTGAGGGCTAGGGTTAGAGATGCCGTTAGGGTTAAGATTGGACCTAGGGTTAGGGTTATGTTGAGGGCTAGGGTTAGAGAATCGGTTAGGGTTACGATTGGACCTAGGGTTAGGGTTATGTTGAGGGCTAGGGTTAGAGATCCGGTTAGGGTTCCGATTGGACCTAGGGTTAGGGTTATGTTGAGGGCTAGGGTTAGAGATCCGGTTAGGGTTACGATTGGACCTAGGGTTAGGGTTATGTTGAGGGCTATGGTTAGAGAAGCGGTTAGGGTTACGATTGGACCTAGGGTTTCGGTTATGTTGAGGGCTAGGGTTAGAGATGCGGTTAGGGTTACGATTGGACCTAGTGTTAGGGTTCTGTTGAGGGCTAGGGTTAGAGATCCGGTTAGGGTTACGATTGGACCTAGGGTTAGGGTTATGTTGAGGGCTAGGGTTAGAGATCCGGTTAGGGTTACGATTGGACCTAGGGTTAGGGTTATGTTGAGGGCTAGGGTTAGAGGTCCGGTTAGGGTTACGATTGGACCTAGGGTTAGGGTTATGTTGAGGGGTAGGGTTAGAGATCCGGTTAGGGTTACGATTGGACCTAGGGTTAGGGTTATGTTGAGGGCTATGGTTAGAGATCCGGTTAGGGTTAGGATTGGACCTAGGGTTAGGGTTATGTTGAGGGCTAGGGTTAGAGATCCGGTTAGGGTTACGATTGGACCTAGGGTTAGGGTTATGTTGAGGGCTAGGGTTAGAGGTCCGGTTAGGGTTCTGATTGGACCTAGGGTTAGGGTTATGTTGAGGGCTAGGGTTAGAGATCCGGTTAGGGTTACGATTGGACCTAGGGTTAGGGTTATGTTGAGGGCTAGGGTTAGAGATCCGGTTAGGGTTACGATTGGACCTAGGGTTAGGGTTATGTTGAGGGCTAGGGTTAGAGATCCGGTTAGGGTTACGATTGGACCTAGGGTTAGGGTTATGTTGAGGGCTAGGGTTAGAGATCCGGTTAGGGTTACGATTGGACCTAGGGTTAGGGATATGTTGAGGGCTAGGGTTAGAGATCCGGTTAGGGTTACGATTGGACCTAGGGTTAGGGTTATGTTGAGGGCTAGGGTTAGAGATCCGGTTAGGGTTACGATTGGACCTAGGGTTAGGGTTATGTTGAGGGCTAGGGTTAGAGATCCGGTTAGGGTTACGATTGGACCTAGGGTTAGGGTTATGTTGAGGGCTATGGTTAGAGATCCGGTTAGGGTTACGATTGGACCTAGGGTTAGGGTTATGTTGAGGGCTAGGGTTAGAGATCCGGTTAGGGTTACGATTGGACCTAGGGTTAGGGTTATGTTGAGGGCTAGGGTTAGAGATCCGGTTAGGGTTACGATTGGACCTAGGGTTAGGGTTATGTTGAGGGCTATGGTTAGAGATCCGGTTAGGGTTACGATTGGACCTAGGGTTAGGGTTATGTTGAGGGCTATGGTTAGAGATCCGGTCAGGGTTACGATTGGACCTAGGGTAAGGGTTATGTTGAGGGCTAGGGTTAGAGATCCGGTTAGGGTTACGATTGGACCTAGGGTTAGGGTTATGTTGTGGGCTAGGGTTAGAGAGACGGTTAGGGTTACGATTGACTTAGGGTTAGGGTTATGTTGAGGGCTAGGGTTAGAGATCCGGTTAGGGTTACGATTGGATCTAGGGTTAGGGTTATGTTGAGGGCTAGAGTTAGAGATCCGGTTAGGGTTACGATTGGACCTAGGGTTAGGGTTATGTTGTGGGCTAGGGTTAGAGAGACGGTTAGGGTTACGATTGGACCTAGGGTTAGGGTTATGTTGAGGGGTAGGGTTAGAGGTGCCGTTAGGATTACGATTGGACCTAGGGTTAGGGTTATGTTGAGGACTAGGGTTAGAGATCCGGTTAGGGTTACGATTGGACCTAGGGTTAGGGTTATGTTGAGAGCTAGGGTTAGAGAGACGGTTAGGGTTACGATTGGACCTAGGGTTAGGGTTATGTTGACGGCTAGGGTTAGAGATGCCGTTAGGGTTACGATTGGACCTAGGGTTAGGGTTATGTTGAGGGCTAGGGTTAGAGATCCGGTTAGGGTTACGATTGGACCTAGGGTTAGGGTTATGTTGAGGGCTAGGGTTAGAGATCCGGTTAGGGTTACGATTGGACCTAGGGTTAGGGTTATGTTGAGGGCTAGGGTTAGAGATGCCGTTAGGGTTACGATTAGACCTAGGGTTAGGGTTATGTTGAGGGCTAGGGTTAGAGATCCGGTTAGGGTTACGATTGGACCTAGGGTTACGGTTATGTTGAGGGCTAGGGTTAGAGATGCCGTTAAGGTTACAATTGGACCAAGGGTTAGGGTTATGTTGATTGTTAGGGTTAGAGATCCGGTTAGGGTTACGATTGGACCTAGGGTTAGGGTTATGTTGAGGGCTAGGGTTAGAGATGCCGTTAGGGTTACGATTGGACCTAGGGTTAGGGTTATGTTGAGGGCTAGGGTTAGAGATGCCGTTAGGGTTAAGATTGGACCTAGGGTTAGGGTTATGTTGAGGGCTAGGGTTAGAGAATCGGTTAGGGTTACGATTGGACCTAGGGTTAGGGTTATGTTGAGGGCTAGGGTTAGAGATCCGGTTAGGGTTCCGATTGGACCTAGGGTTAGGGTTATGTTGAGGGCTAGGGTTAGAGATCCGGTTAGGGTTACGATTGGACCTAGGGTTAGGGTTATGTTGAGGGCTATGGTTAGAGAAGCGGTTAGGGTTACGATTGGACCTAGGGTTTCGGTTATGTTGAGGGCTAGGGTTAGAGATGCGGTTAGGGTTACGATTGGACCTAGTGTTAGGGTTCTGTTGAGGGCTAGGGTTAGAGATCCGGTTAGGGTTACGATTGGACCTAGGGTTAGGGTTATGTTTTGGGCTAGGGTTAGAGAGACGGTTAGGGTTACGATTGGACCTAGGGTTAGGGTTATGTTGTGGGCTAGGGTTAGAGAGACGGTTAGGGTTACGATTGGACCTAGGGTTAGGGTTATGTTGAGGGCTAGGGTTAGAGATCCGGTTAGGGTTACGATTGGACCTAGGGTTAGGGTTATGTTGAGGGCTAGGGTTAGAGATCCGGTTAGGGTTACGATTGGACCTAGGGTTAGGGTTATGTTGAGGGCTAGGGTTAGAGATGCCGTTAGGGTTACGATTGGACCTAGGGTTAGGGTTATGTTGAGGGTTAGGGTTAGAGATCCGGTTAGGGTTACGATTGGACCTAGGGTTAGGGTTATGTTGAGGGCTAGGGTTAGAGATCCGGTTAGGGTTACGATTGGACCTAGGGTTAGGGTTATGTTGAGGGCTAGGGTTAGAGATCCGGTTAGGGTTACGATTGGACCTAGGGTTAGGGTTATGTTGAGGGGTAGGGTTAGAGATCCGGTTAGGGTTACGATTGGACCTAGGGTTAGGGTTATGTTGAGGGCTATGGTTAGAGATCCGGTTAGGGTTAGGATTGGACCTAGGGTTAGGGTTATGTTGAGGGCTAGGGTTAGAGAGCCGGTTAGGGTTACGATTGGACCTAGCGTTAGGGTTATGTTGAGGGCTAGGGTTAGAGGTCCGGTTAGGGTTCTGATTGGACCTAGGGTTAGGGTTATGTTGAGGGCTAGGGTTAGAGATCCGGTTAGGGTTACGATTGGACCTAGGGTTAGGGTTATGTTGAGGGCAAGGGTTAGAGATCCGGTTAGGGTTACGATTGGACCTAGGGTTAGGGTTATGTTGAGGTCTATGGTTAGAGATCCGGTTAGGGTTACGATTGGACCTAGGGTTACGGTTATGTTGAGGGCTAGGGTTAGAGATCCGGTTAGGGTTACGATTGGACCTAGGGTTAGGGTTATGTTGAGGGCTAGTGTTAGAGATCCGGTCAGGGTTACGATTGGACCTAGGGTTAGGGTTATGTTGAGGGCTAGGGTTAGAGATCCGGTTAGGGTTACGATTGGACCTAGGGTTAGGGTTATGTTGTGGGCTAGGGTTAGAGAGACGGTTAGGGTTACGATTGACCTAGGGTTAGGGTTATGTTGAGGGCTAGGGTTAGAGATCCGGTTAGGGTTACGATTGGACCTAGGGTTAGGGTTATGTTGAGGGCTAGGGTTAGAGATCCGGTTAGGGTTACGATTGGACCTAGGGTTAGGGTTATGTTGAGGGGTAGGGTTAGAGATCCGGTTAGGGTTATGATTGGACCTAGGTTTAGGGTTATGTTGAGGGCTATGGTTAGAGATCCGGTTAGGGTTAGGATTGGACCTAGGGTTAGGGTTATGTTGAGGGCTAGGGTTAGAGATCCGGTTAGGGTTACGATTGGACCTAGGGTTAGGGTTATGTTGAGGTCTATGGTTAGAGATCCGGTTAGGGTTACGATTGGACCTAGGGTTACGGTTATGTTGAGGGCTAGGGTTAGAGATCCGGTTAGGGTTACGATTGGACCTAGGGTTAGGGTTATGTTGAGGGCTAGGGTTAGAGATCCGGTTAGGGTTACGATTGGACCTAGGGTTAGGGTTATGTTGAGGGGTAGGGTTAGAGATCCGGTTAGGGTTACGATTGGACCTAGGGTTAGGGTTATGTTGTGGGCTAGGGTTAGAGAGACGGTTAGGGTTACGATTGACCTAGGGTTAGGGTTATGTTGAGGGCTAGGGTTAGAGATCCGGTTAGGGTTACGATTGGAACTAGGGTTAGGGTTATGTTGTGGGCTAGGGATAGAGAGACGGTTACGGTTACGATTGGACCTAGGGTTAGGGTTATGTTCACGGCTAGGGATAGAGATGCCGTTAGGGTTACGATTGGACCTAGGGATAGGGTTATGTTGAGGTTTAGGGTTAGAGATCCGGTTAGGGTTACGATTGGACCTAGGGTTAGGGTTATGTTGAGGGCTAGGTTTAGAGATCCGATCAGGGTTACGATTGGACCTAGGGTTAGGGTTATGTTGAGGGGTAGGGTTAGAGATCCGGTTAGGGTTACGATTGGACCTAGGGTTAGGGTTATGTTGAGGGCTAGGGTTAGAGATCCGGTCAGGGTTACGATTGGACCTAGGGTTAGGGTTATGTTGAGGGCTAGGGTTAGAGAATCAGTTAGGGTTACGATTGGACCTAGGGTTAGGGTTATGTTGAGGGCTAGGGTTAGAGATCCGGTTAGGGTTACGATTGGACCTAGGGTTAGGGTTATGTTGAGGGCTAGGGTTAGAGATCCGGTTAGGGTTACGATTGGACCTAGGGTTAGCGTTATGTTGAGGGCTAGGGTTAGAGATCCGGTTAGGGTTACGATTGGACCCAGGGTTAGGGTTATGTTGAGGGCTAGGGTTAGAGATCCAGTTAGGGTTACGATTGGACCAAGGGTTAGGGTTATGTTTAGGGCTAGGGTTAGAGATGCGGTTAGGGTTACGATTCGACCTAGGGTTAGGGTTATGTTGAGGGCTAGGTTTAGAGATCCGGTTAGGGTTACGATTGGACCTAGGTTTAGGGTTATGTTGAGGGCTAGGATTAGAGATCCGGTTAGGGTTACGATTGAACCTAGGGTTAGGGTTATGTTGAGGCCTAGGTTTAGAGATCCGGTTAGGGTTACGATTGGACCTAGGGTTAGGGTTATGTAGAGGGCTAGGGTTAGAGATCCGGTTAGGGTTACGATTGGACCTAGGGTTAGGGTTATGTTGAGGGCTAGGGTTAGAGATCCGGTTAGGGTTACGATTGGACCTAGGGTTAGGGTTATGTTGAGGGCTAGGGTTAGAGATCCGGTTAGGGTTACGATTGGACCTAGGGTTAGGGTTATGTTGAGGGCTAGGGTTAGAGATCCGGTTAGGGTTACGATTGGACCTAGGGTTAGGGTTATGTTGAGGGCTAGGGTTAGAGATCCGGTTAGGGTTACGATTGGACCTAGGGTTAGGGTTATGTTGAGGGCTAGGGTTAGAGATCCGGTTAGGGTTACGATTGGAACTAGGGTTAGGGTTATGTTGTGGGCTAGGGTTAGAGAGAGGGTTAGGGTTACGATTGGACCTAGGGTTAGGGTTATGTTCACGGCTAGGGATAGAGATGCCGTTAGGGTTACGATTGGACCTAGGGATAGGGTTATGTTGAGGGTTAGGGTTAGAGATCCGGTTAGGGTTACGATTGGACCTAGGGTTAGGGTTATGTTGAGGGCTAGGGTTAGAGATCCGGTCAGGGTTACGATTGGACCTAGGGTTAGGGTTATGTTGAGGGGTAGGGTTAGAGATCCGGTTAGGGTTATGATTGGACCTAGTGTTAGGGTTATGTTGAGGGCTAGGGTTAGAGATCCGGTCAGGGTTACGATTGGACCTAGGGTTAGGGTTATGTTGAGAGCTAGGGTTAGAGATCCAGTTAGGGTTACGGTTGGACCAAGGGTTAGGGTTATGTTGAGGGCTAGGGTTAGAGATGCGGTTAGGGTTACGATTCGACCTAGGGTTAGGGTTATGTTGAGGGCTAGGTTTAGAGATCCGGTTAGGGTTACGATTGGACCTAGGTTTAGGGTTATGTTGAGGGCTAGGGTTAGAGAATCGGTTAGGGTTACGATTGAACCTAGGGTTAGGGTTATGTTGAGGCCTAGGGTTAGAGATCCGGTTAGGGTTACGATTGGACCTAGGGTTAGGGTTATGATGAGGGCTAGGGTTAGAGATCCGGTTAGGGTTACGATTGGACCTTGGGTTAGGGTTATGTTGAGGGCTAGGGTTAGAGATCCGGTTAGGGTTACGATTGGACCTAGGGTTAGGGTTATGTTGAGGGCTAGGGTTAGAGATCCGGTTAGGGTTACGATTGGACCTAGGGTTAGGGTTATTTTGAGGGCTAGGGTTAGAGATCCGGTTAGGGTTACGATTGGACCTAGGGTTAGGGTTATGTTGAGGGCTAGGGTTAGAGATGCCGTTAGGGTTACGATTGGACCTAGGGTTAGGGTTATGTTGAGGGCTAGGGTTAGAGATGCCGTTAGGGTTATGATTGGACCTAGGGTTAGGGTTATGTTGAGGGTTAGGGTTAGAGATCCGGTCAGGGTTACGATTGGACCTAGGGTTAGGGTTATGTTGAGGGCTAGGGTTAGAGATCCGGTCAGGGTTACGATTGGACCTAGGGTTAGGGTTATGTTGAGGGGTAGGGTTAGAGATCCGGTTAGGGTTATGATTGGACCTAGTGTTAGGGTTATGTTGAGGGCTAGGGTTAGAGATCCGGTCAGGGTTACGATTGGACCTAGGGTTAGGGTTATGTTGAGAGCTAGGGTTAGAGATCCAGTTAGGGTTACGGTTGGACCAAGGGTTAGGGTTATGTTGAGGGCTAGGGTTAGAGATGCGGTTAGGGTTACGATTCGACCTAGGGTTAGGGTTATGTTGAGGGCTAGGTTTAGAGATCCGGTTAGGGTTACGATTGGACCTAGGTTTAGGGTTATGTTGAGGGCTAGGGTTAGAGAATCGGTTAGGGTTACGATTGAACCTAGGGTTAGGGTTATGTTGAGGCCTAGGGTTAGAGATCCGGTTAGGGTTACGATTGGACCTAGGGTTAGGGTTATGATGAGGGCTAGGGTTAGAGATCCGGTTAGGGTTACGATTGGACCTTGGGTTAGGGTTATGTTGAGGGCTAGGGTTAGAGATCCGGTTAGGGTTACGATTGGACCTAGGGTTAGGGTTATGTTGAGGGCTAGGGTTAGAGATCCGGTTAGGGTTACGATTGGACCTAGGGTTAGGGTTATTTTGAGGGCTAGGGTTAGAGATCCGGTTAGGGTTACGATTGGACCTAGGGTTAGGGTTATGTTGAGGGCTAGGGTTAGAGATGCCGTTAGGGTTACGATTGGACCTAGGGTTAGGGTTATGTTGAGGGCTAGGGTTAGAGATGCCGTTAGGGTTATGATTGGACCTAGGGTTAGGGTTATGTTGAGGGTTAGGGTTAGAGATCCGGTTAGGGTTACGATTGGACCTAGGGTTAGGGTTATGTTGAGGGCTATGGTTAGAGATCCGGTCAGGGTTACGATTGGACCTAGGGTTAGGGTTATGTTTTGGGCTAGGGTTAGAGAGACGGTTAGGGTTATGATTGGACCTAGGGTTAGGGTTATGTTGACGGCTAGGGTTAGAGATGCCGTTAGGGTTACGATTGGACCTAGGGTTAGGGTTATGTTGAGGGCTAGGGTTAGAGATCCGGTTAGGGTTACGATTGGACCTAGGGTTAGGGTTATGTTGAGGGCTAGGGTTAGAGATCCGGTTAGGGTTACGATTGGACCTAGGGTTAGGGTTATGTTGAGGGCTATGGTTAGAGATCCGGTTAGGGTTACGATTGGACCTAGGGTTAGGGTTATGTTGAGGGCTAGGGTTAGAGATCCGGTTAGGGTTACGATTGGACCTAGGGTTAGGGTTATGTTGAGGGCTAGGGTTAGAGATCCGGTTAGGGTTACGATTGGACCTAGGGTTAGGGTTATGTTGAGGGCTATGGTTAGAGATCCGGTTAGGGTTACGATTGGACCTAGGGTTAGGGTTATGTTGAGGGCTATGGTTAGAGATCCGGTCAGGGTTACGATTGGACCTAGGGTAAGGGTTATGTTGAGGGCTAGGGTTAGAGATCCGGTTAGGGTTACGATTGGACCTAGGGTTAGGGTTATGTTGTGGGCTAGGGTTAGAGAGACGGTTAGGGTTACGATTGACTTAGGGTTAGGGTTATGTTGAGGGCTAGGGTTAGAGATCCGGTTAGGGTTACGATTGGATCTAGGGTTAGGGTTATGTTGAGGGCTAGAGTTAGAGATCCGGTTAGGGTTACGATTGGACCTAGGGTTAGGGTTATGTTGTGGGCTAGGGTTAGAGAGACGGTTAGGGTTACGATTGGACCTAGGGTTAGGGTTATGTTGAGGGGTAGGGTTAGAGGTGCCGTTAGGATTACGATTGGACCTAGGGTTAGGGTTATGTTGAGGACTAGGGTTAGAGATCCGGTTAGGGTTACGATTGGACCTAGGGTTAGGGTTATGTTGAGAGCTAGGGTTAGAGAGACGGTTAGGGTTACGATTGGACCTAGGGTTAGGGTTATGTTGACGGCTAGGGTTAGAGATGCCGTTAGGGTTACGATTGGACCTAGTGTTAGGGTTATGTTGAGGGCTAGGGTTAGAGATCCGGTTAGGGTTACGATTGGACCTAGGGTTAGGGTTATGTTGAGGGCTAGGGTTAGAGATCCGGTTAGGGTTACGATTGGACCTAGGGTTAGGGTTATGTTGAGGGCTAGGGTTAGAGATGCCGTTAGGGTTACGATTAGACCTAGGGTTAGGGTTATGTTGAGGGCTAGGGTTAGAGATCCGGTTAGGGTTACGATTGGACCTAGGGTTAGGGTTATGTTGAGGGCTAGGGTTAGAGATCCGGTTAGGGTTACGATTGGACCTAGGGTTAGGGTTATGTTGAGGGCTAGGGTTAGAGATCCGGTTAGGGTTACGATTGGACCTAGGGTTAGGGTTATGTTGAGGGGTAGGGTTAGAGATCCGGTTAGGGTTACGATTGGACCTAGGGTTAGGGTTATGTTGAGGGCTATGGTTAGAGATCCGGTTAGGGTTAGGATTGGACCTAGGGTTAGGGTTATGTTGAGGGCTAGGGTTAGAGATCCGGTTAGGGTTACGATTGGACCTAGGGTTAGGGTTATGTTGAGGGCTAGGGTTAGAGGTCCGGTTAGGGTTCTGATTGGACCTAGGGTTAGGGTTATGTTGAGGGCTAGGGTTAGAGATCCGGTTAGGGTTACGATTGGACCTAGGGTTAGGGTTATGTTGAGGGCTAGGGTTAGAGATCCGGTTAGGGTTACGATTGGACCTAGGGTTAGGGTTATGTTGAGGTCTATGGTTAGAGATCCGGTTAGGGTTACGATTGGACCTAGGGTTACGGTTATGTTGAGGGCTAGGGTTAGAGATCCGGTTAGGGTTACGATTGGACCTAGGGTTAGGGTTATGTTGAGGGCTAGTGTTAGAGATCCGGTCAGGGTTACGATTGGACCTAGGGTTAGGGTTATGTTGAGGGCTAGGGTTAGAGATCCGGTTAGGGTTACGATTGGACCTAGGGTTAGGGTTATGTTGTGGGCTAGGGTTAGAGAGACGGTTAGGGTTACGATTGACCTAGGGTTAGGGTTATGTTGAGGGCTAGGGTTAGAGATCCGGTTAGGGTTACGATTGGACCTAGGGTTAGGGTTATGTTGAGGGCTAGGGTTAGAGATCCGGTTAGAGTTACGATTGGACCTAGGGTTAGGGTTATGTTGAGGGGTAGGGTTAGAGATCCGGTTAGGGTTATGATTGGACCTAGGGTTAGGGTTATGTTGAGGGCTATGGTTAGAGATCCGGTTAGGGTTAGGATTGGACCTAGGGTTAGGGTTATGTTGAGGGCTAGGGTTAGAGATCCGGTTAGGGTTACGATTGGACCTAGGGTTAGGGTTATGTTGAGGTCTATGGTTAGAGATCCGGTTAGGGTTACGATTGGACCTAGGGTTACGGTTATGTTGAGGGCTAGGGTTAGAGATCCGGTTAGGGTTACGATTGGACCTAGGGTTAGGGTTATGTTGAGGGCTAGTGTTAGAGATCCGGTTAGGGTTACGATTGGACCTAGGGTTAGGGTTATGTTGAGGGCTAGGGTTAGAGATCCGGTTAGGGTTACGATTGGACCTAGGGTTAGGGTTATGTTGTGGGCTAGGGTTAGAGAGACGGTTAGGGTTACGATTGACCTAGGGTTAGGGTTATGTTGAGGGTTAGGGTTAGAGATCCGGTTAGGGTTACGATTGGACCTAGGGTTAGGGTTATGTTGAGGGCTAGGGTTAGAGATGCCGTTAGGGTTACGATTGGACCTAGGGTTAGGGTTATGTTGAGGGCTAGGGTTAGAGATCCGGTTAGGGTTACGATTGGACCTAGGGTTAGGGTTATGTTGAGGGCTAGGGTTAGAGATCCGGTTAGGGTTACGATTGTACCTAGGGTTAGGGTTATGTTGAGGGCTAGGGTTAGAGATGCCGTTAGGGTTACGATTGGACCTAGGGTTAGGGTTATGTTGAGGGTTAGGGTTACAGATCCGGTTAGGGTTACGATTGGACCTAGGGTTAGGGTTATGTTGAGGGCTAGGGTTAGAGATCCGGTTAGGGTTACGATTGGACCTAGGGTTAGGGTTATGTTGAGGGCTAGGGTTAGAGATCCGGTTAGGGTTACGATTGGACCTAGGGTTAGGGTTATGTTGAGGGCTAGGGTTAGAGATCCGGTTAGGGTTACGATTGGACCTAGGGTTAGGGTTATGTTGAGGGGTAGGGTTAGAGATCCGGTTAGGGTTATGATTGGACCTAGGGTTAGGGTTATGTTGAGGGCTAGGGTTAGAGATCCGGTTAGGGTTACGATTGGACCTAGGGTTAGGGTTATGTTGAGGGCTAGGGTTAGAGATCCGGTTAGGGTTACGATTGGACCTAGGGTTAGGGTTATGTTGAGGGCTAGGGTTAGAGATCCGGTTAGGGTTACGATTGGACCTAGGGTTAGGGTTATGTTGAGGGCTAGGGTTAGAGATCCGGTTAGGGTTACGATTGGACCTAGGGTTAGGGTTATGTTGAGGGCTAGGGTTAGAGATCCGGTCAGGGTTACGATTGGACCTAGGGTTAGGGTTATGTTGAGGGCTAGGGTTAGAGATCCGGTTAGGGTTACGATTGGACCTAGGGTTAGGGATATGTTGAGGGCTAGGGTTAGAGATCCGGTTAGGGTTACGATTGGACCTAGGGTTAGGGTTATGTTGAGGGCTAGGGTTAGAGATCCGGTTAGGGTTACGATTGGACCTAGGGTTAGGGTTATGTTGAGGGCTAGGGTTAGAGATCCGGTTAGGGTTACGATTGGACCTAGGGTTAGGGTTATGTTGAGGGCTATGGTTAGAGATCCGGTTAGGGTTACGATTGGACCTAGGGTTAGGGTTATGTTGAGGGCTAGGGTTAGAGATCCGGTTAGGGTTACGATTGGACCTAGGGTTAGGGTTATGTTGAGGGCTAGGGTTAGAGATCCGGTTAGGGTTACGATTGGACCTAGGGTTAGGGTTATGTTGAGGGCTATGGTTAGAGATCCGGTTAGGGTTACGATTGGACCTAGGGTTAGGGTTATGTTGAGGGCTATGGTTAGAGATCCGGTCAGGGTTACGATTGGACCTAGGGTAAGGGTTATGTTGAGGGCTAGGGTTAGAGATCCGGTTAGGGTTACGATTGGACCTAGGGTTAGGGTTATGTTGTGGGCTAGGGTTAGAGAGACGGTTAGGGTTACGATTGACTTAGGGTTAGGGTTATGTTGAGGGCTAGGGTTAGAGATCCGGTTAGGGTTACGATTGGATCTAGGGTTAGGGTTATGTTGAGGGCTAGAGTTAGAGATCCGGTTAGGGTTACGATTGGACCTAGGGTTAGGGTTATGTTGTGGGCTAGGGTTAGAGAGACGGTTAGGGTTACGATTGGACCTAGGGTTAGGGTTATGTTGAGGGGTAGGGTTAGAGGTGCCGTTAGGATTACGATTGGACCTAGGGTTAGGGTTATGTTGAGGACTAGGGTTAGAGATCCGGTTAGGGTTACGATTGGACCTAGGGTTAGGGTTATGTTGAGAGCTAGGGTTAGAGAGACGGTTAGGGTTACGATTGGACCTAGGGTTAGGGTTATGTTGACGGCTAGGGTTAGAGATGCCGTTAGGGTTACGATTGGACCTAGGGTTAGGGTTATGTTGAGGGCTAGGGTTAGAGATCCGGTTAGGGTTACGATTGGACCTAGGGTTAGGGTTATGTTGAGGGCTAGGGTTAGAGATCCGGTTAGGGTTACGATTGGACCTAGGGTTAGGGTTATGTTGATGGCTAGGGTTAGAGATGCCGTTAGGGTTACGATTAGACCTAGGGTTAGGGTTATGTTGAGGGCTAGGGTTAGAGATCCGGTTAGGGTTACGATTGGACCTAGGGTTACGGTTATGTTGAGGGCTAGGGTTAGAGATGCCGTTAAGGTTACAATTGGACCAAGGGTTAGGGTTATGTTGATTGTTAGGGTTAGAGATCCGGTTAGGGTTACGATTGGACCTAGGGTTAGGATTATGTTGAGGGCTAGGGTTAGAGATGCCGTTAGGGTTACGATTGGACCTAGGGTTAGGGTTATGTTGAGGGCTAGGGTTAGAGATGCCGTTAGGGTTACGATTGGACCTAGGGTTAGGGTTATGTTGAGGGCTAGGGTTAGAGAATCGGTTAGGGTTACGATTGGACCTAGGGTTAGGGTTATGTTGAGGGCTAGGGTTAGAGATCCGGTTAGGGTTCCGATTGGACCTAGGGTTAGGGTTATGTTGAGGGCTAGGGTTAGAGATCCGGTTAGGGTTACGATTGGACCTAGGGTTAGGGTTATGTTGAGGGCTATGGTTAGAGAAGCGGTTAGGGTTACGATTGGACCTAGGGTTTCGGTTATGTTGAGGGCTAGGGTTAGAGATGCGGTTAGGGTTACGATTGGACCTAGTGTTAGGGTTCTGTTGAGGGCTAGGGTTAGAGATCCGGTTAGGGTTACGATTGGACCTAGGGTTAGGGTTATGTTTTGGGCTAGGGTTAGAGAGACGGTTAGGGTTACGATTGGACCTAGGGTTAGGGTTATGTTGTGGGCTAGGGTTAGAGAGACGGTTAGGGTTACGATTGGACCTAGGGTTAGGGTTATGTTGAGGGCTAGGGTTAGAGATCCGGTTAGGGTTACGATTGGACCTAGGGTTAGGGTTATGTTGAGGGCTAGGGTTAGAGATCCGGTTAGGGTTACGATTGGACCTAGGGTTAGGGTTATGTTGAGGGCTAGGGTTAGAGATGCCGTTAGGGTTACGATTGGACCTAGGGTTAGGGTTATGTTGAGGGTTAGGGTTAGAGATCCGGTTAGGGTTACGATTGGACCTAGGGTTAGGGTTATGTTGAGGGCTAGGGTTAGAGATCCGGTTAGGGTTACGATTGGACCTAGGGTTAGGGTTATGTTGAGGGCTAGGGTTAGAGGTCCAGTTAGGGTTACGATTGGACCTAGGGTTAGGGTTATGTTGAGGGGTAGGGTTAGAGATCCGGTTAGGGTTACGATTGGACCTAGGGTTAGGGTTATGTTGAGGGCTATGGTTAGAGATCCGGTTAGGGTTAGGATTGGACCTAGGGTTAGGGTTATGTTGAGGGCTAGGGTTAGAGATCCGGTTAGGGTTACGATTGGACCTAGGGTTAGGGTTATGTTGAGGGCTAGGGTTAGAGGTCCGGTTAGGGTTCTGATTGGACCTAGGGTTAGGGTTATGTTGAGGGCTAGGGTTAGAGATCCGGTTAGGGTTACGATTGGACCTAGGGTTAGGGTTATGTTGAGGGCTAGGGTTAGAGATCCGGTTAGGGTTACGTTTGGACCTAGGGTTAGGGTTATGTTGAGGGCTAGGGTTAGAGATCCGGTTAGGGTTACGATTGGACCTAGGGTTAGGGTTATGTTGAGGGCTAGGGTTAGAGATCCGGTTAGGGTTACGATTGGACCTAGGGTTAGGGATATGTTGAGGGCTAGGGTTAGAGATCCGGTTAGGGTTACGATTGGACCTAGGGTTAGGGTTATGTTGAGGGCTAGGGTTAGAGATCCGGTTAGGGTTACGATTGGACCTAGGGTTAGGGTTATGTTGAGGGCTAGGGTTAGAGATCCGGTTAGGGTTACGATTGGACCTAGGGTTAGGGTTATGTTGAGGGCTATGGTTAGAGATCCGGTTAGGGTTACGATTGGACCTAGGGTTAGGGTTATGTTGAGGGCTAGGGTTAGAGATCCGGTTAGGGTTACGATTGGACCTAGGGTTAGGGTTATGTTGAGGGCTAGGGTTAGAGATCCGGTTAGGGTTACGATTGGACCTAGGGTTAGGGTTATGTTGAGGGCTATGGTTAGAGATCCGGTTAGGGTTACGATTGGACCTAGGGTTAGGGTTATGTTGAGGGCTATGGTTAGAGATCCGGTCAGGGT
Source organism: Miniopterus natalensis (assembly GCF_054644295.1). Taxonomy (NCBI): domain Eukaryota; kingdom Metazoa; phylum Chordata; class Mammalia; order Chiroptera; family Miniopteridae; genus Miniopterus; species Miniopterus natalensis. The sequence continues at coordinate 1,067,304 of NW_028269985.1, forward strand.
TACGATTGGACCTAGGGTAAGGGTTATGTTGAGGGCTAGGGTTAGAGATCCGGTTAGGGTTACGATTGGACCTAGGGTTAGGGTTATGTTGTGGGCTAGGGTTAGAGAGACGGTTAGGGTTACGATTGACTTAGGGTTAGGGTTATGTTGAGGGCTAAGGTTAGAGATCCGGTTAGGGTTACGATTGGATCTAGGGTTAGGGTTATGTTGAGGGCTAGAGTTAGAGATCCGGTTAGGGTTACGATTGGACCTAGGGTTAGGGTTATGTTGTGGGCTAGGGTTAGAGAGACGGTTAGGGTTACGATTGGACCTAGGGTTAGGGTTATGTTGAGGGGTAGGGTTAGAGGTGCCGTTAGGATTACGATTGGACCTAGGGTTAGGGTTATGTTGAGGACTAGGGTTAGAGATCCGGTTAGGGTTACGATTGGACCTAGGGTTAGGGTTATGTTGAGAGCTAGGGTTAGAGAGACGGTTAGGGTTACGATTGGACCTAGGGTTAGGGTTATGTTGACGGCTAGGGTTAGAGATGCCGTTAGGGTTACGATTGGACCTAGGGTTAGGGTTATGTTGAGGGCTAGGGTTAGAGATCCGGTTAGGGTTACGATTGGACCTAGGGTTAGGGTTATGTTGAGGGCTAGGGTTAGAGATCCGGTTAGGGTTACGATTGGACCTAGGGTTAGGGTTATGTTGAGGGCTAGGGTTAGAGATGCCGTTAGGGTTACGATTAGACCTAGGGTTAGGGTTATGTTGAGGGCTAGGGTTAGAGATCCGGTTAGGGTTACGATTGGACCTAGGGTTACGGTTATGTTGAGGGCTAGGGTTAGAGATGCCGTTAAGGTTACAATTGGACCAAGGGTTAGGGTTATGTTGATTGTTAGGGTTAGAGATCCGGTTAGGGTTACGATTGGACCTAGGGTTAGGGTTATGTTGAGGGCTAGGGTTAGAGATGCCGTTAGGGTTACGATTGGACCTAGGGTTAGGGTTATGTTGAGGGCTAGGGTTAGAGATGCCGTTAGGGTTAAGATTGGACCTAGGGTTAGGGTTATGTTGAGGGCTAGGGTTAGAGAATCGGTTAGGGTTACGATTGGACCTAGGGTTAGGGTTATGTTGAGGGCTAGGGTTAGAGATCCGGTTAGGGTTCCGATTGGACCTAGGGTTAGGGTTATGTTGAGGGCTAGGGTTAGAGATCCGGTTAGGGTTACGATTGGACCTAGGGTTAGGGTTATGTTGAGAGCTAGGGTTAGAGAGACGGTTAGGGTTACGATTGGACCTAGGGTTAGGGTTATGTTGACGGCTAGGGTTAGAGATGCCGTTAGGGTTACGATTGGACCTAGTGTTAGGGTTATGTTGAGGGCTAGGGTTAGAGATCCGGTTAGGGTTACGATTGGACCTAGGGTTAGGGTTATGTTGAGGGCTAGGGTTAGAGATCCGGTTAGGGTTACGATTGGACCTAGGGTTAGGGTTATGTTGAGGGCTAGGGTTAGAGATGCCGTTAGGGTTACGATTAGACCTAGGGTTAGGGTTATGTTGAGGGCTAGGGTTAGAGATCCGGTTAGGGTTACGATTGGACCTAGGGTTAGGGTTATGTTGAGGGCTAGGGTTAGAGATCCGGTTAGGGTTACGATTGGACCTAGGGTTAGGGTTATGTTGAGGGCTAGGGTTAGAGATCCGGTTAGGGTTACGATTGGACCTAGGGTTAGGGTTATGTTGAGGGGTAGGGTTAGAGATCCGGTTAGGGTTACGATTGGACCTAGGGTTAGGGTTATGTTGAGGGCTATGGTTAGAGATCCGGTTAGGGTTAGGATTGGACCTAGGGTTAGGGTTATGTTGAGGGCTAGGGTTAGAGATCCGGTTAGGGTTACGATTGGACCTAGGGTTAGGGTTATGTTGAGGGCTAGGGTTAGAGGTCCGGTTAGGGTTCTGATTGGACCTAGGGTTAGGGTTATGTTGAGGGCTAGGGTTAGAGATCCGGTTAGGGTTACGATTGGACCTAGGGTTAGGGTTATGTTGAGGGCTAGGGTTAGAGATCCGGTTAGGGTTACGATTGGACCTAGGGTTAGGGTTATGTTGAGGTCTATGGTTAGAGATCCGGTTAGGGTTACGATTGGACCTAGGGTTACGGTTATGTTGAGGGCTAGGGTTAGAGATCCGGTTAGGGTTACGATTGGACCTAGGGTTAGGGTTATGTTGAGGGCTAGTGTTAGAGATCCGGTCAGGGTTACGATTGGACCTAGGGTTAGGGTTATGTTGAGGGCTAGGGTTAGAGATCCGGTTAGGGTTACGATTGGACCTAGGGTTAGGGTTATGTTGTGGGCTAGGGTTAGAGAGACGGTTAGGGTTACGATTGACCTAGGGTTAGGGTTATGTTGAGGGCTAGGGTTAGAGATCCGGTTAGGGTTACGATTGGACCTAGGGTTAGGGTTATGTTGAGGGCTAGGGTTAGAGATCCGGTTAGAGTTACGATTGGACCTAGGGTTAGGGTTATGTTGAGGGGTAGGGTTAGAGATCCGGTTAGGGTTATGATTGGACCTAGGGTTAGGGTTATGTTGAGGGCTATGGTTAGAGATCCGGTTAGGGTTAGGATTGGACCTAGGGTTAGGGTTATGTTGAGGGCTAGGGTTAGAGATCCGGTTAGGGTTACGATTGGACCTAGGGTTAGGGTTATGTTGAGGTCTATGGTTAGAGATCCGGTTAGGGTTACGATTGGACCTAGGGTTACGGTTATGTTGAGGGCTAGGGTTAGAGATCCGGTTAGGGTTACGATTGGACCTAGGGTTAGGGTTATGTTGAGGGCTAGTGTTAGAGATCCGGTTAGGGTTACGATTGGACCTAGGGTTAGGGTTATGTTGAGGGCTAGGGTTAGAGATCCGGTTAGGGTTACGATTGGACCTAGGGTTAGGGTTATGTTGTGGGCTAGGGTTAGAGAGACGGTTAGGGTTACGATTGACCTAGGGTTAGGGTTATGTTGAGGGTTAGGGTTAGAGATCCGGTTAGGGTTACGATTGGACCTAGGGTTAGGGTTATGTTGAGGGCTAGGGTTAGAGATGCCGTTAGGGTTACGATTGGACCTAGGGTTAGGGTTATGTTGAGGGCTAGGGTTAGAGATCCGGTTAGGGTTACGATTGGACCTAGGGTTAGGGTTATGTTGAGGGCTAGGGTTAGAGATCCGGTTAGGGTTACGATTGTACCTAGGGTTAGGGTTATGTTGAGGGCTAGGGTTAGAGATGCCGTTAGGGTTACGATTGGACCTAGGGTTAGGGTTATGTTGAGGGTTAGGGTTACAGATCCGGTTAGGGTTACGATTGGACCTAGGGTTAGGGTTATGTTGAGGGCTAGGGTTAGAGATCCGGTTAGGGTTACGATTGGACCTAGGGTTAGGGTTATGTTGAGGGCTAGGGTTAGAGATCCGGTTAGGGTTACGATTGGACCTAGGGTTAGGGTTATGTTGAGGGCTAGGGTTAGAGATCCGGTTAGGGTTACGATTGGACCTAGGGTTAGGGTTATGTTGAGGGGTAGGGTTAGAGATCCGGTTAGGGTTATGATTGGACCTAGGGTTAGGGTTATGTTGAGGGCTAGGGTTAGAGATCCGGTTAGGGTTACGATTGGACCTAGGGTTAGGGTTATGTTGAGGGCTAGGGTTAGAGATCCGGTTAGGGTTACGATTGGACCTAGGGTTAGGGTTATGTTGAGGGCTAGGGTTAGAGATCCGGTTAGGGTTACGATTGGACCTAGGGTTAGGGTTATGTTGAGGGCTAGGGTTAGAGATCCGGTTAGGGTTACGATTGGACCTAGGGTTAGGGTTATGTTGAGGGCTAGGGTTAGAGATCCGGTCAGGGTTACGATTGGACCTAGGGTTAGGGTTATGTTGAGGGCTAGGGTTAGAGATCCGGTTAGGGTTACGATTGGACCTAGGGTTAGGGATATGTTGAGGGCTAGGGTTAGAGATCCGGTTAGGGTTACGATTGGACCTAGGGTTAGGGTTATGTTGAGGGCTAGGGTTAGAGATCCGGTTAGGGTTACGATTGGACCTAGGGTTAGGGTTATGTTGAGGGCTAGGGTTAGAGATCCGGTTAGGGTTACGATTGGACCTAGGGTTAGGGTTATGTTGAGGGCTATGGTTAGAGATCCGGTTAGGGTTACGATTGGACCTAGGGTTAGGGTTATGTTGAGGGCTAGGGTTAGAGATCCGGTTAGGGTTACGATTGGACCTAGGGTTAGGGTTATGTTGAGGGCTAGGGTTAGAGATCCGGTTAGGGTTACGATTGGACCTAGGGTTAGGGTTATGTTGAGGGCTATGGTTAGAGATCCGGTTAGGGTTACGATTGGACCTAGGGTTAGGGTTATGTTGAGGGCTATGGTTAGAGATCCGGTCAGGGTTACGATTGGACCTAGGGTAAGGGTTATGTTGAGGGCTAGGGTTAGAGATCCGGTTAGGGTTACGATTGGACCTAGGGTTAGGGTTATGTTGTGGGCTAGGGTTAGAGAGACGGTTAGGGTTACGATTGACTTAGGGTTAGGGTTATGTTGAGGGCTAGGGTTAGAGATCCGGTTAGGGTTACGATTGGATCTAGGGTTAGGGTTATGTTGAGGGCTAGAGTTAGAGATCCGGTTAGGGTTACGATTGGACCTAGGGTTAGGGTTATGTTGTGGGCTAGGGTTAGAGAGACGGTTAGGGTTACGATTGGACCTAGGGTTACGGTTATGTTGAGGGGTAGGGTTAGAGGTGCCGTTAGGATTACGATTGGACCTAGGGTTAGGGTTATGTTGAGGACTAGGGTTAGAGATCCGGTTAGGGTTACGATTGGACCTAGGGTTAGGGTTATGTTGAGAGCTAGGGTTAGAGAGACGGTTAGGGTTACGATTGGACCTAGGGTTAGGGTTATGTTGACGGCTAGGGTTAGAGATGCCGTTAGGGTTACGATTGGACCTAGGGTTAGGGTTATGTTGAGGGCTAGGGTTAGAGATCCGGTTAGGGTTACGATTGGACCTAGGGTTAGGGTTATGTTGAGGGCTAGGGTTAGAGATCCGGTTAGGGTTACGATTGGACCTAGGGTTAGGGTTATGTTGAGGGCTAGGGTTAGAGATGCCGTTAGGGTTACGATTAGACCTAGGGTTAGGGTTATGTTGAGGGCTAGGGTTAGAGATCCGGTTAGGGTTACGATTGGACCTAGGGTTACGGTTATGTTGAGGGCTAGGGTTAGAGATGCCGTTAAGGTTACAATTGGACCAAGGGTTAGGGTTATGTTGATTGTTAGGGTTAGAGATCCGGTTAGGGTTACGATTGGACCTAGGGTTAGGATTATGTTGAGGGCTAGGGTTAGAGATGCCGTTAGGGTTACGATTGGACCTAGGGTTAGGGTTATGTTGAGGGCTAGGGTTAGAGATGCCGTTAGGGTTACGATTGGACCTAGGGTTAGGGTTATGTTGAGGGCTAGGGTTAGAGAATCGGTTAGGGTTACGATTGGACCTAGGGTTAGGGTTATGTTGAGGGCTAGGGTTAGAGATCCGGTTAGGGTTCCGATTGGACCTAGGGTTAGGGTTATGTTGAGGGCTAGGGTTAGAGATCCGGTTAGGGTTACGATTGGACCTAGGGTTAGGGTTATGTTGAGGGCTATGGTTAGAGAAGCGGTTAGGGTTACGATTGGACCTAGGGTTTCGGTTATGTTGAGGGCTAGGGTTAGAGATGCGGTTAGGGTTACGATTGGACCTAGTGTTAGGGTTCTGTTGAGGGCTAGGGTTAGAGATCCGGTTAGGGTTACGATTGGACCTAGGGTTAGGGTTATGTTTTGGGCTAGGGTTAGAGAGACGGTTAGGGTTACGATTGGACCTAGGGTTAGGGTTATGTTGTGGGCTAGGGTTAGAGAGACGGTTAGGGTTACGATTGGACCTAGGGTTAGGGTTATGTTGAGGGCTAGGGTTAGAGATCCGGTTAGGGTTACGATTGGACCTAGGGTTAGGGTTATGTTGAGGGCTAGGGTTAGAGATCCGGTTAGGGTTACGATTGGACCTAGGGTTAGGGTTATGTTGAGGGCTAGGGTTAGAGATGCCGTTAGGGTTACGATTGGACCTAGGGTTAGGGTTATGTTGAGGGTTAGGGTTAGAGATCCGGTTAGGGTTACGATTGGACCTAGGGTTAGGGTTATGTTGAGGGCTAGGGTTAGAGATCCGGTTAGGGTTACGATTGGACCTAGGGTTAGGGTTATGTTGAGGGCTAGGGTTAGAGGTCCGGTTAGGGTTACGATTGGACCTAGGGTTAGGGTTATGTTGAGGGCTAGGGTTAGAGATCCGGTTAGGGTTACGATTGGACCTAGGGTTAGGGTTATGTTGAGGGCTAGGGTTAGAGATCCGGTTAGGGTTACGATTGGACCTAGGGTTAGGGTTATGTTGAGGGCTAGGGTTAGAGATCCGGTTAGGGTTACGATTGGACCTAGGGTTAGGGTTATGTTGAGGGCTAGGGTTAGAGATCCGGTTAGGGTTACGATTGGACCTAGGGTTAGGGTTATGTTGAGGGCTAGGGTTAGAGATCCGGTCAGGGTTACGATTGGACCTAGGGTTAGGGTTATGTTGAGGGCTAGGGTTAGAGATCCGGTTAGGGTTACGATTGGACCTAGGGTTAGGGATATGTTGAGGGCTAGGGTTAGAGATCCGGTTAGGGTTACGATTGGACCTAGGGTTAGGGTTATGTTGAGGGCTAGGGTTAGAGATCCGGTTAGGGTTACGATTGGACCTAGGGTTAGGGTTATGTTGAGGGCTAGGGTTAGAGATCCGGTTAGGGTTACGATTGGACCTAGGGTTAGGGTTATGTTGAGGGCTATGGTTAGAGATCCGGTTAGGGTTACGATTGGACCTAGGGTTAGGGTTATGTTGAGGGCTAGGGTTAGAGATCCGGTTAGGGTTACGATTGGACCTAGGGTTAGGGTTATGTTGAGGGCTAGGGTTAGAGATCCGGTTAGGGTTACGATTGGACCTAGGGTTAGGGTTATGTTGAGGGCTATGGTTAGAGATCCGGTTAGGGTTACGATTGGACCTAGGGTTAGGGTTATGTTGAGGGCTATGGTTAGAGATCCGGTCAGGGTTACGATTGGACCTAGGGTAAGGGTTATGTTGAGGGCTAGGGTTAGAGATCCGGTTAGGGTTACGATTGGACCTAGGGTTAGGGTTATGTTGTGGGCTAGGGTTAGAGAGACGGTTAGGGTTACGATTGACTTAGGGTTAGGGTTATGTTGAGGGCTAGGGTTAGAGATCCGGTTAGGGTTACGATTGGATCTAGGGTTAGGGTTATGTTGAGGGCTAGAGTTAGAGATCCGGTTAGGGTTACGATTGGACCTAGGGTTAGGGTTATGTTGTGGGCTAGGGTTAGAGAGACGGTTAGGGTTACGATTGGACCTAGGGTTACGGTTATGTTGAGGGGTAGGGTTAGAGGTGCCGTTAGGATTACGATTGGACCTAGGGTTAGGGTTATGTTGAGGACTAGGGTTAGAGATCCGGTTAGGGTTACGATTGGACCTAGGGTTAGGGTTATGTTGAGAGCTAGGGTTAGAGAGACGGTTAGGGTTACGATTGGACCTAGGGTTAGGGTTATGTTGACGGCTAGGGTTAGAGATGCCGTTAGGGTTACGATTGGACCTAGGGTTAGGGTTATGTTGAGGGCTAGGGTTAGAGATCCGGTTAGGGTTACGATTGGACCTAGGGTTAGGGTTATGTTGAGGGCTAGGGTTAGAGATCCGGTTAGGGTTACGATTGGACCTAGGGTTAGGGTTATGTTGAGGGCTAGGGTTAGAGATGCCGTTAGGGTTACGATTAGACCTAGGGTTAGGGTTATGTTGAGGGCTAGGGTTAGAGATCCGGTTAGGGTTACGATTGGACCTAGGGTTACGGTTATGTTGAGGGCTAGGGTTAGAGATGCCGTTAAGGTTACAATTGGACCAAGGGTTAGGGTTATGTTGATTGTTAGGGTTAGAGATCCGGTTAGGGTTACGATTGGACCTAGGGTTAGGATTATGTTGAGGGCTAGGGTTAGAGATGCCGTTAGGGTTACGATTGGACCTAGGGTTAGGGTTATGTTGAGGGCTAGGGTTAGAGATGCCGTTAGGGTTACGATTGGACCTAGGGTTAGGGTTATGTTGAGGGCTAGGGTTAGAGAATCGGTTAGGGTTACGATTGGACCTAGGGTTAGGGTTATGTTGAGGGCTAGGGTTAGAGATCCGGTTAGGGTTCCGATTGGACCTAGGGTTAGGGTTATGTTGAGGGCTAGGGTTAGAGATCCGGTTAGGGTTACGATTGGACCTAGGGTTAGGGTTATGTTGAGGGCTATGGTTAGAGAAGCGGTTAGGGTTACGATTGGACCTAGGGTTTCGGTTATGTTGAGGGCTAGGGTTAGAGATGCGGTTAGGGTTACGATTGGACCTAGTGTTAGGGTTCTGTTGAGGGCTAGGGTTAGAGATCCGGTTAGGGTTACGATTGGACCTAGGGTTAGGGTTATGTTTTGGGCTAGGGTTAGAGAGACGGTTAGGGTTACGATTGGACCTAGGGTTAGGGTTATGTTGTGGGCTAGGGTTAGAGAGACGGTTAGGGTTACGATTGGACCTAGGGTTAGGGTTATGTTGAGGGCTAGGGTTAGAGATCCGGTTAGGGTTACGATTGGACCTAGGGTTAGGGTTATGTTGAGGGCTAGGGTTAGAGATCCGGTTAGGGTTACGATTGGACCTAGGGTTAGGGTTATGTTGAGGGCTAGGGTTAGAGATGCCGTTAGGGTTACGATTGGACCTAGGGTTAGGGTTATGTTGAGGGTTAGGGTTAGAGATCCGGTTAGGGTTACGATTGGACCTAGGGTTAGGGTTATGTTGAGGGCTAGGGTTAGAGATCCGGTTAGGGTTACGATTGGACCTAGGGTTAGGGTTATGTTGAGGGCTAGGGTTAGAGGTCCGGTTAGGGTTACGATTGGACCTAGGGTTAGGGTTATGTTGAGGGGTAGGGTTAGAGATCCGGTTAGGGTTACGATTGGACCTAGGGTTAGGGTTATGTTGAGGGCTATGGTTAGAGATCCGGTTAGGGTTAGGATTGGACCTAGGGTTAGGGTTATGTTGAGGGCTAGGGTTAGAGATCCGGTTAGGGTTACGATTGGACCTAGGGTTAGGGTTATGTTGAGGGCTAGGGTTAGAGGTCCGGTTAGGGTTCTGATTGGACCTAGGGTTAGGGTTATGTTGAGGGCTAGGGTTAGAGATCCGGTTAGGGTTACGATTGGACCTAGGGTTAGGGTTATGTTGAGGGCTAGGGTTAGAGATCCGGTTAGGGTTACGTTTGGACCTAGGGTTAGGGTTATGTTGAGGGCTAGGGTTAGAGATCCGGTTAGGGTTACGATTGGACCTAGGGTTAGGGTTATGTTGAGGGCTAGGGTTAGAGATCCGGTTAGGGTTACGATTGGACCTAGGGTTAGGGATATGTTGAGGGCTAGGGTTAGAGATCCGGTTAGGGTTACGATTGGACCTAGGGTTAGGGTTATGTTGAGGGCTAGGGTTAGAGATCCGGTTAGGGTTACGATTGGACCTAGGGTTAGGGTTATGTTGAGGGCTAGGGTTAGAGATCCGGTTAGGGTTACGATTGGACCTAGGGTTAGGGTTATGTTGAGGGCTATGGTTAGAGATCCGGTTAGGGTTACGATTGGACCTAGGGTTAGGGTTATGTTGAGGGCTAGGGTTAGAGATCCGGTTAGGGTTACGATTGGACCTAGGGTTAGGGTTATGTTGAGGGCTAGGGTTAGAGATCCGGTTAGGGTTACGATTGGACCTAGGGTTAGGGTTATGTTGAGGGCTATGGTTAGAGATCCGGTTAGGGTTACGATTGGACCTAGGGTTAGGGTTATGTTGAGGGCTATGGTTAGAGATCCGGTCAGGGTTACGATTGGACCTAGGGTAAGGGTTATGTTGAGGGCTAGGGTTAGAGATCCGGTTAGGGTTACGATTGGACCTAGGGTTAGGGTTATGTTGTGGGCTAGGGTTAGAGAGACGGTTAGGGTTACGATTGACTTAGGGTTAGGGTTATGTTGAGGGCTAAGGTTAGAGATCCGGTTAGGGTTACGATTGGATCTAGGGTTAGGGTTATGTTGAGGGCTAGAGTTAGAGATCCGGTTAGGGTTACGATTGGACCTAGGGTTAGGGTTATGTTGTGGGCTAGGGTTAGAGAGACGGTTAGGGTTACGATTGGACCTAGGGTTAGGGTTATGTTGAGGGGTAGGGTTAGAGGTGCCGTTAGGATTACGATTGGACCTAGGGTTAGGGTTATGTTGAGGACTAGGGTTAGAGATCCGGTTAGGGTTACGATTGGACCTAGGGTTAGGGTTATGTTGAGAGCTAGGGTTAGAGAGACGGTTAGGGTTACGATTGGACCTAGGGTTAGGGTTATGTTGACGGCTAGGGTTAGAGATGCCGTTAGGGTTACGATTGGACCTAGGGTTAGGGTTATGTTGAGGGCTAGGGTTAGAGATCCGGTTAGGGTTACGATTGGACCTAGGGTTAGGGTTATGTTGAGGGCTAGGGTTAGAGATCCGGTTAGGGTTACGATTGGACCTAGGGTTAGGGTTATGTTGAGGGCTAGGGTTAGAGATGCCGTTAGGGTTACGATTAGACCTAGGGTTAGGGTTATGTTGAGGGCTAGGGTTAGAGATCCGGTTAGGGTTACGATTGGACCTAGGGTTACGGTTATGTTGAGGGCTAGGGTTAGAGATGCCGTTAAGGTTACAATTGGACCAAGGGTTAGGGTTATGTTGATTGTTAGGGTTAGAGATCCGGTTAGGGTTACGATTGGACCTAGGGTTAGGGTTATGTTGAGGGCTAGGGTTAGAGATGCCGTTAGGGTTACGATTGGACCTAGGGTTAGGGTTATGTTGAGGGCTAGGGTTAGAGATGCCGTTAGGGTTAAGATTGGACCTAGGGTTAGGGTTATGTTGAGGGCTAGGGTTAGAGAATCGGTTAGGGTTACGATTGGACCTAGGGTTAGGGTTATGTTGAGGGCTAGGGTTAGAGATCCGGTTAGGGTTCCGATTGGACCTAGGGTTAGGGTTATGTTGAGGGCTAGGGTTAGAGATCCGGTTAGGGTTACGATTGGACCTAGGGTTAGGGTTATGTTGAGGGCTATGGTTAGAGAAGCGGTTAGGGTTACGATTGGACCTAGGGTTTCGGTTATGTTGAGGGCTAGGGTTAGAGATGCGGTTAGGGTTACGATTGGACCTAGTGTTAGGGTTCTGTTGAGGGCTAGGGTTAGAGATCCGGTTAGGGTTACGATTGGACCTAGGGTTAGGGTTATGTTTTGGGCTAGGGTTAGAGAGACGGTTAGGGTTACGATTGGACCTAGGGTTAGGGTTATGTTGTGGGCTAGGGTTAGAGAGACGGTTAGGGTTACGATTGGACCTAGGGTTAGGGTTATGTTGAGGGCTAGGGTTAGAGATCCGGTTAGGGTTACGATTGGACCTAGGGTTAGGGTTATGTTGAGGGCTAGGGTTAGAGATCCGGTTAGGGTTACGATTGGACCTAGGGTTAGGGTTATGTTGAGGGCTAGGGTTAGAGATGCCGTTAGGGTTACGATTGGACCTAGGGTTAGGGTTATGTTGAGGGTTAGGGTTAGAGATCCGGTTAGGGTTACGATTGGACCTAGGGTTAGGGTTATGTTGAGGGCTAGGGTTAGAGATCCGGTTAGGGTTACGATTGGACCTAGGGTTAGGGTTATGTTGAGGGCTAGGGTTAGAGATCCGGTTAGGGTTACGATTGGACCTAGGGTTAGGGTTATGTTGAGGGGTAGGGTTAGAGATCCGGTTAGGGTTACGATTGGACCTAGGGTTAGGGTTATGTTGAGGGCTATGGTTAGAGATCCGGTTAGGGTTAGGATTGGACCTAGGGTTAGGGTTATGTTGAGGGCTAGGGTTAGAGATCCGGTTAGGGTTACGATTGGACCTAGGGTTAGGGTTATGTTGAGGGCTAGGGTTAGAGGTCCGGTTAGGGTTCTGATTGGACCTAGGGTTAGGGTTATGTTGAGGGCTAGGGTTAGAGATCCGGTTAGGGTTACGATTGGACCTAGGGTTAGGGTTATGTTGAGGGCTAGGGTTAGAGATCCGGTTAGGGTTACGATTGGACCTAGGGTTAGGGTTATGTTGAGGTCTATGGTTAGAGATCCGGTTAGGGTTACGATTGGACCTAGGGTTACGGTTATGTTGAGGGCTAGGGTTAGAGATCCGGTTAGGGTTACGATTGGACCTAGGGTTAGGGTTATGTTGAGGGCTAGTGTTAGAGATCCGGTCAGGGTTACGATTGGACCTAGGGTTAGGGTTATGTTGAGGGCTAGGGTTAGAGATCCGGTTAGGGTTACGATTGGACCTAGGGTTAGGGTTATGTTGTGGGCTAGGGTTAGAGAGACGGTTAGGGTTACGATTGACCTAGGGTTAGGGTTATGTTGAGGGCTAGGGTTAGAGATCCGGTTAGGGTTACGATTGGACCTAGGGTTAGGGTTATGTTGAGGGCTAGGGTTAGAGATCCGGTTAGGGTTACGATTGGACCTAGGGTTAGGGTTATGTTGAGGGGTAGGGTTAGAGATCCGGTTAGGGTTATGATTGGACCTAGGTTTAGGGTTATGTTGAGGGCTATGGTTAGAGATCCGGTTAGGGTTAGGATTGGACCTAGGGTTAGGGTTATGTTGAGGGCTAGGGTTAGAGATCCGGTTAGGGTTACGATTGGACCTAGGGTTAGGGTTATGTTGAGGTCTATGGTTAGAGATCCGGTTAGGGTTACGATTGGACCTAGGGTTACGGTTATGTTGAGGGCTAGGGTTAGAGATCCGGTTAGGGTTACGATTGGACCTAGGGTTAGGGTTATGTTGAGGGCTAGGGTTAGAGATCCGGTTAGGGTTACGATTGGACCTAGGGTTAGGGTTATGTTGAGGGGTAGGGTTAGAGATCCGGTTAGGGTTACGATTGGACCTAGGGTTAGGGTTATGTTGTGGGCTAGGGTTAGAGAGACGGTTAGGGTTACGATTGACCTAGGGTTAGGGTTATGTTGAGGGCTAGGGTTAGAGATCCGGTTAGGGTTACGATTGGAACTAGGGTTAGGGTTATGTTGTGGGCTAGGGATAGAGAGACGGTTACGGTTACGATTGGACCTAGGGTTAGGGTTATGTTCACGGCTAGGGATAGAGATGCCGTTAGGGTTACGATTGGACCTAGGGATAGGGTTATGTTGAGGTTTAGGGTTAGAGATCCGGTTAGGGTTACGATTGGACCTAGGGTTAGGGTTATGTTGAGGGCTAGGTTTAGAGATCCGATCAGGGTTACGATTGGACCTAGGGTTAGGGTTATGTTGAGGGGTAGGGTTAGAGATCCGGTTAGGGTTACGATTGGACCTAGGGTTAGGGTTATGTTGAGGGCTAGGGTTAGAGATCCGGTCAGGGTTACGATTGGACCTAGGGTTAGGGTTATGTTGAGGGCTAGGGTTAGAGAATCAGTTAGGGTTACGATTGGACCTAGGGTTAGGGTTATGTTGAGGGCTAGGGTTAGAGATCCGGTTAGGGTTACGATTGGACCTAGGGTTAGGGTTATGTTGAGGGCTAGGGTTAGAGATCCGGTTAGGGTTACGATTGGACCTAGGGTTAGGGTTATGTTGAGGGCTAGGGTTAGAGATCCGGTTAGGGTTACGATTGGACCTAGGGTTAGGGTTATGTTGAGGGCTAGGGTTAGAGATCCGGTTAGGGTTACGATTGGACCCAGGGTTAGGGTTATGTTGAGGGCTAGGGTTAGAGATCCAGTTAGGGTTACGATTGGACCAAGGGTTAGGGTTATGTTGAGGGCTAGGGTTAGAGATGCGGTTAGGGTTACGATTCGACCTAGGTTTAGGGTTATGTTGAGGGCTAGGTTTAGAGATCCGGTTAGGGTTACGATTGGACCTAGGTTTAGGGTTATGTTGAGGGCTAGGGTTAGAGATCCGGTTAGGGTTACGATTGAACCTAGGGTTAGGGTTATGTTGAGGCCTAGGTTTAGAGATCCGGTTAGGGTTACGATTGGACCTAGGGTTAGGGTTATGTTGAGGGCTAGGGTTAGAGATCCGGTTAGGGTTACGATTGGACCTAGGGTTAGGGTTATGTTGAGGGCTAGGGTTAGAGATGCCGTTAGGGTTACGATTGGACCTAGGGTTAGGGTTATGTTGAGGGTTAGGGTTAGAGATCCGGTTAGGGTTACGATTGGACCTAGGGTTAGGGTTATGTTGAGGGCTAGGGTTAGAGATCCGGTTAGGGTTACGATTGGACCTAGGGTTAGGGTTATGTTGAGGGCTAGGGTTAGAGGTCCGGTTAGGGTTACGATTGGACCTAGGGTTAGGGTTATGTTGAGGGGTAGGGTTAGAGATCCGGTTAGGGTTACGATTGGACCTAGGGTTAGGGTTATGTTGAGGGCTATGGTTAGAGATCCGGTTAGGGTTAGGATTGGACCTAGGGTTAGGGTTATGTTGAGGGCTAGGGTTAGAGATCCGGTTAGGGTTACGATTGGACCTAGGGTTAGGGTTATGTTGAGGGCTAGGGTTAGAGGTCCGGTTAGGGTTCTGATTGGACCTAGGGTTAGGGTTATGTTGAGGGCTAGGGTTAGAGATCCGGTTAGGGTTACGATTGGACCTAGGGTTAGGGTTATGTTGAGGGCTAGGGTTAGAGATCCGGTTAGGGTTACGTTTGGACCTAGGGTTAGGGTTATGTTGAGGGCTAGGGTTAGAGATCCGGTTAGGGTTACGATTGGACCTAGGGTTAGGGTTATGTTGAGGGCTAGGGTTAGAGATCCGGTTAGGGTTACGATTGGACCTAGGGTTAGGGATATGTTGAGGGCTAGGGTTAGAGATCCGGTTAGGGTTACGATTGGACCTAGGGTTAGGGTTATGTTGAGGGCTAGGGTTAGAGATCCGGTTAGGGTTACGATTGGACCTAGGGTTAGGGTTATGTTGAGGGCTAGGGTTAGAGATCCGGTTAGGGTTACGATTGGACCTAGGGTTAGGGTTATGTTGAGGGCTATGGTTAGAGATCCGGTTAGGGTTACGATTGGACCTAGGGTTAGGGTTATGTTGAGGGCTAGGGTTAGAGATCCGGTTAGGGTTACGATTGGACCTAGGGTTAGGGTTATGTTGAGGGCTAGGGTTAGAGATCCGGTTAGGGTTACGATTGGACCTAGGGTTAGGGTTATGTTGAGGGCTATGGTTAGAGATCCGGTTAGGGTTACGATTGGACCTAGGGTTAGGGTTATGTTGAGGGCTATGGTTAGAGATCCGGTCAGGGTTACGATTGGACCTAGGGTAAGGGTTATGTTGAGGGCTAGGGTTAGAGATCCGGTTAGGGTTACGATTGGACCTAGGGTTAGGGTTATGTTGTGGGCTAGGGTTAGAGAGACGGTTAGGGTTACGATTGACTTAGGGTTAGGGTTATGTTGAGGGCTAAGGTTAGAGATCCGGTTAGGGTTACGATTGGATCTAGGGTTAGGGTTATGTTGAGGGCTAGAGTTAGAGATCCGGTTAGGGTTACGATTGGACCTAGGGTTAGGGTTATGTTGTGGGCTAGGGTTAGAGAGACGGTTAGGGTTACGATTGGACCTAGGGTTAGGGTTATGTTGAGGGGTAGGGTTAGAGGTGCCGTTAGGATTACGATTGGACCTAGGGTTAGGGTTATGTTGAGGACTAGGGTTAGAGATCCGGTTAGGGTTACGATTGGACCTAGGGTTAGGGTTATGTTGAGAGCTAGGGTTAGAGAGACGGTTAGGGTTACGATTGGACCTAGGGTTAGGGTTATGTTGACGGCTAGGGTTAGAGATGCCGTTAGGGTTACGATTGGACCTAGGGTTAGGGTTATGTTGAGGGCTAGGGTTAGAGATCCGGTTAGGGTTACGATTGGACCTAGGGTTAGGGTTATGTTGAGGGCTAGGGTTAGAGATCCGGTTAGGGTTACGATTGGACCTAGGGTTAGGGTTATGTTGAGGGCTAGGGTTAGAGATGCCGTTAGGGTTACGATTAGACCTAGGGTTAGGGTTATGTTGAGGGCTAGGGTTAGAGATCCGGTTAGGGTTACGATTGGACCTAGGGTTACGGTTATGTTGAGGGCTAGGGTTAGAGATGCCGTTAAGGTTACAATTGGACCAAGGGTTAGGGTTATGTTGATTGTTAGGGTTAGAGATCCGGTTAGGGTTACGATTGGACCTAGGGTTAGGGTTATGTTGAGGGCTAGGGTTAGAGATGCCGTTAGGGTTACGATTGGACCTAGGGTTAGGGTTATGTTGAGGGCTAGGGTTAGAGATGCCGTTAGGGTTAAGATTGGACCTAGGGTTAGGGTTATGTTGAGGGCTAGGGTTAGAGAATCGGTTAGGGTTACGATTGGACCTAGGGTTAGGGTTATGTTGAGGGCTAGGGTTAGAGATCCGGTTAGGGTTCCGATTGGACCTAGGGTTAGGGTTATGTTGAGGGCTAGGGTTAGAGATCCGGTTAGGGTTACGATTGGACCTAGGGTTAGGGTTATGTTGAGGGCTATGGTTAGAGAAGCGGTTAGGGTTACGATTGGACCTAGGGTTTCGGTTATGTTGAGGGCTAGGGTTAGAGATGCGGTTAGGGTTACGATTGGACCTAGTGTTAGGGTTCTGTTGAGGGCTAGGGTTAGAGATCCGGTTAGGGTTACGATTGGACCTAGGGTTAGGGTTATGTTTTGGGCTAGGGTTAGAGAGACGGTTAGGGTTACGATTGGACCTAGGGTTAGGGTTATGTTGTGGGCTAGGGTTAGAGAGACGGTTAGGGTTACGATTGGACCTAGGGTTAGGGTTATGTTGAGGGCTAGGGTTAGAGATCCGGTTAGGGTTACGATTGGACCTAGGGTTAGGGTTATGTTGAGGGCTAGGGTTAGAGATCCGGTTAGGGTTACGATTGGACCTAGGGTTAGGGTTATGTTGAGGGCTAGGGTTAGAGATGCCGTTAGGGTTACGATTGGACCTAGGGTTAGGGTTATGTTGAGGGTTAGGGTTAGAGATCCGGTTAGGGTTACGATTGGACCTAGGGTTAGGGTTATGTTGAGGGCTAGGGTTAGAGATCCGGTTAGGGTTACGATTGGACCTAGGGTTAGGGTTATGTTGAGGGCTAGGGTTAGAGATCCGGTTAGGGTTACGATTGGACCTAGGGTTAGGGTTATGTTGAGGGGTAGGGTTAGAGATCCGGTTAGGGTTACGATTGGACCTAGGGTTAGGGTTATGTTGAGGGCTATGGTTAGAGATCCGGTTAGGGTTAGGATTGGACCTAGGGTTAGGGTTATGTTGAGGGCTAGGGTTAGAGATCCGGTTAGGGTTACGATTGGACCTAGGGTTAGGGTTATGTTGAGGGCTAGGGTTAGAGGTCCGGTTAGGGTTCTGATTGGACCTAGGGTTAGGGTTATGTTGAGGGCTAGGGTTAGAGATCCGGTTAGGGTTACGATTGGACCTAGGGTTAGGGTTATGTTGAGGGCTAGGGTTAGAGATCCGGTTAGGGTTACGATTGGACCTAGGGTTAGGGTTATGTTGAGGTCTATGGTTAGAGATCCGGTTAGGGTTACGATTGGACCTAGGGTTACGGTTATGTTGAGGGCTAGGGTTAGAGATCCGGTTAGGGTTACGATTGGACCTAGGGTTAGGGTTATGTTGAGGGCTAGTGTTAGAGATCCGGTCAGGGTTACGATTGGACCTAGGGTTAGGGTTATGTTGAGGGCTAGGGTTAGAGATCCGGTTAGGGTTACGATTGGACCTAGGGTTAGGGTTATGTTGTGGGCTAGGGTTAGAGAGACGGTTAGGGTTACGATTGACCTAGGGTTAGGGTTATGTTGAGGGCTAGGGTTAGAGATCCGGTTAGGGTTACGATTGGACCTAGGGTTAGGGTTATGTTGAGGGCTAGGGTTAGAGATCCGGTTAGGGTTACGATTGGACCTAGGGTTAGGGTTATGTTGAGGGGTAGGGTTAGAGATCCGGTTAGGGTTATGATTGGACCTAGGTTTAGGGTTATGTTGAGGGCTATGGTTAGAGATCCGGTTAGGGTTAGGATTGGACCTAGGGTTAGGGTTATGTTGAGGGCTAGGGTTAGAGATCCGGTTAGGGTTACGATTGGACCTAGGGTTAGGGTTATGTTGAGGTCTATGGTTAGAGATCCGGTTAGGGTTACGATTGGACCTAGGGTTACGGTTATGTTGAGGGCTAGGGTTAGAGATCCGGTTAGGGTTACGATTGGACCTAGGGTTAGGGTTATGTTGAGGGCTAGGGTTAGAGATCCGGTTAGGGTTACGATTGGACCTAGGGTTAGGGTTATGTTGAGGGGTAGGGTTAGAGATCCGGTTAGGGTTACGATTGGACCTAGGGTTAGGGTTATGTTGTGGGCTAGGGTTAGAGAGACGGTTAGGGTTACGATTGACCTAGGGTTAGGGTTATGTTGAGGGCTAGGGTTAGAGATCCGGTTAGGGTTACGATTGGAACTAGGGTTAGGGTTATGTTGTGGGCTAGGGATAGAGAGACGGTTACGGTTACGATTGGACCTAGGGTTAGGGTTATGTTCACGGCTAGGGATAGAGATGCCGTTAGGGTTACGATTGGACCTAGGGATAGGGTTATGTTGAGGTTTAGGGTTAGAGATCCGGTTAGGGTTACGATTGGACCTAGGGTTAGGGTTATGTTGAGGGCTAGGTTTAGAGATCCGATCAGGGTTACGATTGGACCTAGGGTTAGGGTTATGTTGAGGGGTAGGGTTAGAGATCCGGTTAGGGTTACGATTGGACCTAGGGTTAGGGTTATGTTGAGGGCTAGGGTTAGAGATCCGGTCAGGGTTACGATTGGACCTAGGGTTAGGGTTATGTTGAGGGCTAGGGTTAGAGAATCAGTTAGGGTTACGATTGGACCTAGGGTTAGGGTTATGTTGAGGGCTAGGGTTAGAGATCCGGTTAGGGTTACGATTGGACCTAGGGTTAGGGTTATGTTGAGGGCTAGGGTTAGAGATCCGGTTAGGGTTACGATTGGACCTAGGGTTAGGGTTATGTTGAGGGCTAGGGTTAGAGATCCGGTTAGGGTTACGATTGGACCTAGGGTTAGGGTTATGTTGAGGGCTAGGGTTAGAGATCCGGTTAGGGTTACGATTGGACCCAGGGTTAGGGTTATGTTGAGGGCTAGGGTTAGAGATCCAGTTAGGGTTACGATTGGACCAAGGGTTAGGGTTATGTTGAGGGCTAGGGTTAGAGATGCGGTTAGGGTTACGATTCGACCTAGGTTTAGGGTTATGTTGAGGGCTAGGTTTAGAGATCCGGTTAGGGTTACGATTGGACCTAGGTTTAGGGTTATGTTGAGGGCTAGGGTTAGAGATCCGGTTAGGGTTACGATTGAACCTAGGGTTAGGGTTATGTTGAGGCCTAGGTTTAGAGATCCGGTTAGGGTTACGATTGGACCTAGGGTTAGGGTTATGTTGAGGGCTAGGGTTAGAGATCCGGTTAGGGTTACGATTGGACCTAGGGTTAGGGTTATGTTGAGGGCTAGGGTTAGAGATCCGGTTAGGGTTACGATTGGACCTAGGGTTAGGGTTATGTTGAGGGCTAGGGTTAGAGATCCGGTTAGGGTTACGATTGGACCTAGGGTTAGGGTTATGTTGAGGGCTAGGGTTAGAGATCCGGTTAGGGTTACGATTGGACCTAGGGTTAGGGTTATGTTGAGGGCTAGGGTTAGAGATCCGGTTAGGGTTACGATTGGACCTAGGGTTAGGGTTATGTTGAGGGCTAGGGTTAGAGATCCGGTTAGGGTTACGATTGGAACTAGGGTTAGGGTTATGTTGTGGGCTAGGGTTAGAGAGAGGGTTAGGGTTACGATTGGACCTAGGGTTAGGGTTATGTTCACGGCTAGGGATAGAGATGCCATTAGGGTTACGATTGGACCTAGGGATAGGGTTATGTTGAGGGTTAGGGTTAGAGATCCGGTTAGGGTTACGATTGGACCTAGGGTTAGGGTTATGTTGAGGGCTAGGGTTAGAGATCCGGTCAGGGTTACGATTGGACCTAGGGTTAGGGTTATGTTGAGGGGTAGGGTTAGAGATCCGGTTAGGGTTATGATTGGACCTAGTGTTAGGGTTATGTTGAGGGCTAGGGTTAGAGATCCGGTCAGGGTTACGATTGGACCTAGGGTTAGGGTTATGTTGAGAGCTAGGGTTAGAGATCCAGTTAGGGTTACGGTTGGACCAAGGGTTAGGGTTATGTTGAGGGCTAGGGTTAGAGATGCGGTTAGGGTTACGATTCGACCTAGGGTTAGGGTTATGTTGAGGGCTAGGTTTAGAGATCCGGTTAGGGTTACGATTGGACCTAGGTTTAGGGTTATGTTGAGGGCTAGGGTTAGAGAATCGGTTAGGGTTACGATTGAACCTAGGGTTAGGGTTATGTTGAGGCCTAGGGTTAGAGATCCGGTTAGGGTTACGATTGGACCTAGGGTTAGGGTTATGATGAGGGCTAGGGTTAGAGATCCGGTTAGGGTTACGATTGGACCTTGGGTTAGGGTTATGTTGAGGGCTAGGGTTAGAGATCCGGTTAGGGTTACGATTGGACCTAGGGTTAGGGTTATGTTGAGGGCTAGGGTTAGAGATCCGGTTAGGGTTACGATTGGACCTAGGGTTAGGGTTATTTTGAGGGCTAGGGTTAGAGATCCGGTTAGGGTTACGATTGGACCTAGGGTTAGGGTTATGTTGAGGGCTAGGGTTAGAGATGCCGTTAGGGTTACGATTGGACCTAGGGTTAGGGTTATGTTGAGGGCTAGGGTTAGAGATGCCGTTAGGGTTATGATTGGACCTAGGGTTAGGGTTATGTTGAGGGTTAGGGTTAGAGATCCGGTTAGGGTTACGATTGGACCTAGGGTTAGGGTTATGTTGAGGGCTATGGTTAGAGATCCGGTCAGGGTTACGATTGGACCTAGGGTTAGGGTTATGTTTTGGGCTAGGGTTAGAGAGACGGTTAGGGTTATGATTGGACCTAGGGTTAGGGTTATGTTGACGGCTAGGGTTAGAGATGCCGTTAGGGTTACGATTGGACCTAGGGTTAGGGTTATGTTGAGGGCTAGGGTTAGAGATCCGGTTAGGGTTACGATTGGACCTAGGGTTAGGGTTATGTTGAGGGCTAGGGTTAGAGATCCGGTTAGGGTTACGATTGGACCTAGGGTTAGGGTTATGTTGAGGGCTAGGGTTAGAGATGCCGTTAGGGTTACGATTGGACCTAGGGTTAGGGTTATGTTGAGGGCTAGGGTTAGAGATCCGGTTAGGGTTACGACTGGACCTAGGGTTAGGGTTATGTTGAGGGCTAGGGTTAGAGATCCGGTTAGGGTTACGATTGGACCTAGGGTTAGGGTTATGTTGAGGGCTAGGGTTAGAGATCCGGTTAGGGTTATGATTGGACCTAGGGTTAGGGTTATGTTGAGGGGTAGGGTTAGAGATCCGGTTAGGGTTACGATTGGACCTGGGGTTAGGGTTATGTTGAGGGCTATGGTTAGAGATCCGGTTAGGGTTAGGATTGGACCTAGGGTTAGGGTTATGTTGAGGGCTAGGGTTAGAGATCCGGTTAGGGTTACGATTGGAACTAGGGTTAGGGTTATGTTGTGGGCTAGGGTTAGAGAGAGGGTTAGGGTTACGATTGGACCTAGGGTTAGGGTTATGTTCACGGCTAGGGATAGAGATGCCGTTAGGGTTACGATTGGACCTAGGGATAGGGTTATGTTGAGGGTTAGGGTTAGAGATCCGGTTAGGGTTACGATTGGACCTAGGGTTAGGGTTATGTTGAGGGCTAGGGTTAGAGATCCGGTCAGGGTTACGATTGGACCTAGGGTTAGGGTTATGTTGAGGGGTAGGGTTAGAGATCCGGTTAGGGTTATGATTGGACCTAGTGTTAGGGTTATGTTGAGGGCTAGGGTTAGAGATCCGGTCAGGGTTACGATTGGACCTAGGGTTAGGGTTATGTTGAGAGCTAGGGTTAGAGATCCAGTTAGGGTTACGGTTGGACCAAGGGTTAGGGTTATGTTGAGGGCTAGGGTTAGAGATGCGGTTAGGGTTACGATTCGACCTAGGGTTAGGGTTATGTTGAGGGCTAGGTTTAGAGATCCGGTTAGGGTTACGATTGGACCTAGGTTTAGGGTTATGTTGAGGGCTAGGGTTAGAGAATCGGTTAGGGTTACGATTGAACCTAGGGTTAGGGTTATGTTGAGGCCTAGGGTTAGAGATCCGGTTAGGGTTACGATTGGACCTAGGGTTAGGGTTATGATGAGGGCTAGGGTTAGAGATCCGGTTAGGGTTACGATTGGACCTTGGGTTAGGGTTATGTTGAGGGCTAGGGTTAGAGATCCGGTTAGGGTTACGATTGGACCTAGGGTTAGGGTTATGTTGA
This sequence comes from Miniopterus natalensis, assembly GCF_054644295.1. NCBI lineage: Eukaryota > Metazoa > Chordata > Mammalia > Chiroptera > Miniopteridae > Miniopterus > Miniopterus natalensis. The sequence goes on from NW_028269985.1 coordinate 1,089,705, forward strand.
GGGCTAGGGTTAGAGATCCGGTTAGGGTTACGATTGGACCTAGGGTTAGGGTTATTTTGAGGGCTAGGGTTAGAGATCCGGTTAGGGTTACGATTGGACCTAGGGTTAGGGTTATGTTGAGGGCTAGGGTTAGAGATGCCGTTAGGGTTACGATTGGACCTAGGGTTAGGGTTATGTTGAGGGCTAGGGTTAGAGATGCCGTTAGGGTTATGATTGGACCTAGGGTTAGGGTTATGTTGAGGGTTAGGGTTAGAGATCCGGTTAGGGTTACGATTGGACCTAGGGTTAGGGTTATGTTGAGGGCTATGGTTAGAGATCCGGTCAGGGTTACGATTGGACCTAGGGTTAGGGTTATGTTTTGGGCTAGGGTTAGAGAGACGGTTAGGGTTATGATTGGACCTAGGGTTAGGGTTATGTTGACGGCTAGGGTTAGAGATGCCGTTAGGGTTACGATTGGACCTAGGGTTAGGGTTATGTTGAGGGCTAGGGTTAGAGATCCGGTTAGGGTTACGATTGGACCTAGGGTTAGGGTTATGTTGAGGGCTAGGGTTAGAGATCCGGTTAGGGTTACGATTGGACCTAGGGTTAGGGTTATGTTGAGGGCTAGGGTTAGAGATGCCGTTAGGGTTACGATTGGACCTAGGGTTAGGGTTATGTTGAGGGCTAGGGTTAGAGATCCGGTTAGGGTTACGACTGGACCTAGGGTTAGGGTTATGTTGAGGGCTAGGGTTAGAGATCCGGTTAGGGTTACGATTGGACCTAGGGTTAGGGTTATGTTGAGGGCTAGGGTTAGAGATCCGGTTAGGGTTATGATTGGACCTAGGGTTAGGGTTATGTTGAGGGGTAGGGTTAGAGATCCGGTTAGGGTTACGATTGGACCTAGGGTTAGGGTTATGTTGAGGGCTATGGTTAGAGATCCGGTTAGGGTTAGGATTGGACCTAGGGTTAGGGTTATGTTGAGGGCTAGGGTTAGAGATCCGGTTAGGGTTACGATTGGAACTAGGGTTAGGGTTATGTTGTGGGCTAGGGTTAGAGAGAGGGTTAGGGTTACGATTGGACCTAGGGTTAGGGTTATGTTCACGGCTAGGGATAGAGATGCCGTTAGGGTTACGATTGGACCTAGGGATAGGGTTATGTTGAGGGTTAGGGTTAGAGATCCGGTTAGGGTTACGATTGGACCTAGGGTTAGGGTTATGTTGAGGGCTAGGGTTAGAGATCCGGTCAGGGTTACGATTGGACCTAGGGTTAGGGTTATGTTGAGGGGTAGGGTTAGAGATCCGGTTAGGGTTACGATTGGACCTAGGGTTAGGGTTATGTTGAGGGCTAGGGTTAGAGATCCGGTCAGGGTTACGATTGGACCTAGGGTTAGGGTTATGTTGAGAGCTAGGGTTAGAGATCCAGTTAGGGTTACGGTTGGACCAAGGGTTAGGGTTATGTTGAGGCCTAGGGTTAGAGATGCGGTTAGGGTTACGATTCGACCTAGGGTTAGGGTTATGTTGAGGGCTAGGTTTAGAGATCCGGTTAGGGTTACGATTGGACCTAGGTTTAGGGTTATGTTGAGGGCTAGGGTTAGAGAATCGGTTAGGGTTACGATTGAACCTAGGGTTAGGGTTATGTTGAGGCCTAGGGTTAGAGATCCGGTTAGGGTTACGATTGGACCTAGGGTTAGGGTTATGATGAGGGCTAGGGTTAGAGATCCGGTTAGGGTTACGATTGGACCTTGGGTTAGGGTTATGTTGAGGGCTAGGGTTAGAGATCCGGTTAGGGTTACGATTGGACCTAGGGTTAGGGTTATGTTGAGGGCTAGGGTTAGAGATCCGGTTAGGGTTACGATTGGACCTAGGGTTAGGGTTATTTTGAGGGCTAGGGTTAGAGATCCGGTTAGGGTTACGATTGGACCTAGGGTTAGGGTTATGTTGAGGGCTAGGGTTAGAGATGCCGTTAGGGTTATGATTGGACCTAGGGTTAGGGTTATGTTGAGGGTTAGGGTTAGAGATCCGGTTAGGGTTACGATTGGACCTAGGGTTAGGGTTATGTTGAGGGCTATGGTTAGAGATCCGGTCAGGGTTACGATTGGACCTAGGGTTAGGGTTATGTTGAGGGCTATGGTTAGAGATCCGGTCAGGGTTACGATTGGACCTAGGGTTAGGGTTATGTTTTGGGCTAGGTTTAGAGAGACGGTTAGGGTTATGATTGGACCTAGGGTTAGGGTTATGTTGACGGCTAGGGTTAGAGATGCCGTTAGGGTTACGATTGGACCTAGGGTTAGGGTTATGTTGAGGGCTAGGGTTAGAGATCCGGTTAGGGTTACGATTGGACCTAGGGTTAGGGTTATGTTGAGGGCTAGGGTTAGAGATCCGGTTAGGGTTACGATTGGACCTAGGGTTAGGGTTATGTTGAGGGCTAGGGTTAGAGATGCCGTTAGGGTTACGATTGGACCTAGGGTTAGGGTTATGTTGAGGGTTAGGGTTAGAGATCCGGTTAGGGTTACGATTGGACCTAGGGTTAGGGTTATGTTGAGGGCTAGGGTTAGAGATCCGGTTAGGGTTACGATTGGACCTAGGGTTAGGGTTATGTTGAGGGCTAGGGTTAGAGATCCGGTTAGGGTTACGATTGGACCTAGGGTTAGGGTTATGTTGAGGGGTAGGGTTAGAGATCCGGTTAGGGTTATGATTGGACCTAGGGTTAGGATTATGTTGAGGGCTATGGTTAGAGATCCGGTTAGGGTTAGGATTGGACCTAGGGTTAGGGTTATGTTGAGGGCTAGGGTTAGAGATCCGGTTAGGGTTACGATTGGACCTAGGGTTAGGGTTATGTTGAGGGCTAGGGTTAGAGGTCCGGTTAGGGTTCTGTTTGGACCTAGGGTTAGGGTTATGTTGAGGGCTAGGGTTAGAGATCCGGTTAGGGTTACGATTGGACCTAGGGTTAGGGTTATGTTGAGGGCTAGGGTTAGAGATCCGGTTAGGGTTATGATTGGACCTAGGGTTAGGGTTATGTTGAGGGCTATGGTTAGAGATCCGGTTAGGGTTACGATTGGACCTAGGGTTACGGTTATGTTGAGGGCTAGGGTTAGAGATCCGGTTAGGGTTACGATTGGACCTAGGGTTAGGGTTATGTTGAGGGCTAGTGTTAGAGATCCGGTTAGGGTTACGATTGGACCTAGGGTTAGGGTTATGTTGAGGGCTAGGGTTAGAGATCCGGTTAGGGTTACGATTGGACCTAGGGTTAGGGTTATGTTGTGGGCTAGGGTTAGAGAGACGGTTAGGGTTACGATTGACCTAGGGTTAGGGTTATGTTGAGGGCTAGGGTTAGAGATCCGGTTAGGGTTACGATTGGACCTAGGGTTAGGGTTATGTTGAGGGCTAGGGTTAGAGATGCCATTAGGGTTACGATTGGACCTAGGGTTAGGGTTATGTTGAGGGCTAGGGTTAGAGATCCGGTTAGGGTTACGATTGGACCTAGGGTTAGGGTTATGTTGAGGGCTAGGGTTAGAGATCCGGTTAGGGTTACGAATGGACCTACGGTTAGGGTTATGTTGAGGGCTAGGGTTAGAGATCCGGTTAGGGTTACGATTGGACCTAGGGTTAGGGTTATGTTGAGGGCTAGGGTTAGAGATCCGGTTAGGGTTACGATTGGACCTAGGGTTAGGGTTATGTTGAGGGCTAGGGTTAGAGATCCGGTTAGGGTTACGATTGGACCTAGGGTTAGGGTTATGTTGAGGGCTAGGGTTAGAGATCCGGTTAGGGTTACGATTGGACCTAGGGTTAGGGTTATGTTGAGGGCTAGGGTTAGAGATCCGGTTAGGGTTACGATTGGACCTAGGGTTAGGGTTATGTTGAGGGGTAGGGTTAGAGATCCGGTTAGGGTTACGATTGGACCTAGGGTTAGGGTTATGTTGAGGGCTATGGTTAGAGATCCGGTTAGGGTTACGATTGGACCTAGGGTTAGGGTTATGTTGAGGGCCAGGGTTAGAGATCCGGTTAGGGTTACGGTTGGACCTAGGGTTAGGGTTATGTTGAGGGCTAGGGTTAGAGATCCGGTTAGGGTTACGATTGGACCTAGGGTTAGGGTTATGTTGAGGGCTAGGGTTAGAGATCCGGTTAGGGCTACGATTGGACCTAGGGTTAGGGTTATGTTGAGGGCTAGGGTTAGAGATCCGGTTAGGGTTACGATTGGACCTAGGGTTAGGGTTATGTTGAGGGCTAGGGTTAGAGATCCGGTTAGGGTTACGATTGGACCTAGGGTTAGGGATATGTTGAGGGCTAGGGTTAGAGATCCGGTTAGGGTTACGATTGGACCTAGGGTTAGGGTTATGTTGAGGGCTAGGGTTAGAGATCCGGTTAGGGTTACGATTGGACCTAGGGTTAGGGTTATGTTGAGGGCTAGGGTTAGAGATCCGGTTAGGGTTACGATTGGACCTAGGGTTAGGGTTATGTTGAGGGCTATGGTTAGAGATCCGGTTAGGGTTACGATTGGACCTAGGGTTAGGGTTATGTTGAGGGCTAGGGTTAGAGATCCGGTTAGGGTTACGATTGGACCTAGGGTTAGGGTTATGTTGAGGGCTAGGGTTAGAGATCCGGTTAGGGTTACGATTGGACCTAGGGTTAGGGTTATGTTGAGGGCTATGGTTAGAGATCCGGTTAGGGTTACGATTGGACCTAGGGTTAGGGTTATGTTGAGGGCTAGGGTTAGAGATCCGGTTAGGGTTACGATTGGACCTAGGGTTAGGGTTATGTTGAGGGCTAGGGTTAGAGATCCGGTTAGGGTTACGATTGGACCTAGGGTTAGGGTTATGTTGAGGGCTAGGGTTAGAGATCCGGTTAGGGTTACGATTGGACCTAGGGTTAGGGTTATGTTGAGGGCTAGGGTTAGAGATCCAGTTAGGGTTACGATTGGACCTAGGGTTAGGGTTATGTTGTGGGCTAGGGTTAGAGAGACGGTTAGGGTTACGATTGACCAAGGGTTAGGGTTATGTTGAGGGCTAGGGTTAGAGATCCAGTTAGGGTTACGATTGGACCTAGGGTTAGGGTTATGTTGAGGGCTAGGGTTAGAGATGCCGTTAGGGTTACGATTGGACCTAGGGTTAGGGTTATGTTGAGGGCTAGGGTTAGAGAATCGGTTAGGGTTACGATTGGACCTAGGGTTAGGGTTATGTTGAGGGCTAGGGTTAGAGATCCGGTTAGGGTTACGATTGGACCTAGGGTTAGGGTTATGTTGAGGGCTAGGGTTAGAGATCCGGTTAGGGTTACGATTGGACCTAGGGTTAGGGTTATGTTGAGGGCTAGGGTTAGAGATCCGGTTAGGGTTACGATTGGACCTAGGGTTAGGGTTATGTTGAGGGGTAGGGTTAGAGATCCGGTTAGGGTTACGATTGGACCTAGGGTTAGGGTTATGTTGAGGGCTAGGGTTAGAGATCCGGTTAGGGTTACGATTGGACCTAGGGTTAGGGTTATGTTGAGGGCTAGGGTTAGAGATCCGGTTAGGGTTACGATTGGACCTAGGGTTAGGGTTATGTTGAGGGCTAGGGTTAGAGGTCCGGTTAGGGTTCTGATTGGACCTAGGGTTAGGGTTATGTTGAGGGCTAGGGTTAGAGATCCGGTTAGGGTTACGATTGGACCTAGGGTTAGGGTTATGTTGAGGGCTAGGTTTAGAGATCCGGTTAGGGTTACGATTGGACCTAGGGTTAGGGTTATGTTGAGGGCTATGGTTAGAGATCCGGTTAGGGTTACGATTGGACCTAGGGTTAGGGTTATGTTGAGGGCTAGGGTTAGAGATCCGGTTAGGGTTACGATTGGACCTAGGGTTAGGGTTATGTTGAGGGCTAGTGTTAGAGATCCGGTTAGGGTTACGATTGGACCTAGGGTTAGGGTTATGTTGAGGGCTAGGGTTAGAGATCCGGTTAGGGTTACGATTGGACCTAGGGTTAGGGTTATGTTGTGGGCTAGGGTTAGAGAGACGGTTAGGGTTACGATTGACCTAGGGTTAGGGTTATGTTGAGGGCTAGGGTTAGAGATCCGGTTAGGGTTACGATTGGACCTAGGGTTAGGGTTATGTTGAGGGCTAGGGTTAGAGATGCCATTAGGGTTACGATTGGACCTAGGGTTAGGGTTATGTTGAGGGCTAGGGTTAGAGATCCGGTTAGGGTTATGATTGGACCTAGGGTTAGGGTTATGTTGAGGGCTAGGGTTAGAGATCCGGTTAGGGTTACGATTGGACCTACGGTTAGGGTTATGTTGAGGGCTAGGGTTAGAGATCCGGTTAGGGTTACGATTGGACCTAAGGTTAGGGTTATGTTGAGGGTTAGGGTTAGAGATCCGGTTAGGGTTACGATTGGACCTAGGGTTAGGGTTATGTTGAGGGCTAGGGTTAGAGATCCGGTTAGGGTTACGATTGGACCTAGGGTTAGGGTTATGTTGAGGGCTAGGGTTAGAGATCCGGTTAGGGTTACGATTGGACCTAGGGTTAGGGTTATGTTGAGGGCTAGGGTTAGAGATCCGGTTAGGGTTACGATTGGACCTAGGGTTAGGGTTATGTTGAGGGGTAGGGTTAGAGATCCGGTTAGGGTTACGATTGGACCTAGGGTTAGGGTTATGTTGAGGGCTATGGTTAGAGATCCGGTTAGGGTTACGATTGGACCTAGGGTTAGGGTTATGTTGAGGGCTAGGGTTAGAGATCCGGTTAGGGTTACGATTGGACCTAGGGTTAGGGTTATGTTGAGGGCTAGGGTTAGAGATCCGGTTAGGGTTACGATTGGACCTAGGGTTAGGGTTATGTTGAGGGCTAGGGTTAGAGATCCGGTTAGGGTTACGATTGGACCTAGGGTTAGGGTTATGTTGAGGGCTAGGGTTAGAGATCCGGTTAGGGTTACGATTGGACCTAGGGTTAGGGTTATGTTGAGGGCTAGGGTTAGAGATCCGGTTAGGGTTACGATTGGACCTAGGGTTAGGGATATGTTGAGGGCTAGGGTTAGAGATCCGGTTAGGGTTACGATTGGACCTAGGGTTAGGGTTATGTTGAGGGCTATGGTTAGAGATCCGGTTAGGGTTAGGATTGGACCTAGGGTTAGGGTTATGTTGAGGGCTAGGGTTAGAGATCCGGTTAGGGTTACGATTGGACCTAGGGTTAGGGTTATGTTGAGGGCTAGGGTTAGAGGTCCGGTTAGGGTTCTGATTGGACCTAGGGTTAGGGTTATGTTGAGGGCTAGGGTTAGAGATCCGGTTAGGGTTACGATTGGACCTAGGGTTAGGGTTATGTTGAGGGCTAGGGTTAGAGATCCGGTTAGGGTTATGATTGGACCTAGGGTTAGGGTTATGTTGAGGGCTATGGTTAGAGATCCGGTTAGGGTTACGATTGGACCTAGGGTTACGGTTATGTTGAGGGCTAGGGTTAGAGATCCGGTTAGGGTTACGATTGGACCTAGGGTTAGGGTTATGTTGAGGGCTAGGGTTAGAGATCCGGTTAGGGTTACGATTGGACCTAGGGTTAGGGTTATGTTGAGGGCTAGGGTTAGAGATCCGGTTAGGGTTACGATTGGACCTAGGGTTAGGGTTATGTTGAGGGGTAGGGTTAGAGATCCGGTTAGGGTTATGATTGGACCTAGGGTTAGGGTTATGTTGAGGGCTATGGTTAGAGATCCGGTTAGGGTTACGATTGGACCTAGGGTTAGGGTTATGTTGAGGGCTAGGGTTAGAGATCCGGTTAGGGTTACGATAGGACCTAGGGTTAGGGTTATGTTGAGGGCTAGGGTTAGAGATCCGGTTAGGGTTACGATTGGACCTAGGGTTAGGGTTATGTTGAGGGCTAGGGTTAGAGATCCGGTTAGGGTTACGATTGGACCTAGGGTTAGGGTTATGTTGAGGGCTAGGGTTAGAGATCCGGTTAGGGTTACGATTGGACCTAGGGTTAGGGTTATGTTGAGGGCTAGGGTTAGAGATCCGGTTAGGGTTACGATTGGACCTAGGGTTAGGGATATGTTGAGGGCTAGGGTTAGAGATCCGGTTAGGGTTACGATTGGACCTAGGGTTAGGGTTATGTTGAGGGCTAGGGTTAGAGATCCGGTTAGGGTTACGATTGGACCTAGGGTTAGGGTTATGTTGAGGGCTAGGGTTAGAGATCCGGTTAGGGTTACGATAGGACCTAGGGTTAGGGTTATGTTGAGGGCTATGGTTAGAGATCCGGTTAGGGTTACGATTGGACCTAGGGTTAGGGTTATGTTGTGGGCTAGGGTTAGAGATCCGGTTAGGGTTACGATTGGACCTAGGGTTAGGGTTATGTTGAGGGCTAGGGTTAGAGATCCGGTTAGGGTTACGATTGGACCTAGGGTTAGGGTTATGTTGAGGGCTAGGGTTAGAGATCCGGTTAGGGTTACGATTGACCTAGGGTTAGGGATATGTTGAGGGCTAGGGTTAGAGATCCGGTTAGGGTTACGATTGGACCTAGGGTTAGGGTTATGTTGAGGGCTAGGGTTAGAGATCCGGTTAGGGTTACGATTTTACCTAGGGTTAGGGTTATGTTGAGGGCTAGGGTTAGAGATCCAGTTAGGGTTACGATTGGACCTAGGGTTAGGGTTATGTTGTGGGCTAGGGTTAGAGAGACGGTTAGGGTTACGATTGACCAAGGGTTAGGGTTATGTTGAGGGCTAGGGTTAGAGATCCGGTTAGGGTTACGATTGGACCTAGGGTTAGGGTTATGTTGAGGGCTAGGGTTAGAGATGCCGTTAGGGTTACGATTGGACCTAGGGTTAGGGTTATGTTGAGGGCTAGGGTTAGAGAATCGGTTAGGGTTACGATTGGACCTAGGGTTAGGGTTATGTTGAGGGCTAGGGTTAGAGATCCGGTTAGGGTTACGATTGGACCTAGGGTTAGGGTTATGTTGTGGGCTAGGGTTAGAGAGACGGTTAGGGTTACGATTGACTTAGGGTTAGGGTTATGTTGAGGGCTAGGGTTAGAAATCCGGTTAGGGTTACGATTGGATCTAGGGTTAGGGTTATGTTGAGGGCTAGGGTTAGAGATCCGGTTAGGGTTACGATTGGACCTAGGATTAGGGTTATGTTGACGGCTAGGGCTAGAGATCCGGTTAGGGTTATGATTGGACCTAGGGTTAGGGTTATGTTGAGGGCTAGGGTTAGATATCCGGTTAGGGTTACGATTGGACCTAGGGTTAGGGTTATGTTGACGGCTAGGGTTAGAGATGCCGTTAGGGTTACGATTGGACCTAGGGTTAGGGTTATGTTGAGGGCTAGGGTTAGAGATCCGGTTAGGGTTACGATTGGACCTAGGGTTAGGGTTATGTTGAGGGCTAGGGTTAGAGATCCGGTTAGGGTTACGATTGGACCTAGGGTTAGGGTTATGTTGAGGGCTAGGGTTAGAGATGCCGTTAGGGTTACGATTAGACCTAGGGTTAGGGTTATGTTGAGGGCTAGGGTTAGAGATGCCGTTAGGGTTACGATTGGACCTAGGGTTACGGTTATGTTGAGGGCTAGGGTTAGAGATGCCGTTAAGGTTACAATTGGACCAAGGGTTAGGGTTATGTTGATTGTTAGGGTTAGAGATCCGGTTAGGGTTACGATTGGACCTAGGGTTAGGGTTATGTTGAGGGCTAGGGTTAGAGAATCAGTTAGGGTTACGATTGGACCTAGGGTTAGGGTTATGTTGAAGGCTAGGGTTAGAGAATCGGTTAGGGTTACGATTGGACCTAGGGTTAGGGTTATGTTGAGGGCTAGGGTTAGAGATCCGGTTAGGGTTCCGATTGGACCTAGGGTTAGGGTTATGTTGAGGGCTAGGGTTAGAGATCCGGTTAGGGTTACGATTGGACCTAGGGTTAGGGTTATGTTGAGGGCTATGGTTAGAGAAGCGGTTAGGGTTACGATTGGACCTAGGGTTTCGGTTATGTTGAGGGCTAGGGTTAGAGATGCGGTTAGGGTTACGATTGGACCTAGTGTTAGGGTTCTGTTGAGGGCTAGGGTTAGAGATCCGGTTAGGGTTACGATTGGATCTAGGGTTAGGGTTATGTTGAGGGCTAGGGTTAGAGAGACGTTTAGGGTTACGATTGGACCTAGGGTTAGGGTTATGTTGTGGGCTAGGGTTAGAGAGACGGTTAGGGTTACGATTGGACCTAGGGTTAGGGTTATGTTGAGGGGTAGGGTTAGAGATGCCGTTAGGATTACGATTGGACCTAGGGTTAGGGTTATGTTGAGGGCTAGGGTTAGAGATCCGGTTAGGGTTACGATTGGACCTAGGGTTAGGGTTATGTTGAGGGCTAGGGTTAGAGATCCGGTTAGGGTTACGATTGGACCTAGGGTTAGGGTTATGTTGAGGGTTAGGGTTAGAGATCCGGTTAGGGTTACGATTGGACCTAGGGTTAGGGTTATGTTGAGGGCTAGGGTTAGAGATGCCGTTAAGGTTACAATTGGACCAAGGGTTAGGGTTATGTTGATTGTTAGGGTTAGAGATCCGGTTAGGGTTACGATTGGACCTAGGGTTAGGGTTATGTTGAGGGCTAGGGTTAGAGAATCAGTTAGGGTTACGATTGGACCTAGGGTTAGGGTTATGTTGAAGGCTAGGGTTAGAGAATCGGTTAGGGTTACGATTGGACCTAGGGTTAGGGTTATGTTGAGGGCTAGGGTTAGAGATCCGGTTAGGGTTCCGATTGGACCTAGGGTTAGGGTTATGTTGAGGGCTAGGGTTAGAGATCCGGTTAGGGTTACGATTGGACCTAGGGTTAGGGTTATGTTGAGGGCTATGGTTAGAGAAGCGGTTAGGGTTACGATTGGACCTAGGGTTTCGGTTATGTTGAGGGCTAGGGTTAGAGATGCGGTTAGGGTTACGATTGGACCTAGTGTTAGGGTTCTGTTGAGGGCTAGGGTTAGAGATCCGGTTAGGGTTACGATTGGATCTAGGGTTAGGGTTATGTTGAGGGCTAGGGTTAGAGAGACGTTTAGGGTTACGATTGGACCTAGGGTTAGGGTTATGTTGTGGGCTAGGGTTAGAGAGACGGTTAGGGTTACGATTGGACCTAGGGTTAGGGTTATGTTGAGGGGTAGGGTTAGAGATGCCGTTAGGATTACGATTGGACCTAGGGTTAGGGTTATGTTGAGGGCTAGGGTTAGAGATCCGGTTAGGGTTACGATTGGACCTAGGGTTAGGGTTATGTTGAGGGCTAGGGTTAGAGATCCGGTTAGGGTTACGATTGGACCTAGGGTTAGGGTTATGTTGAGGGTTAGGGTTAGAGATCCGGTTAGGGTTACGATTGGACCTAGGGTTAGGGTTATGTTGAGGGCTAGGGTTAGAGAATCGGTTAGGGTTACGATTGGACCGAGGGTTAGGGTTATGTTGAGGGCTAGGGTTAGAGAATCGGTTAGGGTTACGATTGGACCTAGGGTTAGGGTTATGTTGAGGGCTAGGGTTAGAGATCCTGTTAGGGTTACGATTGGACCTAGGGTTAGGGTTATGTTGAGGGCTAGGGTTAGAGATCCGGTTAGGGTTACGATTGGACCTAAGGTTAGGGTTATGTTGAGGGCTAGGGTTAGAGATGCCGTTAGGGTTACGATTGGACCTAGGGTTAGGGTTATGTTGAGGGCTAGGGTTAGAGATGCCGTTAGGGTTATGATTGGACCTAGGGTTAGGGTTATGTTGAGGGTTAGGGTTAGAGATCCGGTTAGGGTTACGATTGGACCTAGGGTTAGGGTTATGTTGAGGGCTAGGGTTAGAGAATCGGTTAGGGTTACGATTGGACCTAGGGTTAGGGTTATGTTGAGGGCTAGGGTTAGAGATCCGGTTAGGGTTACGATTGGACCTAGGGTTAGGGTTACGTTGAGGGCTAGGGTTAGAGAATCGGTTAGGGTTACGATTGGACCTAGGGTTAGGGTTATGTTGAAGGCTAGGGTTAGAGATCCAGTTAGGGTTACGATTGGACCTAGGGTTAGGGTTATGTTGAGGGCTAGGGTTAGAGATCCGGTTAGGGTTACGATTGGACCTAGGGTTAGCGTTATGTTGAGGGCTAGGGTTAGAGATCCGGTTAGGGTTACGATTGGACCTAGGGTTAGGGTTATGTTGAGGGCTAGGGTTAGAGATCCAGTTAGGGTTACGATTGGACCAAGGGTTAGGGTTATGTTGAGGGCTAGGCTTAGAGATGCGGTTAGGGTTACGATTCGACCTAGGGTTAGGGTTATGTTGAGGGCTAGGTTTAGAGATCCGGTTAGGGTTACGATTGGACCTAGGTTTAGGGTTATGTTGAGGGCTAGGGTTAGAGATCCGGTTAGGGTTACGATTGAACCTAGGGTTAGGGTTATGTTGAGGCCTAGGGTTAGAGATCCGGTTAGGGTTACGATTGGACCTAGGGTTAGGGTTATGTTGAGGGCTAGGGTTAGAGATCCGGTTAGGGTTACGATTGGACCTAGGGTTAGGGTTATGTTGAGGGCTAGGGTTAAAGATCCGGTTAGGGTTACGATTGGACCTAGGGTTAGGGTTATGTTGAGGGCTAGGGTTAGAGATCCGGTTAGGGTTACGATTGGACCTAGGGTTAGGGTTATGTTGAGGGCTAGGGTTAGAGATCCGGTTAGGGTTACGATTGGAACTAGGGTTAGGGTTATGTTGTGGGCTAGGGATAGAGAGACGGTTAGGGTTACGATTGGACCTAGGGTTAGGGTTATGTTCACGGCTAGGGATAGAGATGCCGTTAGGGTTACGATTGGACCTAGGGATAGGGTTATGTTGAGGGTTAGGGTTAGAGATCCGGTTAGGGTTACGATTGGACCTAGGGTTAGGGTTATGTTGAGGGCTAGGTTTAGAGATCCGGTCAGGGTTACGATTGGACCTAGGGTTAGGGTTATGTTGAGGGGTAGGGTTAGAGATCCGGTTAGGGTTACGATTGGACCTAGGGTTAGGGTTATGTTGAGGGCTAGGGTTAGAGATCCGGTCAGGGTTACGATTGGACCTAGGGTTAGGGTTATGTTGAGGGCTAGGGTTAGAGAATCGGTTAGGGTTCCGATTGGACCTAGGGTTATGGTTATGTTGAGGGCTAGGGTTAGAGATCCGGTTAGGGTTACGATTGGACCTAGGGTTAGGGTTATGTTGAGGGCTAGGGTTAGAGATCCGGTTAGGGTTACGATTGGACCTAGGGTTAGCGTTATGTTGAGGGCTAGGGTTAGAGATCCGGTTAGGGTTACGATTGGACCCAGGGTTAGGGTTATGTTGAGGGCTAGGGTTAGAGATCCAGTTAGGGTTACGATTGGACCAAGGGTTAGGGTTATGTTGAGGGCTAGGGTTAGAGATGCGGTTAGGGTTACGATTCGACCTAGGGTTAGGGTTATGTTGAGGGCTAGGTTTAGAGATCCGGTTAGGGTTACGATTGGACCTAGGTTTAGGGTTATGTTGAGGGCTAGGGTTAGAGATCCGGTTAGGGTTACGATTGAACCTAGGGTTAGGGTTATGTTGAGGCCTAGGTTTAGAGATCCGGTTAGGGTTACGATTGGACCTAGGGTTAGGGTTATGTTGAGGGCTAGGGTTAGAGATCCGGTTAGGGTTACGATTGGACCTAGGGTTAGGGTTATGTTGAGGGCTAGGGTTAGAGAAACGGTTAGGGTTACGATTGGACCTAGGGTTAGGGTTATGTTGAGGGCTAGGGTTAGAGAAACGGTTAGGGTTACGATTGAACCTAGGGTTAGGGTTATGTTGAGGCCTAGGTTTAGAGATCCGGTTAGGGTTACGATTGGACCTAGGGTTAGGGTTATGTTGAGGGCTAGGGTTAGAGATCCGGTTAGGGTTACGATTGGACCTAGGGTTAGGGTTATGTTGAGGGCTAGGGTTAGAGAAACGGTTAGGGTTACGATTGGACCTAGGGTTAGGGTTATGTTGAGGGCTAGGGTTAGAGATCCGGTTAGGGTTACGATTGGACCTAGGGTTAGGGTTATGTTGAGGGCTAGGGTTAGAGATCCGGTTAGGGTTACGATTGGACCTAGGGTTAGGGTTATGTTGAGGGCTAGGGTTAGAGATCCGGTTAGGGTTACGATTGGAACTAGGGTTAGGGTTATGTTGTGGGCTAGGGTTAGAGAGAGGGTTAGGGTTACGATTGGACCTAGGGTTAGGGTTATGTTCACGGCTAGGGATAGAGATGCCGTTAGGGTTACGATTGGACCTAGGGATAGGGTTATGTTGAGGGTTAGGGTTAGAGATCCGGTTAGGGTTACGATTGGACCTAGGGTTAGGGTTATGTTGAGGGCTAGGGTTAGAGATCCGGTCAGGGTTACGATTGGACCTAGGGTTAGGGTTATGTTGAGGGGTAGGGTTAGAGATCCGGTTAGGGTTACGATTGGACCTAGGGTTAGGGTTATGTTGAGGGCTAGGGTTAGAGATCCAGTTAGGGTTACGGTTGGACCAAGGGTTAGGGTTATGTTGAGGGCTAGGGTTAGAGATGCGGTTAGGGTTACGATTCGACCTAGGGTTAGGGTTATGTTGAGGGCTAGGTTTAGAGATCCGGTTAGGGTTACGTTAGGACCTAGGTTTAGGGTTATGTTGAGGGCTAGGGTTAGAGAATTGGTTAGGGTTACGATTGAACCTAGGGTTAGGGTTATGTTGAGGCCTAGGGTTAGAGATCCGGTTAGGGTTACGATTGGACCTAGGGTTAGGGTTATGATGAGGGCTAGGGTTAGAGATCCGGTTAGGGTTACGATTGGACCTTGGGTTAGGGTTATGTTGAGGGCTAGGGTTAGAGATCCGGTTAGGGTTACGATTGGACCTAGGGTTAGGGTTATGTTGAGGGCTAGGGTTAGAGAATCGGTTAGGGTTACGATTGGACCTAGGGTTAGGGTTATGTTGAGGGCTAGGGTTAGACATCCGGTTAGGGTTACGATTGGACCTAGGGTTAGGGTTATGTTGAGGGCTAGGGTTAGAGAATCGGTTAGGGTTACGATTGGACCTAGGGTTAGGGTTATGTTGAGGGCTAGGGTTAGAGATGCCGTTAGGGTTACGATTGGACCTAGGGTTACGGTTATGTTGAGGGCTAGGGTTAGAGATGCGGTTAAGGTTACGATTGGACCTAGGGTTAGGGTTATGTTGAGGGCTAGGGTTAGAGAATCAGTTAGGGTTACGATTGGACCTAGGGTTAGGGTTATGTTGAGGGCTAGGGTTAGGGATCCGGTTAGGGTTACGATTGGACCTAGGGTTAGGGTTATGTTGAGGGCTAGGGTTAGAGATCCGGTTAGGGTTACGATTGGACCTAGGGTTAGGGTTATGTTGAGGGCTAGGGTTAGGGATCCGGTTAGGGTTACGATTGGACCTAGGGTTAGGGTTATGTTGAGGGCTAGGGTTAGAGATCCGGTTAGGGTTACGATTGGACCAAGGGTTAGGGTTATGTTGAGGGCTAGGGTTAGAGAGACGGTTAGGGTTACGATTGGACCAAGGGTTAGGGTTATGTTGAGGGCTAGGGTTAGAGAGACGGTTAGGGTTACGATTCGACCTAGGGTTAGGGTTATGTTGAGGGCTAGGGTTAGAGATCCGGTTAGGGTTACGATTGGACCTAGGGTTAGGGTTATGTTGAGGGCTAGGGTTAGAGATGCCGTTAGGGTTACGATTGGACCTAGGGTTAGGGTTATGTTGAGGGCTAGGGTTAGAGAATCGGTTAGGGTTACGATTGGACCTAGGGTTAGGGTTATGTTGAGGGCTAGGGTTAGAGATCCGGTTAGGGTTCCGATTGGACCTAGGGTTAGGGTTATGTTGAGGGCTAGGGTTAGAGATCCGGTTAGGGTTACGATTGGACCTAGGGTTAGGGTTATGTTGAGGGCTATGGTTAGAGAAGCGGTTAAGGTTACGATTGGACCTAGGGTTAGGGTTATGTTGAGGGCTAGGGTTAGAGAATCAGTTAGGGTTACGATTGGACCTAGGGTTAGGGTTATGTTGAGGGCTAGGGTTAGAGATGCCGTTAGGGTTACGATTGGACCTAGGGTTACGGTTATGTTGAGGGCTAGGGTTAGAGATGCGGTTAAGGTTACGATTGGACCTAGGGTTAGGGTTATGTTGAGGGCTAGGGTTAGAGAATCAGTTAGGGTTACGATTGGACCTAGGGTTAGGGTTATGTTGAGGGCTAGGGTTAGGGATCCGGTTAGGGTTACGATTGGACCTAGGGTTAGGGTTATGTTGAGGGCTAGGGTTAGAGATCCGGTTAGGGTTACGATTGGACCTAGGGTTAGGGTTATGTTGAGGGCTAGGGTTAGGGATCCGGTTAGGGTTACGATTGGACCTAGGGTTAGGGTTATGTTGAGGGCTAGGGTTAGAGATCCGGTTAGGGTTACGATTGGACCAAGGGTTAGGGTTATGTTGAGGGCTAGGGTTAGAGAGACGGTTAGGGTTACGATTGGACCAAGGGTTAGGGTTATGTTGAGGGCTAGGGTTAGAGAGACGGTTAGGGTTACGATTCGACCTAGGGTTAGGGTTATGTTGAGGGCTAGGGTTAGAGATCCGGTTAGGGTTACGATTGGACCTAGGGTTAGGGTTATGTTGAGGGCTAGGGTTAGAGATGCCGTTAGGGTTACGATTGGACCTAGGGTTAGGGTTATGTTGAGGGCTAGGGTTAGAGAATCGGTTAGGGTTACGATTGGACCTAGGGTTAGGGTTATGTTGAGGGCTAGGGTTAGAGATCCGGTTAGGGTTCCGATTGGACCTAGGGTTAGGGTTATGTTGAGGGCTAGGGTTAGAGATCCGGTTAGGGTTACGATTGGACCTAGGGTTAGGGTTATGTTGAGGGCTATGGTTAGAGAAGCGGTTAGGGTTACGATTGGACCTAGGGTTTCGGTTATGTTGAGGGCTAGGGTTAGAGATGCGGTTAGGGTTACGATTGGACCTAGTGTTAGGGTTCTGTTGAGGGCTAGGGTTAGAGATCCGGTTAGGGTTACGATTGGACCTAGGGTTAGGGTTATGTTGAGGGCTAGGGTTAGAGATGCCGTTAGGGTTATGATTGGACCTAGGGTTAGGGTTATGTTGAGGGTTAGGGTTAGAGATCCGGTTAGGGTTACGATTGGACCTAGGGTTAGGGTTATGTTGAGGGCTAGGGTTAGAGAATCGGTTAGGGTTACGATTGGACCTAGGGTTAGGGTTATGTTGAGGGCTAGGGTTAGAGATCCAGTTAGGGTTACGATTGGACCTAGGGTTAGGGTTATGTTGAGGGCTAGGGTTAGGGATCCGGTTAGGGTTACGATTGGACCTAGGGTTAGGGTTATGTTGAGGGCTAGGGTTAGAGATCCGGTTAGGGTTACGATTGGACCTAGGGTTAGGGTTATGTTGAGGGCTAGGGTTAGGGATCCGGTTAGGGTTACGATTGGACCTAGGGTTAGGGTTATGTTGAGGGCTAGGGTTAGAGATCCGGTTAGGGTTACGATTGGACCAAGGGTTAGGGTTATGTTGAGGGCTAGGGTTAGAGAGACGGTTAGGGTTACGATTGGACCAAGGGTTAGGGTTATGTTGAGGGCTAGGGTTAGAGAGACGGTTAGGGTTACGATTCGACCTAGGGTTAGGGTTATGTTGAGGGCTAGGGTTAGAGATCCGGTTAGGGTTACGATTGGACCTAGGGTTAGGGTTATGTTGAGGGCTAGGGTTAGAGATGCCGTTAGGGTTACGATTGGACCTAGGGTTAGGGTTATGTTGAGGGCTAGGGTTAGAGAATCGGTTAGGGTTACGATTGGACCTAGGGTTAGGGTTATGTTGAGGGCTAGGGTTAGAGATCCGGTTAGGGTTCCGATTGGACCTAGGGTTAGGGTTATGTTGAGGGCTAGGGTTAGAGATCCGGTTAGGGTTACGATTGGACCTAGGGTTAGGGTTATGTTGAGGGCTATGGTTAGAGAAGCGGTTAAGGTTACGATTGGACCTAGGGTTAGGGTTATGTTGAGGGCTAGGGTTAGAGAATCAGTTAGGGTTACGATTGGACCTAGGGTTAGGGTTATGTTGAGGGCTAGGGTTAGAGATGCCGTTAGGGTTACGATTGGACCTAGGGTTACGGTTATGTTGAGGGCTAGGGTTAGAGATGCGGTTAAGGTTACGATTGGACCTAGGGTTAGGGTTATGTTGAGGGCTAGGGTTAGAGAATCAGTTAGGGTTACGATTGGACCTAGGGTTAGGGTTATGTTGAGGGCTAGGGTTAGGGATCCGGTTAGGGTTACGATTGGACCTAGGGTTAGGGTTATGTTGAGGGCTAGGGTTAGAGATCCGGTTAGGGTTACGATTGGACCTAGGGTTAGGGTTATGTTGAGGGCTAGGGTTAGGGATCCGGTTAGGGTTACGATTGGACCTAGGGTTAGGGTTATGTTGAGGGCTAGGGTTAGAGATCCGGTTAGGGTTACGATTGGACCAAGGGTTAGGGTTATGTTGAGGGCTAGGGTTAGAGAGACGGTTAGGGTTACGATTGGACCAAGGGTTAGGGTTATGTTGAGGGCTAGGGTTAGAGAGACGGTTAGGGTTACGATTCGACCTAGGGTTAGGGTTATGTTGAGGGCTAGGGTTAGAGATCCGGTTAGGGTTACGATTGGACCTAGGGTTAGGGTTATGTTGAGGGCTAGGGTTAGAGATGCCGTTAGGGTTACGATTGGACCTAGGGTTAGGGTTATGTTGAGGGCTAGGGTTAGAGAATCGGTTAGGGTTACGATTGGACCTAGGGTTAGGGTTATGTTGAGGGCTAGGGTTAGAGATCCGGTTAGGGTTCCGATTGGACCTAGGGTTAGGGTTATGTTGAGGGCTAGGGTTAGAGATCCGGTTAGGGTTACGATTGGACCTAGGGTTAGGGTTATGTTGAGGGCTATGGTTAGAGAAGCGGTTAGGGTTACGATTGGACCTAGGGTTTCGGTTATGTTGAGGGCTAGGGTTAGAGATGCGGTTAGGGTTACGATTGGACCTAGTGTTAGGGTTCTGTTGAGGGCTAGGGTTAGAGATCCGGTTAGGGTTACGATTGGACCTAGGGTTAGGGTTATGTTGAGGGCTAGGGTTAGAGATGCCGTTAGGGTTATGATTGGACCTAGGGTTAGGGTTATGTTGAGGGTTAGGGTTAGAGATCCGGTTAGGGTTACGATTGGACCTAGGGTTAGGGTTATGTTGAGGGCTAGGGTTAGAGAATCGGTTAGGGTTACGATTGGACCTAGGGTTAGGGTTATGTTGAGGGCTAGGGTTAGAGATCCAGTTAGGGTTACGATTGGACCTAGGGTTAGGGTTATGTTGAGGGCTAGGGTTAGGGATCCGGTTAGGGTTACGATTGGACCTAGGGTTAGGGTTATGTTGAGGGCTAGGGTTAGAGATCCGGTTAGGGTTACGATTGGACCTAGGGTTAGGGTTATGTTGAGGGCTAGGGTTAGGGATCCGGTTAGGGTTACGATTGGACCTAGGGTTAGGGTTATGTTGAGGGCTAGGGTTAGAGATCCGGTTAGGGTTACGATTGGACCAAGGGTTAGGGTTATGTTGAGGGCTAGGGTTAGAGAGACGGTTAGGGTTACGATTGGACCAAGGGTTAGGGTTATGTTGAGGGCTAGGGTTAGAGAGACGGTTAGGGTTACGATTCGACCTAGGGTTAGGGTTATGTTGAGGGCTAGGGTTAGAGATCCGGTTAGGGTTACGATTGGACCTAGGGTTAGGGTTATGTTGAGGGCTAGGGTTAGAGATGCCGTTAGGGTTACGATTGGACCTAGGGTTAGGGTTATGTTGAGGGCTAGGGTTAGAGAATCGGTTAGGGTTACGATTGGACCTAGGGTTAGGGTTATGTTGAGGGCTAGGGTTAGAGATCCGGTTAGGGTTCCGATTGGACCTAGGGTTAGGGTTATGTTGAGGGCTAGGGTTAGAGATCCGGTTAGGGTTACGATTGGACCTAGGGTTAGGGTTATGTTGAGGGCTATGGTTAGAGAAGCGGTTAAGGTTACGATTGGACCTAGGGTTAGGGTTATGTTGAGGGCTAGGGTTAGAGAATCAGTTAGGGTTACGATTGGACCTAGGGTTAGGGTTATGTTGAGGGCTAGGGTTAGAGATGCCGTTAGGGTTACGATTGGACCTAGGGTTACGGTTATGTTGAGGGCTAGGGTTAGAGATGCGGTTAAGGTTACGATTGGACCTAGGGTTAGGGTTATGTTGAGGGCTAGGGTTAGAGAATCAGTTAGGGTTACGATTGGACCTAGGGTTAGGGTTATGTTGAGGGCTAGGGTTAGGGATCCGGTTAGGGTTACGATTGGACCTAGGGTTAGGGTTATGTTGAGGGCTAGGGTTAGAGATCCGGTTAGGGTTACGATTGGACCTAGGGTTAGGGTTATGTTGAGGGCTAGGGTTAGGGATCCGGTTAGGGTTACGATTGGACCTAGGGTTAGGGTTATGTTGAGGGCTAGGGTTAGAGATCCGGTTAGGGTTACGATTGGACCAAGGGTTAGGGTTATGTTGAGGGCTAGGGTTAGAGAGACGGTTAGGGTTACGATTGGACCAAGGGTTAGGGTTATGTTGAGGGCTAGGGTTAGAGAGACGGTTAGGGTTACGATTCGACCTAGGGTTAGGGTTATGTTGAGGGCTAGGGTTAGAGATCCGGTTAGGGTTACGATTGGACCTAGGGTTAGGGTTATGTTGAGGGCTAGGGTTAGAGATGCCGTTAGGGTTACGATTGGACCTAGGGTTAGGGTTATGTTGAGGGCTAGGGTTAGAGAATCGGTTAGGGTTACGATTGGACCTAGGGTTAGGGTTATGTTGAGGGCTAGGGTTAGAGATCCGGTTAGGGTTCCGATTGGACCTAGGGTTAGGGTTATGTTGAGGGCTAGGGTTAGAGATCCGGTTAGGGTTACGATTGGACCTAGGGTTAGGGTTATGTTGAGGGCTATGGTTAGAGAAGCGGTTAGGGTTACGATTGGACCTAGGGTTTCGGTTATGTTGAGGGCTAGGGTTAGAGATGCGGTTAGGGTTACGATTGGACCTAGTGTTAGGGTTCTGTTGAGGGCTAGGGTTAGAGATCCGGTTAGGGTTACGATTGGACCTAGGGTTAGGGTTATGTTGAGGGCTAGGGTTAGAGATGCCGTTAGGGTTATGATTGGACCTAGGGTTAGGGTTATGTTGAGGGTTAGGGTTAGAGATCCGGTTAGGGTTACGATTGGACCTAGGGTTAGGGTTATGTTGAGGGCTAGGGTTAGAGAATCGGTTAGGGTTACGATTGGACCTAGGGTTAGGGTTATGTTGAGGGCTAGGGTTAGAGATCCAGTTAGGGTTACGATTGGACCTAGGGTTAGGGTTATGATGAGGGCTAGGGTTAGAGAATCGGTTAGGGTTACGATTGGACCTAGGGTTAGAGTTATGTTGAGGGCTAGGGTTAGAGATCCGGTTAGGGTTACGATTGGACCTAGGGTTAGGGTTATGTTGAGGGCTAGGGTTAGAGATCCGGTTAGGGTTACCATTGGACCTAGGGTTAGGGTTATGTTGAGGGCTAGGGTTAGAGATCCGGTTAGGGTTACGATTGGACCTAGGGTTAGGGTTATGTTGAGGGCTAGGGTTAGAGATGCCATTAGGGTTACGATTGGACCTAGGGTTAGGGTTATGTTGAGGGCTAGGGTTAGAGATCCGGTTAGGGTTACGATTGGACCTAGGGTTAGGGTTATGTTGAGGGCTAGGGTTAGAGATCCGGTTAGGGTTACGATTGGACCTAGGGTTAGGGTTATGTTGAGGGCTAGGGTTAGAGATCCGGTTAGGGTTACGATTGGACCTAGGGTTAGGGTTATGTTGAGGGCTAGGGTTAGAGATCCGGTTAGGGTTACGATTGGACCTAGGGTTAGGGTTATGTTGAGGGCTAGGGTTAGAGAATCGGTTAGGGTTACGATTGGACCTAGGGTTAGGGTTATTTTGAGGGCTAGGGTTAGAGATCCGGTTAGGGTTACGATTGGACCTAGGGTTAGGGTTATGTTGAGGGCTAGGGTTAGAGATGCCGTTAGGGTTACGATTGGACCTAGGGTTAGGGTTATGTTGAGGGCTAGGGTTAGAGATGCCGTTAGGGTTATGATTGGACCTAGGGTTAGGGTTATGTTGAGGGTTAGGGTTAGAGATCCGGTTAGGGTTACGATTGGACCTAGGGTTAGGGTTATGTTGAGGGCTATGGTTAGAGATCCGGTCAGGGTTACGATTGGACCTAGGGTTAGGGTTATGTTTTGGGCTAGGGTTAGAGAGACGGTTAGGGTTATGATTGGACCTAGGGTTAGGGTTATGTTGACGGCTAGGGTTAGAGATGCCATTAGGGTTACGATTGGACCTAGGGTTAGGGTTATGTTGAGGGCTAGGGTTAGAGATCCGGTTAGGGTTACGATTGGACCTAGGGTTAGGGTTATGTTGAGGGCTAGGGTTAGAGATCCGGTTAGGGTTACGATTGGACCTAGGGTTAGGGTTATGTTGAGGGCTAGGGTTAGAGATGCCGTTAGGGTTACGATTGGACCTAGGGTTAGGGTTATGTTGAGGGTTAGGGTTAGAGATCCGGTTAGGGTTACGATTGGACCTAGGGTTAGGGTTATGTTGAGGGCTAGGGTTAGAGATCCGGTTAGGGTTACGATTGGACCTAGGGTTAGGGTTATGTTGAGGGGTAGGGTTAGAGATCCGGTTAGGGTTATGATTGGACCTAGGGTTAGGGTTAAGTTGAGGGCTATGGTTAGAGATCCGGTTAGGGTTAGGATTGGACCTAGGGTTAGGGTTATGTTGAGGGCTAGGGTTAGAGATCCGGTTAGGGTTACGATTGGACCTAGGGTTAGGGTTATGTTGAGGGCTAGGGTTAGAGATGCCGTTAGGGTTACGATTGGACCTAGGGTTAGGGTTATGTTGAGGGTTAGGGTTAGAGATCCGGTTAGGGTTACGATTGGACCTAGGGTTAGGGTTATGTTGAGGGCTAGGGTTAGAGATCCGGTTAGGGTTACGATTGGACCTAGGGTTAGGGTTATGTTGAGGGGTAGGGTTAGAGATCCGGTTAGGGTTATGATTGGACCTAGGGTTAGGGTTAAGTTGAGGGCTATGGTTAGAGATCCGGTTAGGGTTAGGATTGGACCTAGGGTTAGGGTTATGTTGAGGGCTAGGGTTAGAGATCCGGTTAGGGTTACGATTGGACCTAGGGTTAGGGTTATGTTGAGGGCTAGGGTTAGAGGTCCGGTTAGGGTTCTGATTGGACCTAGGGTTAGGGTTATGTTGAGGGCTAGGGTTAGAGATCCGGTTAGGGTTACGATTGGACCTAGGGTTAGGGTTATGTTGAGGGCTAGGGTTAGAGATCCGGTTAGGGTTATGATTGGACCTAGGGTTAGGGTTATGTTGAGGTCTATGGTTAGAGATCCGGTTAGGGTTACGATTGGACCTAGGGTTACGGTTATGTTGAGGGCTAGGGTTAGAGATCCGGTTAGGGTTACGATTGGACCTAGGGTTAGGGTTATGTTGAGGGCTAGTGTTAGAGATCCGGTTAGGGTTACAATTGGACCTAGGGTTAGGGTTATGTTGAGGGCTAGGGTTAGAGATCCGGTTAGGGTTACGATTGGACCTAGGGTTAGGGTTATGTTGAGGGCTAGGGTTAGAGATCCGGTTAGGGTTACGATTGGACCTAGGGTTAGGGTTATGTTGAGGGCTAGGGTTAGAGAATCGGTTAGGGTTACGATTGGACCTAGGGTTAGGGTTATGTTGAGGGCTAGGGTTAGAGATCCAGTTAGGGTTACGATTGGACCTAGGGTTAGGGTTATGTTGAGGGCTAGGGTTAGAGAATCGGTTAGGGTTACGATTGGACCTAGGGTTAGGGTTATGTTGAGGGCTAGGGTTAGAGATCCGGTTAGGGTTACGATTGGACCTAGGGTTAGGGTTATGTTGAGGGCTAGGGTTAGAAATCCGGTTAGGGTTACGATTGGACCTAGGGTTAGGGTTATGTTGAGGGCTAGGGTTAGAGATCCGGTTAGGGTTACGATTGGACCTAGGGTTAGGGTTATGTTGAGGGCTAGGGTTAGAGATCCGGTTAGGGTTACGATTGGACCTAGGGTTAGGGTTATGTTGAGGGCTAGGGTTAGAGATGCCGTTAGGGTTACGATTGGACCTAGGCTTAGGGTTATGTTGAGGGCTAGGGTTAGAGATCCGGTTAGGGTTACGATTGGACCTAGGGTTAGGGTTATGTTGAGGGCTAGGGTTAGAGATCCGGTTAGGGTTACGATTGGACCTAGGGTTAGGGTTATGTTGAGGGCTAGGGTTAGAGATCCGGTTAGGGTTACGATTGGACCTAGGGTTAGGGTTATGTTGAGGGCTAGGGTTAGAGATCCGGTTAGGGTTACGATTGGACCTAGGGTTAGGGTTATGTTGAGGGCTAGGGTTAGAGAATCGGTTAGGGTTACGATTGGACCTAGGGTTAGGGTTATGTTGAGGGCTACGGTTAGAGATCCGGTTAGGGTTACGATTGGACCTAGGGTTAGGGTTATGTTGAGGGCTAGGGTTAGAGATCCGGTTAGGGTTACGATTGGACCTAGGGTTAGGGTTATGTTGAGGGCTAGGGTTAGAGATGCCGTTAGGGTTACGATTGGACCTAGGGTTAGGGTTATGTTGAGGGCTAGGGTTAGAGATGCCGTTAGGGTTATGATTGGACCTAGGGTTAGGGTTATGTTGAGGGTTAGGGTTAGAGATCCGGTTAGGGTTACGATTGGACCTAGGGTTAGGGTTATGTTGAGGGCTATGGTTAGAGATCCGGTCAGGGTTACGATTGGACCTAGGGTTAGGGTTATGTTTTGGGCTAGGGTTAGAGAGACGGTTAGGGTTATGATTGGACCTAGGGTTAGGGTTATGTTGACGGCTAGGGTTAGAGATGCCGTTAGGGTTACGATTGGACCTAGGGTTAGGGTTATGTTGAGGGCTAGGGTTAGAGATCCGGTTAGGGTTACGATTGGACCTAGGGTTAGGGTTATGTTGAGGGCTAGGGTTAGAGATCCGGTTAGGGTTACGATTGGACCTAGGGTTAGGGTTATGTTGAGGGCTAGGGTTAGAGAGGCCGTTAGGGTTACGATTGGACCTAGGGTTAGGGTTATGTTGAGGGTTAGGGTTAGAGATCCGGTTAGGGTTACGATTGGACCTAGGGTTAGGGTTATGTTGAGGGCTAGGGTTAGAGATCCGGTTAGGGTTACGATTGGACCTAGGGTTAGGGTTATGTTGAGGGCTAGGGTTAGAGATCCGGTTAGGGTTACGATTGGACCTAGGGTTAGGGTTATGTTGAGGGGTAGGGTTAGAGATCCGGTTAGGGTTATGATTGGACCTAGGGTTAGGGTTATGTTGAGGGCTATGGTTAGAGATCCGGTTAGGGTTAGGATTGGACCTAGGGTTAGGGTTATGTTGAGGGCTAGGGTTAGAGATCCGGTTAGGGTTACGATTGGACCTAGGGTTAGGGTTATGTTGAGGGCTAGGGTTAGAGGTCCGGTTAGGGTTCTGATTGGACCTAGGGTTAGGGTTATGTTGAGGGCTAGGGTTAGAGATCCGGTTAGGGTTACGATTGGACCTAGGGTTAGGGTTATGTTGAGGGCTAGGGTTAGAGATCCGGTTAGGGTTATGATTGGACCTAGGGTTAGGGTTATGTTGAGGTCTATGGTTAGAGATCCGGTTAGGGTTACGATTGGACCTAGGGTTACGGTTATGTTGAGGGCTAGGGTTAGAGATCCGGTTAGGGTTACGATTGGACCTAGGGTTAGGGTTATGTTGAGGGCTAGTGTTAGAGATCCGGTTAGGGTTACGATTGGACCTAGGGTTAGGGTTATGTTGAGGGCTAGGGTTAGAGATCCGGTTAGGGTTACGATTGGACCTAGGGTTAGGGTTATGTTGTGGGCTAGGGTTAGAGAGACGGTTAGGGTTACGATTGACCTAGGGTTAGGGTTATGTTGAGGGCTAGGGTTAGAGATCCGGTTAGGGTTACGATTGGACCTAGGGTTAGGGTTATGTTGAGGGCTAGGGTTAGAGATGCCGTTAGGGTTACGATTGGACCTAGGGTTAGGGTTATGTTGAGGGCTAGGGTTAGAGATCAGGTTAGGGTTACGATTGGACCTAGGGTTAGGGTTATGTTGAGGGCTAGGGTTAGAGATCCGGTTAGGGTTACGATTGGACCTAGGGTTAGGGTTATGTTGAGGGCTAGGGTTAGAGATGCCGTTAGGGTTACGATTGGACCTAGGGTTAGGGTTATGTTGAGGGTTAGGGTTACAGATCCGGTTAGGGTTACGATTGGACCTAGGGTTAGGGTTATGTTGAGGGCTAGGGTTAGAGATCCGGTTAGGGTTACGATTGGACCTAGGGTTAGGGTTATGTTGAGGGCTAGGGTTAGAGATCCGGTTAGGGTTACGATTGGACCTAGGGTTAGGGTTATGTTGAGGGCTAGGGTTAGAGATCCGGTTAGGGTTACGATTGGACCTAGGGTTAGGGTTATGTTGAGGGCTAGGGTTAGAGATCCGGTTAGGGTTACGATTGGACCTAGGGTTAGGGATATGTTGAGGGCTAGGGTTAGAGATCCGGTTAGGGTTACGATTGGACCTAGGGTTAGGGTTATGTTGAGGGCTAGGGTTAGAGATCCGGTTAGGGTTACGATTGGACCTAGGGTTAGGGTTATGTTGAGGGCTAGGGTTAGAGATCCGGTTAGGGTTACGATTGGACCTAGGGTTAGGGTTATGTTGAGGGCTAGGGTTAGAGATCCGGTTAGGGTTACGATTGGACCTAGGGTTAGGGATATGTTGAGGGCTAGGGTTAGAGATCCGGTTAGGGTTACGATTGGACCTAGGGTTAGGGTTATGTTGAGGGCTAGGGTTAGAGATCCGGTTAGGGTTACGATTGGACCTAGGGTTAGGGTTATGTTGAGGGCTAGGGTTAGAGATCCAGTTAGGGTTACGATTGGACCTAGGGTTAGGGTTATGTTGAGGGCTATGGTTAGAGATCCGGTTAGGGTTACGATTGGACCTAGGGTTAGGGTTATGTTGAGGGCTAGGGTTAGAGATCCGGTTAGGGTTATGATTGGACCTAGGGTTAGGGTTATGTTGAGGTCTATGGTTAGAGATCCGGTTAGGGTTACGATTGGACCTAGGGTTACGGTTATGTTGAGGGCTAGGGTTAGAGATCCGGTTAGGGTTACGATTGGACCTAGGGTTAGGGTTATGTTGAGGGCTAGTGTTAGAGATCCGGTTAGGGTTACAATTGGACCTAGGGTTAGGGTTATGTTGAGGGCTAGGGTTAGAGATCCGGTTAGGGTTACGATTGGACCTAGGGTTAGGGTTATGTTGAGGGCTAGGGTTAGAGATCCGGTTAGGGTTACGATTGGACCTAGGGTTAGGGTTATGTTGAGGGCTAGGGTTAGAGAATCGGTTAGGGTTACGATTGGACCTAGGGTTAGGGTTATGTTGAGGGCTAGGGTTAGAGATCCAGTTAGGGTTACGATTGGACCTAGGGTTAGGGTTATGTTGAGGGCTAGGGTTAGAGAATCGGTTAGGGTTACGATTGGACCTAGGGTTAGGGTTATGTTGAGGGCTAGGGTTAGAGATCCGGTTAGGGTTACGATTGGACCTAGGGTTAGGGTTATGTTGAGGGCTAGGGTTAGAAATCCGGTTAGGGTTACGATTGGACCTAGGGTTAGGGTTATGTTGAGGGCTAGGGTTAGAGATCCGGTTAGGGTTACGATTGGACCTAGGGTTAGGGTTATGTTGAGGGCTAGGGTTAGAGATCCGGTTAGGGTTACGATTGGACCTAGGGTTAGGGTTATGTTGAGGGCTAGGGTTAGAGATGCCGTTAGGGTTACGATTGGACCTAGGCTTAGGGTTATGTTGAGGGCTAGGGTTAGAGATCCGGTTAGGGTTACGATTGGACCTAGGGTTAGGGTTATGTTGAGGGCTAGGGTTAGAGATCCGGTTAGGGTTACGATTGGACCTAGGGTTAGGGTTATGTTGAGGGCTAGGGTTAGAGATCCGGTTAGGGTTACGATTGGACCTAGGGTTAGGGTTATGTTGAGGGCTAGGGTTAGAGATCCGGTTAGGGTTACGATTGGACCTAGGGTTAGGGTTATGTTGAGGGCTAGGGTTAGAGAATCGGTTAGGGTTACGATTGGACCTAGGGTTAGGGTTATGTTGAGGGCTACGGTTAGAGATCCGGTTAGGGTTACGATTGGACCTAGGGTTAGGGTTATGTTGAGGGCTAGGGTTAGAGATCCGGTTAGGGTTACGATTGGACCTAGGGTTAGGGTTATGTTGAGGGCTAGGGTTAGAGATGCCGTTAGGGTTACGATTGGACCTAGGGTTAGGGTTATGTTGAGGGCTAGGGTTAGAGATGCCGTTAGGGTTATGATTGGACCTAGGGTTAGGGTTATGTTGAGGGTTAGGGTTAGAGATCCGGTTAGGGTTACGATTGGACCTAGGGTTAGGGTTATGTTGAGGGCTATGGTTAGAGATCCGGTCAGGGTTACGATTGGACCTAGGGTTAGGGTTATGTTTTGGGCTAGGGTTAGAGAGACGGTTAGGGTTATGATTGGACCTAGGGTTAGGGTTATGTTGACGGCTAGGGTTAGAGATGCCGTTAGGGTTACGATTGGACCTAGGGTTAGGGTTATGTTGAGGGCTAGGGTTAGAGATCCGGTTAGGGTTACGATTGGACCTAGGGTTAGGGTTATGTTGAGGGCTAGGGTTAGAGATCCGGTTAGGGTTACGATTGGACCTAGGGTTAGGGTTATGTTGAGGGCTAGGGTTAGAGAGGCCGTTAGGGTTACGATTGGACCTAGGGTTAGGGTTATGTTGAGGGTTAGGGTTAGAGATCCGGTTAGGGTTACGATTGGACCTAGGGTTAGGGTTATGTTGAGGGCTAGGGTTAGAGATCCGGTTAGGGTTACGATTGGACCTAGGGTTAGGGTTATGTTGAGGGCTAGGGTTAGAGATCCGGTTAGGGTTACGATTGGACCTAGGGTTAGGGTTATGTTGAGGGGTAGGGTTAGAGATCCGGTTAGGGTTATGATTGGACCTAGGGTTAGGGTTATGTTGAGGGCTATGGTTAGAGATCCGGTTAGGGTTAGGATTGGACCTAGGGTTAGGGTTATGTTGAGGGCTAGGGTTAGAGATCCGGTTAGGGTTACGATTGGACCTAGGGTTAGGGTTATGTTGAGGGCTAGGGTTAGAGGTCCGGTTAGGGTTCTGATTGGACCTAGGGTTAGGGTTATGTTGAGGGCTAGGGTTAGAGATCCGGTTAGGGTTACGATTGGACCTAGGGTTAGGGTTATGTTGAGGGCTAGGGTTAGAGATCCGGTTAGGGTTATGATTGGACCTAGGGTTAGGGTTATGTTGAGGTCTATGGTTAGAGATCCGGTTAGGGTTACGATTGGACCTAGGGTTACGGTTATGTTGAGGGCTAGGGTTAGAGATCCGGTTAGGGTTACGATTGGACCTAGGGTTAGGGTTATGTTGAGGGCTAGTGTTAGAGATCCGGTTAGGGTTACGATTGGACCTAGGGTTAGGGTTATGTTGAGGGCTAGGGTTAGAGATCCGGTTAGGGTTACGATTGGACCTAGGGTTAGGGTTATGTTGTGGGCTAGGGTTAGAGAGACGGTTAGGGTTACGATTGACCTAGGGTTAGGGTTATGTTGAGGGCTAGGGTTAGAGATCCGGTTAGGGTTACGATTGGACCTAGGGTTAGGGTTATGTTGAGGGCTAGGGTTAGAGATGCCGTTAGGGTTACGATTGGACCTAGGGTTAGGGTTATGTTGAGGGCTAGGGTTAGAGATCAGGTTAGGGTTACGATTGGACCTAGGGTTAGGGTTATGTTGAGGGCTAGGGTTAGAGATCCGGTTAGGGTTACGATTGGACCTAGGGTTAGGGTTATGTTGAGGGCTAGGGTTAGAGATGCCGTTAGGGTTACGATTGGACCTAGGGTTAGGGTTATGTTGAGGGTTAGGGTTACAGATCCGGTTAGGGTTACGATTGGACCTAGGGTTAGGGTTATGTTGAGGGCTAGGGTTAGAGATCCGGTTAGGGTTACGATTGGACCTAGGGTTAGGGTTATGTTGAGGGCTAGGGTTAGAGATCCGGTTAGGGTTACGATTGGACCTAGGGTTAGGGTTATGTTGAGGGCTAGGGTTAGAGATCCGGTTAGGGTTACGATTGGACCTAGGGTTAGGGTTATGTTGAGGGCTAGGGTTAGAGATCCGGTTAGGGTTACGATTGGACCTAGGGTTAGGGATATGTTGAGGGCTAGGGTTAGAGATCCGGTTAGGGTTACGATTGGACCTAGGGTTAGGGTTATGTTGAGGGCTAGGGTTAGAGATCCGGTTAGGGTTACGATTGGACCTAGGGTTAGGGTTATGTTGAGGGCTAGGGTTAGAGATCCGGTTAGGGTTACGATTGGACCTAGGGTTAGGGTTATGTTGAGGGCTAGGGTTAGAGATCCGGTTAGGGTTACGATTGGACCTAGGGTTAGGGATATGTTGAGGGCTAGGGTTAGAGATCCGGTTAGGGTTACGATTGGACCTAGGGTTAGGGTTATGTTGAGGGCTAGGGTTAGAGATCCGGTTAGGGTTACGATTGGACCTAGGGTTAGGGTTATGTTGAGGGCTAGGGTTAGAGATCCAGTTAGGGTTACGATTGGACCTAGGGTTAGGGTTATGTTGAGGGCTATGGTTAGAGATCCGGTTAGGGTTACGATTGGACCTAGGGTTAGGGTTATGTTGAGGGCTAGGGTTAGAGATCCGGTTAGGGTTACGATTGGACCTAGGGTTAGGGTTATGTTGAGGGCTAGGGTTAGAGATCCGGTTAGGGTTACGATTGGACCTAGGGTTAGGGTTATGTTGAGGGCTATGGTTAGAGATCCGGTCAGGGTTACGATTGGACCTAGGGTAAGGGTTATGTTGAGGGCTAGGGTTAGAGATCCGGTTAGGGTTACGATTGGACCTAGGGTTAGGGTTATGTTGTGGGCTAGGGTTAGAGAGACGGTTAGGGTTACGATTGACTTAGGGTTAGGGTTATGTTGAGGGCTAGGGTTAGAGATCCGGTTAGGGTTACGATTGGATCTAGGGTTAGGGTTATGTTGAGGGCTTGAGTTAGAGATCCGGTTAGGGTTACGATTGGACCTAGGGTTAGGGTTATGTTGTGGGCTAGGGTTAGAGAGACGGTTAGGGTTACGATTGGACCTAGGGTTAGGGTTATGTTGAGGGGTAGGGTTAGAGGTGCCGTTAGGATTACGATTGGACCTAGGGTTAGGGTTATGTTGAGGACTAGGGTTAGAGATCCGGTTAGGGTTACGATTGGACCTAGGGTAAGGGTTATGTTGAGAGCTAGGATTAGAGAGACGGTTAGGGTTACGATTGGACCTAGGGTTAGGGTTATGTTGACGGCTAGGGTTAGAGATGCCGTTAGGGTTACGATTGGACCTAGGGTTAGGGTTATGTTGAGGGCTAGGGTTAGAGATCCGGTTAGGGTTACGATTGGACCTAGGGTTAGGGTTATGTTGAGGGCTAGGGTTAGAGATCCGGTTAGGGTTACGATTGGACCTAGGGTTAGGGTTATGTTGAGGGCTAGGGTTAGAGATGCCGTTAGGGTTACGATTAGACCTAGGGTTAGGGTTATGTTGAGGGCTAGGGTTAGAGATGCCGTTAGGGTTACGATTGGACCTAGGGTTACGGTTATGTTGAGGGCTAGGGTTAGAGATGCCGTTAAGGTTACAATTGGACCAAGGGTTAGGGTTATGTTGATTGTTAGGGTTAGAGATCCGGTTAGGGTTACGATTGGACCTAGGGTTAGGGTTATGTTGAGGGCTAGGGTTAGAGAATCAGTTAGGGTTACGATTGGACCTAGGGTTAGGGTTATGTTGAGGGCTAGGGTTAGGGATCCGGTTAGGATTACGATTGGACCTAGGGTTAGGGTTATGTTGAGGGCTAGGGTTAGAGATCCGGTTAGGGTTACGATTGGACCTAGGGTTAGGGTTATGTTGTGGGCTAGGGTTAGAGAGACGGTTAGGGTTACGATTGACCTAGGGTTAGGGTTATGTTGAGGGCTAGGGTTAGAGATCCGGTTAGGGTTACGATTGGACCTAGGGTTAGCGTTATGTTGAGGGCTAGGGTTAGAGATGCCGTTAGGGTTACGATTGGACCTAGGGTTAGGGTTATGTTGAGGGCTAGGGTTAGAGAATCGGTTAGGGTTACGATTGGACCTAGGGTTAGGGTTATGTTGAGGGCTAGGGTTAGAGATCCGGTTAGGGTTCCGATTGGACCTAGGGTTAGGGTTATGTTGAGGGCTAGGGTTAGAGATCCGGTTAGGGTTACGATTGGACCTAGGGTTAGGGTTATGTTGAGGGCTATGGTTAGAGAAGCGGTTAGGGTTACGATTGGACCTAGGGTTTCGGTTATGTTGAGGGCTAGGGTTAGAGATGCGGTTAGGGTTACGATTGGACCTACTGTTAGGGTTCTGTTGAGGGCTAGGGTTAGAGATCCGGTTAGGGTTACGATTGGATCTAGGGTTAGGGTTATGTTGAGGGCTAGGGTTAGAGAGACGTTTAGGGTTACGATTGGACCTAGGGTTAGGGTTATGTTGTGGGCTAGGGTTAGAGAGACGGTTAGGGTTACGATTGGACCTAGGGTTAGGGTTATGTTGAGGGGTAGGGTTAGAGATGCCGTTAGGATTACGATTGGACCTAGGGTTAGGGTTATGTTGAGGGCTAGGGTTAGAGATCCGGTTAGGGTTACGATTGGACCTAGGGTTAGGGTTATGTTGAGGGCTAGGGTTAGAGATCCGGTTAGGGTTACGATTGGACCTAGGGTTAGGGTTATGTTGAGGGCTAGGGTTAGAGATCCGGTTAGGGTTACGATTGGACCTAGGGTTAGGGTTATGTTGAGGGCTAGGGTTAGAGATCCGGTTAGGGTTACGATTGGACCTAGGGTTAGGGTTATGTTGAGGGCTATGTTTAGAGAATCGGTTAGGGTTACGATTGGACCTAGGGTTAGGGTTATGTTGAGGGCTAGGGTTAGAGAATCGGTTAGGGTTACGATTGGACCTAGGGTTAGGGTTATGTTGAGGGCTAGGGTTAGAGATCCTGTTAGGGTTACGATTGGACCTAGGGTTAGGGTTATGTTGAGGGCTAGGGTTAGAGATCCGGTTAGGGTTACGATTGGACCTAAGGTTAGGGTTATGTTGAGGGCTAGGGTTAGAGATGCCGTTAGGGTTACGATTGGACCTAGGGTTAGGGTTATGTTGAGGGCTAGGGTTAGAGATGCCGTTAGGGTTATGATTGGACCTAGGGTTAGGGTTATGTTGAGGGTTAGGGTTAGAGATCCGGTTAGGGTTACGATTGGACCTAGGGTTAGGGTTATGTTGAGGGCTAGGGTTAGAGAATCGGTTAGGGTTACGATTGGACCTAGGGTTAGGGTTATGTTGAGGGCTAGGGTTAGAGATCCGGTTAGGGTTACGATTGGACCTAGGGTTAGGGTTATGTTGAGGGCTAGGGTTAGAGAATCGGTTAGGGTTACGATTGGACCTAGGGTTAGGGTTATGTTGAGGGCTAGGGTTAGAGATCCAGTTAGGGTTACGATTGGACCTAGGGTTAGGGTTATGTTGAGGGCTAGGGTTAGAGATCCGGTTAGGGTTACGATTGGACCTAGGGTTAGCGTTATGTTGAGGGCTAGGGTTAGAGATCCGGTTAGGGTTACGATTGGACCTAGGGTTAGGGTTATGTTGAGGGCTAGGGTTAGAGATCCAGTTAGGGTTACGATTGGACCAAGGGTTAGGGTTATGTTGAGGGCTAGGGTTAGAGATGCGGTTAGGTTTACGATTCGACCTAGGGTTAGGGTTATGTTGAGGGCTAGGTTTAGAGATCCGGTTAGGGTTACGATTGGAACTAGGGTTAGGGTTATGTTGTGGGCTAGGGTTAGAGAGAGGGTTAGGGTTACGATTGGACCTAGGGTTAGGGTTATGTTCACGGCTAGGGATAGAGATGCCGTTAGGGTTACGATTGGACCTAGGGATAGGGTTATGTTGAGGGTTAGGGTTAGAGATCCGGTTAGGGTTACGATTGGACCTAGGGTTAGGGTTATGTTGAGGGCTAGGGTTAGAGATCCGGTCAGGGTTACGATTGGACCTAGGGTTAGGGTTATGTTGAGGGGTAGGGTTAGAGATCCGGTTAGGGTTACGATTGGACCTAGGGTTAGGGTTATGTTGAGGGCTAGGGTTAGAGATCCGGTCAGGGTTACGATTGGACCTAGGGTTAGGGTTATGTTGAGAGCTAGGGTTAGAGATCCAGTTAGGGTTACGGTTGGACCAAGGGTTAGGGTTCTGTTGAGGGCTAGGGTTAGAGATGCGGTTAGGGTTACGATTCGACCTAGGGTTAGGGTTATGTTGAGGGCTAGGTTTAGAGATCCGGTTAGGGTTACGATTGGACCTAGGTTTAGGGTTATGTTGAGGGCTAGGGTTAGAGAATCGGTTAGGGTTACGATTGAACCTAGGGTTAGGGTTATGTTGAGGCCTAGGGTTAGAGATCCGGTTAGGGTTACGATTGGACCTAGGGTTAGGGTTATGATGAGGGCTAGGGTTAGAGATCCGGTTAGGGTTACGATTGGACCTTGGGTTAGGGTTATGTTGAGGGCTAGGGTTAGAGATCCGGTTAGGGTTACGATTGGACCTAGGGTTAGGGTTATGTTGAGGGCTAGGGTTAGAGATCCGGTTAGGGTTACGATTGGACCTAGGGTTAGGGTTATTTTGAGGGCTAGGGTTAGAGATCCGGTTAGGGTTACGATTGGACCTAGGGTTAGGGTTATGTTGAGGGCTAGGGTTAGAGATGCCGTTAGGGTTACGATTGGACCTAGGGTTAGGGTTATGTTGAGGGCTAGGGTTAGAGATGCCGTTAGGGTTATGATTGGACCTAGGGTTAGGGTTATGTTGAGGGTTAGGGTTAGAGATCCGGTTAGGGTTACGATTGGACCTAGGGTTAGGGTTATGTTGAGGGCTAAGGTTAGAGATCCGGTCAGGGTTACGATTGGACCTAGGGTTAGGGTTATGTTTTGGGCTAGGGTTAGAGAGACGGTTAGGGTTATGATTGGACCTAGGGTTAGGGTTATGTTGACGGCTAGGGTTAGAGATGCCGTTAGGGTTACGATTGGACCTAGGGTTAGGGTTATGTTGAGGGCTAGGGTTAGAGATCCGGTTAGGGTTACGATTGGACTTAGGGTTAGGGTTATGTTGAGGGCTAGGGTTAGAGATCCGGTTAGGGTTACGATTGGACCTAGGGTTAGGGTTATGTTGAGGGCTAGGGTTAGAGATGCCGTTAGGGTTACGATTGGACCTAGGGTTAGGGTTATGTTGAGGGTTAGGGTTAGAGATCCGGTTAGGGTTACGATTGGACCTAGGGTTAGGGTTATGTTGAGGGCTAGGGTTAGAGATCCGGTTAGGGTTACGATTGGACCTAGGGTTAGGGTTATGTTGAGGGCTAGGGTTAGAGATCCGGTTAGGGTTACGATTGGACCTAGGGTTAGGGTTATGTTGAGGGGTAGGGTTAGAGATCCGGTTAGGGTTATGATTGGACCTAGGGTTAGGGTTATGTTGAGGGCTATGGTTAGAGATCCGTTTAGGGTTAGGATTGGACCTAGGGTTAGGGTTATGTTGAGGGCTAGGGTTAGAGATCCGGTTAGGGTTACGATTGGAACTAGGGTTAGGGTTATGTTGTGGGCTAGGGTTAGAGAGAGGGTTAGGGTTACGATTGGACCTAGGGTTAGGGTTATGTTCACGGCTAGGGATAGAGATGCCGTTAGGGTTACGATTGGACCTAGGGATAGGGTTATGTTGAGGGTTAGGGTTAGAGATCCGGTTAGGGTTACGATTGGACCTAGGGTTAGGGTTATGTTGAGGGCTAGGGTTAGAGATCCGGTCAGGGTTACGATTGGACCTAGGGTTAGGGTTATGTTGAGGGGTAGGGTTAGAGATCCGGTTAGTGTTACGATTGGACCTAGGGTTAGGGTTATGTTGAGGGCTAGGGTTAGAGATCCGGTCAGGGTTACGATTGGACCTAGGGTTAGGGTTATGTTGAGAGCTAGGGTTAGAGATCCAGTTAGGGTTACGGTTGGACCAAGGGTTAGGGTTATGTTGAGGCCTAGGGTTAGAGATGCGGTTAGGGTTACGATTCGACCTAGGGTTAGGGTTATGTTGAGGGCTAGGTTTAGAGATCCGGTTAGGGTTACGATTGGACCTAGGTTTAGGGTTATGTTGAGGGCTAGGGTTAGAGAATCGGTTAGGGTTACGATTGAACCTAGGGTTAGGGTTATGTTGAGACCTAGGGTTAGAGATCCGGTTAGGGTTACGATTGGACCTAGGGTTAGGGTTATGATGAGGGCTAGGGTTAGAGATCCGGTTAGGGTTACGATTGGACCTTGGGTTAGGGTTATGTTGAGGGCTAGGGTTAGAGATCCGGTTAGGGTTACGATTGGACCTAGGGTTAGGGTTATGTTGAGGGCTAGGGTTAGAGATCCGGTTAGGGTTACGATTGGACCTAGGGTTAGGGTTATTTTGAGGGCTAGGGTTAGAGATCCGGTTAGGGTTACGATTGGACCTAGGGTTAGGGTTATGTTGAGGGCTAGGGTTAGAGATGCCGTTAGGGTTACGATTGGACCTAGGGTTAGGGTTATGTTGAGGGCTAGGGTTAGAGATGCCGTTAGGGTTATGATTGGACCTAGGGTTAGGGTTATGTTGAGGGTTAGGGTTAGAGATCCGGTTAGGGTTACGATTGGACCTAGGGTTAGGGTTATGTTGAGGGCTATGGTTAGAGATCCGGTCAGGGTTACGATTGGACCTAGGGTTAGGGTTATGTTTTGGGCTAGGTTTAGAGAGACGGTTAGGGTTATGATTGGACCTAGGGTTAGGGTTATGTTGACGGCTAGGGTTAGAGATGCCGTTAGGGTTACGATTGGACCTAGGGTTAGGGTTATGTTGAGGGCTAGGGTTAGAGATCCGGTTAGGGTTACGATTGGACCTAGGGTTAGGGTTATGTTGAGGGCTAGGGTTAGAGATCCGGTTAGGGTTACGATTGGACCTAGGGTTAGGGTTATGTTGAGGGCTAGGGTTAGAGATGCCGTTAGGGTTACGATTGGACCTAGGGTTAGGGTTATGTTGAGGGTTAGGGTTAGAGATCCGGTTAGGGTTACGATTGGACGTAGGGTTAGGGTTATGTTGAGGGCTAGGGTTAGAGATCCGGTTAGGGTTACGATTGGACCTAGGGTTAGGGTTATGTTGAGGGCTAGGGTTAGAGATCCGGTTAGGGTTACGATTGGACCTAGGGTTAGGGTTATGTTGAGGGGTAGGGTTAGAGATCCGGTTAGGGTTATGATTGGACCTAGGGTTAGGGTTATGTTGAGGGCTATGGTTAGAGATCCGGTTAGGGTTAGGATTGGACCTAGGGTTAGGGTTATGTTGAGGGCTAGGGTTAGAGATCCGGTTAGGGTTACGATTGGACCTAGGGTTAGGGTTATGTTGAGGGCTAGGGTTAGAGGTCCGGTTAGGGTTCTGATTGGACCTAGGGTTAGGGTTATGTTGAGGGCTAGGGTTAGAGATCCGGTTAGGGTTACGATTGGACCTAGGGTTAGGGTTATGTTGAGGGCTAGGGTTAGAGATCCGGTTAGGGTTATGATTGGACCTAGGGTTAGGGTTATGTTGAGGGCTATGGTTAGAGATCCGGTTAGGGTTACGATTGGACCTAGGGTTACGGTTATGTTGAGGGCTAGGGTTAGAGATCCGGTTAGGGTTACGATTGGACCTAGGTTTAGGGTTATGTTGAGGGCTAGGGTTAGAGAATCGGTTAGGGTTACGATTGAACCTAGGGTTAGGGTTATGTTGAGACCTAGGGTTAGAGATCCGGTTAGGGTTACGATTGGACCTAGGGTTAGGGTTATGATGAGGGCTAGGGTTAGAGATCCGGTTAGGGTTACGATTGGACCTTGGGTTAGGGTTATGTTGAGGGCTAGGGTTAGAGATCCGGTTAGGGTTACGATTGGACCTAGGGTTAGGGTTATGTTGAGGGCTAGGGTTAGAGATCCGGTTAGGGTTACGATTGGACCTAGGGTTAGGGTTATTTTGAGGGCTAGGGTTAGAGATCCGGTTAGGGTTACGATTGGACCTAGGGTTAGGGTTATGTTGAGGGCTAGGGTTAGAGATGCCGTTAGGGTTACGATTGGACCTAGGGTTAGGGTTATGTTGAGGGCTAGGGTTAGAGATGCCGTTAGGGTTATGATTGGACCTAGGGTTAGGGTTATGTTGAGGGTTAGGGTTAGAGATCCGGTTAGGGTTACGATTGGACCTAGGGTTAGGGTTATGTTGAGGGCTATGGTTAGAGATCCGGTCAGGGTTACGATTGGACCTAGGGTTAGGGTTATGTTTTGGGCTAGGTTTAGAGAGACGGTTAGGGTTATGATTGGACCTAGGGTTAGGGTTATGTTGACGGCTAGGGTTAGAGATGCCGTTAGGGTTACGATTGGACCTAGGGTTAGGGTTATGTTGAGGGCTAGGGTTAGAGATCCGGTTAGGGTTACGATTGGACCTAGGGTTAGGGTTATGTTGAGGGCTAGGGTTAGAGATCCGGTTAGGGTTACGATTGGACCTAGGGTTAGGGTTATGTTGAGGGCTAGGGTTAGAGATGCCGTTAGGGTTACGATTGGACCTAGGGTTAGGGTTATGTTGAGGGTTAGGGTTAGAGATCCGGTTAGGGTTACGATTGGACGTAGGGTTAGGGTTATGTTGAGGGCTAGGGTTAGAGATCCGGTTAGGGTTACGATTGGACCTAGGGTTAGGGTTATGTTGAGGGCTAGGGTTAGAGATCCGGTTAGGGTTACGATTGGACCTAGGGTTAGGGTTATGTTGAGGGGTAGGGTTAGAGATCCGGTTAGGGTTACGATTGGACCTAGGGTTAGGGTTATGTTGAGGGCTATGGTTAGAGATCCGGTTAGGGTTAGGATTGGACCTAGGGTTAGGGTTATGTTGAGGGCTAGGGTTAGAGATCCGGTTAGGGTTACGATTGGACCTAGGGTTAGGGTTATGTTGAGGGCTAGGGTTAGAGGTCCGGTTAGGGTTCTGATTGGACCTAGGGTTAGGGTTATGTTGAGGGCTATGGTTAGAGATCCGGTTAGGGTTACGATTGGACCTAGGGTTAGGGTTATGTTGAGGGCTAGGGTTAGAGATCCGGTTAGGGTTACGATTGGACCTAGGGTTAGGGTTATGTTGAGGGCTAGGGTTAGAGATCCGGTTAGGGTTACGATTGGACCTAGGGTTAGGGTTATGTTGAGGGCTAGGGTTACAGATCCGGTTAGGGTTACGATTGGACCTAGGGTTAGGGTTATGTTGAGGGCTAGGGTTAGAGATCCAGTTAGGGTTACGATTGGACCTAGGGTTAGGGTTATGTTGTGGGCTAGGGTTAGAGAGACGGTTAGGGTTACGATTGACCAAGGGTTAGGGTTATGTTGAGGGCTAGGGTTAGAGATCCGGTTAGGGTTACGATTGGACCTAGGGTTAGGGTTATGTTGAGGGCTAGGGTTAGAGATGCCGTTAGGGTTACGATTGGACCTAGGGTTAGGGTTATGTTGAGGGCTAGGGTTAGAGAATCGGTTAGGGTTACGATTGGACCTAGGGTTAGGGTTATGTTGAGGGCTAGGGTTAGAGATCCGGTTAGGGTTACGATTGGACCTAGGGTTAGGGTTATGTTGAGGGCTAGGGTTAGAGATCCGGTTAGGGTTACGATTGGACCTAGGGTTAGGGTTATGTTGAGGGCTAGGGTTAGATATCCGGTTAGGGTTACGATTGGACCAAGGGTTAGCGTTATGTTGAGGGCTATGGTTAGAGAAGCGGTTAGGGTTACGATTGGACCTAGGGTTACGGTTATGTTGAGGGCTAGGGTTAGAGATGCGGTTAGGGTTACGATTGGACCTAGGGTTAGGGTTCTGTTGAGGGCTAGGGTTAGAGATCCGGTTAGGGTTACGATTGGACCTAGGGTTAGGGTTATGTTGAGGGCTAGGGTTAGAGATGCCGTTAGGGTTACGATTGGACCTAGGGTTAGGGTTATGTTGAGGGTTAGGGTTAAGATCCGGTTAGGGTTACGATTGGACCTAGGGTTAGGGTTATGTTGAGGGCTATGGTTAGAGATCCGGTTAGGGTTACGATTGGACCTAGGGTTAGGGTTATGTTGAGGGCTAGGGTTAGAGATCCGGTTAGGGTTACGATTGGACCTAGGGTTAGGGTTATGTTGAGGGCTAGGGTTAGAGATCCGGTTAGGGTTACGATTGGACCTAGGGTTAGGGTTATGTTGAGGGCTAGGGTTAGAGATCCGGTTAGGGTTACGATTGGACCTAGGGTTAGGGTTATGTTGAGGGCTAGGGTTAGAGATCCGGTTAGGGTTACGATTGGACCTAGGGTTAGAGATATGTTGAGGGCTAGGGTTAGAGATCCGGTTAGGGTTACGATTGGACCTAGGGTTAGGGTTATGTTGAGGGCTAGGGTTAGAGATCCGGTTAGGGTTACGATTGGACCTAGGGTTAGGGTTATGTTGAGGGCTAGGGTTAGAGATCCGGTTAGGGTTACGATTGGACCTAGGGTTAGGGTTATGTTGAGGGCTATGGTTAGAGATCCGGTTAGGGTTACGATTGGACCTAGGGTTAGGGTTATGTTGAGGGCTAGGGTTAGAGATCCGGTTAGGGTTACGATTGGACCTAGGGTTAGGGTTATGTTGAGGGCTAGGGTTAGAGATCCGGTTAGGGTTACGATTGGACCTAGGGTTAGGGTTATGTTGAGGGGTAGGGTTAGAGATCCGGTTAGGGTTACGATTGGACCTAGGGTTAGGGTTATGTTGAGGGCTAGGGTTAGAGATCCGGTTAGGGTTACGATTGGACCTAGGGTTAGGGTTATGTTGAGGGCTAGGGTTAGAGATCCGGTTAGGGTTACGATTGGACCTAGGGTTAGGGATATGTTGAGGGCTAGGGTTAGAGATCCGGTTAGGGTTACGATTGGACCTAGGGTTAGGGTTATGTTGAGGGCTAGGGTTAGAGATCCGGTTAGGGTTACGATTGGACCTAGGGTTAGGGTTATGTTGAGGGCTAGGGTTAGAGATCCGGTTAGGGTTACGATTGGACCTAGGGTTAGGGTTATGTTGAGGGCTAGGGTTAGAGATCCGGTTAGGGTTACGATTGGACCTAGGGTTAGGGATATGTTGAGGGCTAGGGTTAGAGATCCGGTTAGGGTTACGATTGGACCTAGGGTTAGGGTTATGTTGAGGGCTAGGGTTAGAGATCCGGTTAGGGTTACGATTGGACCTAGGGTTAGGGTTATGTTGAGGGCTAGGGTTAGAGATCCGGTTAGGGTTACGATTAGACCTAGGGTTAGGGTTATGTTGAGGGCTAGGGTTAGAGATCCGGTTAGGGTTACGATTGGACCTAGGGTTAGGGTTATGTTGAGGGCTAGGGTTAGAGATCCGGTTAGGGTTACGATTGGACCTAGGGTTAGGGATATGTTGAGGGCTAGGGTTAGAGATCCGGTTAGGGTTACGATTGGACCTAGGGTTAGGGTTATGTTGAGGGCTAGGGTTAGAGATCCGGTTAGGGTTACGATTGGACCTAGGGTTAGGGTTATGTTGAGGGCTAGGGTTAGAGATCCGGTTAGGGTTACGATTGGACCTAGGGTTAGGGTTATGTTGAGGGCTAGGGTTAGAGATCCGGTTAGGGTTACGATTGGACCTAGGGTTAGGGATATGTTGAGGGCTAGGGTTAGAGATCCGGTTAGGGTTACGATTGGACCTAGGGTTAGGGTTATGTTGAGGGCTAGGGTTAGAGATCCGGTTAGGGTTACGATTGGACCTAGGGTTAGGGTTATGTTGAGGGCTAGGGTTAGAGATCCAGTTAGGGTTACGATTGGACCTAGGGTTAGGGTTATGTTGTGGGCTAGGGTTAGAGAGACGGTTAGGGTTACGATTGACCAAGGGTTAGGGTTATGTTGAGGGCTAGGGTTAGAGATCCGGTTAGGGTTACGATTGGACCTAGGGTTAGGGTTATGTTGAGGGCTAGGGTTAGAGATGCCGTTAGGGTTACGATTGGACCTAGGGTTAGGGTTATGTTGAGGGCTAGGGTTAGAGAATCGGTTAGGGTTACGATTGGACCTAGGGTTAGGGTTATGTTGAGGGCTAGGGTTAGAGATCCGGTTAGGGTTACGATTGGACCTAGGGTTAGGGTTATGTTGAGGGCTAGGGTTAGAGATCCGGTTAGGGTTACGATTGGACCTAGGGTTAGGGTTATGTTGAGGGCTAGGGTTAGAGATCCGGTTAGGGTTACGATTGGACCAAGGGTTAGGGTTATGTTGAGGGCTATGGTTAGAGAAGCGGTTAGGGTTACGATTGGACCTAGGGTTACGGTTATGTTGAGGGCTAGGGTTAGAGATGCGGTTAGGGTTACGATTGGACCTAGGGTTAGGGTTCTGTTGAGGGCTAGGGTTAGAGATCCGGTTAGGGTTACGATTGGACCTAGGGTTAGGGTTATGTTGAGGGCTAGGGTTAGAGATGCCGTTAGGGTTACGATTGGACCTAGGGTTAGGGTTATGTTGAGGGTTAGGGTTAAGATCCGGTTAGGGTTACGATTGGACCTAGGGTTAGGGTTATGTTGAGGGCTAGGGTTAGAGATCCGGTTAGGGTTACGATTGGACCTAGGGTTAGGGTTATGTTGAGGGCTAGGGTTAGAGATCCGGTTAGGGTTACGATTGGACCTAGGGTTAGGGTTATGTTGAGGGCTATGGTTAGAGATCCGGTTAGGGTTACGATTGGACCTAGGGTTAGGGTTATGTTGAGGGCTAGGGTTAGAGATCCGGTTAGGGTTACGATTGGACCTAGGGTTAGGGTTATGTTGAGGGCTAGGGTTAGAGATCCGGTTAGGGTTACGATTGGACCTAGGGTTAGGGTTATGTTGAGGGCTAGGGTTAGAGAATCGGTTAGGGTTACGATTGGACCTAGGGTTAGGGTTATGTTGAGGGCTAGGGTTAGAGATCCGGTTAGGGTTACGATTGGACCTAGGGTTAGGGTTATGTTGAGGGCTAGGGTTAGAGATGCCGTTAGGGTTACGATTGGACCTAGGGTTAGGGTTATGTTGAGGGCTAGGGTTAGAGAATCGGTTAGGGTTACGATTGGACCTAGGGTTAGGGTTATGTTGAGGGCTAGGGTTAGAGATCCGGTTAGGGTTACGATTGGACCTAGGGTTAGGGTTATGTTGAGGGCTAGGGTTAGAGATCCGGTTAGGGTTACGATTGGACCTAGGGTTAGGGTTATGTTGAGGGCTAGGGTTAGAGATGCCGTTAGGGTTACGATTGGACCTAGGGTTAGGGTTATGTTGAGGGTTAGGGTTACAGATCCGGTTACGGTTACGATTGGACCTAGGGTTAGGGTTATGTTGAGGGCTAGGGTTAGAGATCCGGTTAGGGTTACGATTGGACCTAGGGTTAGGGTTATGTTGAGGGCTAGGGTTAGAGATCCGGTTAGGGTTACGATTGGACCTAGGGTTAGGGTTATGTTGAGGGGTAGGGTTAGAGATCCGGTTAGGGTTATGATTGGACCTAGGGTTAGGGTTATGTTGAGGGCTAGGGTTAGAGATCCGGTTAGGGTTACGATTGGACCTAGGGTTAGGGTTATGTTGAGGGCTAGGGTTAGAGATACGGTTAGGGTTACGATTGGACCTAGGGTTAGGGTTATGTTGAGGGCTAGGGTTAGAGATCCGGTTAGGGTTACGATTGGACCTAGGGTTAGGGTTATGTTGAGGGCTAGGGTTAGAGATCCGGTTAGGGTTACGATTGGACCTAGGGTTAGGGTTATGTTGAGGGCTAGGGTTAGAGATCCGGTTAGGGTTACGATTGGACC
Source organism: Miniopterus natalensis (assembly GCF_054644295.1). Classification (NCBI taxonomy): domain Eukaryota; kingdom Metazoa; phylum Chordata; class Mammalia; order Chiroptera; family Miniopteridae; genus Miniopterus; species Miniopterus natalensis. Next base: position 1,133,531 of record NW_028269985.1, read on the forward strand.
TAGGGTTAGGGATATGTTGAGGGCTAGGGTTAGAGATCCGGTTAGGGTTACGATTGGACCTAGGGTTAGGGATATGTTGAGGGCTAGGGTTAGAGATCCGGTTAGGGTTACGATTGGACCTAGGGTTAGGGTTATGTTGAGGGCTAGGGTTAGAGATCCGGTTAGGGTTACGATTGGACCTAGGGTTAGGGTTATGTTGAGGGCTAGGGTTAGAGATCCGGTTAGGGTTACGATTGGACCTAGGGTTAGGGTTATGTTGAGGGCTAGGGTTAGAGATCCGGTTAGGGTTACGATTGGACCTAGGGTTAGGGTTATGTTGAGGGCTAGGGTTAGAGATCCGGTTAGGGTTACGATTGGACCTAGGGTTAGGGTTATGTTGAGGGCTAGGGTTAGAGATCCGGTTAGGGTTACGATTGGACCTAGGGTTAGGGTTATGTTGAGGGCTATGGTTAGAGATCCGGTTAGGGTTACGATTGGACCTAGGGTTAGGGTTATGTTGAGGGCTAGGGTTAGAGATCCGATTAGGGTTACGATTGGACCTAGGGTTAGGGTTATGTTGAGGGCTAGGGTTAGAGATCCGGTTAGGGTTAAGATTGGACCTAGGGTTAGGGTTATGTTGAGGGCTAGGGTTAGAGATCCGGTTAGGGTTACGATTGACCAAGGGTTAGGGTTATGTTGTGGGCTAGGGTTAGAGATCCGGTTAGGGTTACGATTGACCAAGGGTTAGGGTTATGTTGAGGGCTAGGGTTAGAGATCCGGTTAGGGTTACGATTGGACCTAGGGTTAGGGTTATGTTGAGGGCTAGGGTTAGAGATCCGGTTAGGGTTACGATTGGACCTAGGGTTAGGGTTATGTTGAGGGCTAGGGTTAGAGATCCGGTTAGGGTTACGATTGGACCTAGGGTTAGGGTTATGTTGAGGGCTAGGGTTAGAGATCCGGTTAGGGTTACGATTGGACCTAGGGTTAGGGTTATGTTGAGGGCTAGGGTTAGAGATCCGGTTAGGGTTACGATTGGACCTAGGGTTAGGGTTATGTTGAGGGCTAGGGTTAGAGATCCGGTTAGGGTTACGATTGGACCTAGGGTTAGGGTTATGTTGAGGGGTAGGGTTAGAGATCCGGTTAGGGTTATGATTGGACCTAGGGTTAGGGTTATGTTGAGGGCTATGGTTAGAGATCCGGTTAGGGTTACGATTGGACCTAGGGTTAGGGTTATGTTGAGGGCTAGGGTTAGAGATCCGGTTAGGGTTACGATTGGACCTAGGGTTAGGGTTATGTTGAGGGCTAGGGTTAGAGATCCGGTTAGGGTTACGATTGGACCTAGGGTTAGGGTTATGTTGAGGGCTAGGGTTAGAGATCCGGTTAGGGTTACGATTGGACCTAGGGTTAGGGTTATGTTGAGGGCTAGGGTTAGAGATCCGGTTAGGGTTACGATTGGACCTAGGGTTAGGGTTATGTTGAGGGCTAGGGTTAGAGATCCGGTTAGGGTTACGATTGGACCTAGGGTTAGGGATATGTTGAGGGCTAGGGTTAGAGATCCGGTTAGGGTTACGATTGGACCTAGGGTTAGGGTTATGTTGAGGGCTAGGGTTAGAGATCCGGTTAGGGTTACGATTGGACCTAGGGTTAGGGTTATGTTGAGGGCTATGGTTAGAGATCCGGTTAGGGTTACGATTGGACCTAGGGTTAGGGTTATGTTGAGGGCTAGGGTTAGAGATCCGGTTAGGGTTACGATTGGACCTAGGGTTAGGGTTATGTTGAGGGCTAGGGTTAGAGATACGGTTAGGGTTACGATTGGACCTAGGGTTAGGGTTATGTTGAGGGCTATGGTTAGAGATCCGGTTAGGGTTACGATTGGACCTAGGGTTAGGGTTATGTTGAGGGCTAGGGTTAGAGATCCGGTTAGGGTTACGATTGGACCTAGGGTTAGGGTTATGTTGAGGGCTAGGGTTAGAGATCCGGTTAGGGTTACGATTGGACCTAGGGTTAGGGTTATGTTGAGGGCTAGGGTTAGAGATCCGGTTAGGGTTACGATTGGACCTAGGGTTAGGGTTATGTTGAGGGCTAGGGTTAGAGATCCAGTTAGGGTTACGATTGGACCTAGGGTTAGGGTTATGTTGTGGGCTAGGGTTAGAGAGACGGTTAGGGTTACGATTGACCAAGGGTTAGGGTTATGTTGAGGGCTAGGGTTAGAGATCCGGTTAGGGTTACGATTGGACCTAGGGTTAGGGTTATGTTGAGGGCTAGGGTTAGAGATGCCGTTAGGGTTACGATTGGACCTAGGGTTAGGGTTATGTTGAGGGCTAGGGTTAGAGAATCGGTTAGGGTTACGATTGGACCTAGGGTTAGGGTTATGTTGAGGGCTAGGGTTAGAGATCCGGTTAGGGTTACGATTGGACCTAGGGTTAGGGTTATGTTGAGGGCTAGGGTTAGAGATCCGGTTAGGGTTACGATTGGACCTAGGGTGAGGGTTATGTTGAGGGCTAGGGTTAGAGATCCGGTTAGGGTTACGATTGGACCAAGGGTTAGGGTTATGTTGAGGGCTATGGTTAGAGAAGCGGTTAGGGTTACGATTGGACCTAGGGTTACGGTTATGTTGAGGGCTAGGGTTAGAGATGCGGTTAGGGTTACGATTGGACCTAGTGTTAGGGTTCTGTTGAGGGCTAGGGTTAGAGATCCGGTTAGGGTTACGATTGGACCTAGGGTTAGGGTTATGTTGAGGGCTAGGGTTAGAGATGCCGTTAGGGTTACGATTGGACCTAGGGTTAGGGTTATGTTGAGGGTTAGGGTTAAGATCCGGTTAGGGTTACGATTGGACCTAGGGTTAGGGTTATGTTGAGGGCTAGGGTTAGAGATACGGTTAGGGTTACGATTGGACCTAGGGTTAGGGTTATGTTGAGGGCTAGGGTTAGAGATCCGGTTAGGGTTACGATTGGACCTAGGGTTAGGGTTATGTTGAGGGCTAGGGTTAGAGATCCGGTTAGGGTTACGATTGGACCTAGGGTTAGGGTTATGTTGAGGGCTAGGGTTAGAGATCCGGTTAGGGTTACGATTGGACCTAGGGTTAGGGTTATGTTGAGGGCTAGGGTTAGAGATCCGGTTAGGGTTACGATTGGACCTAGGGTTAGAGATATGTTGAGGGCTAGGGTTAGAGATCCGGTTAGGGTTACGATTGGACCTAGGGTTAGGGTTATGTTGAGGGCTAGGGTTAGAGATCCGGTTAGGGTTACGATTGGACCTAGGGTTAGGGTTATGTTGAGGGCTAGGGTTAGAGATCCGGTTAGGGTTTCGATTGGACCTAGGGTTAGGGTTATGTTGAGGGCTAGGGTTAGAGATCCGGTTAGGGTTACGATTGGACCTAGGGTTAGGGTTATGTTGAGGGCTAGGGTTAGAGATCCGGTTAGGGTTACGATTGGACCTAGGGTTAGGGTTATGTTGAGGGCTAGGGTTAGAGATCCGGTTAGGGTTACGATTGGACCTAGGGTTAGGGTTATGTTGAGGGGTAGGGTTAGAGATCCGGTTAGGGTTACGATTGGACCTAGGGTTAGGGTTATGTTGAGGGCTAGGGTTAGAGATCCGGTTAGGGTTACGATTGGACCTAGGGTTAGGGTTATGTTGAGGGCTAGGGTTAGAGATCCGGTTAGGGTTACGATTGGACCTAGGGTTAGGGATATGTTGAGGGCTAGGGTTAGAGATCCGGTTAGGGTTACGATTGGACCTAGGGTTAGGGTTATGTTGAGGGCTAGGGTTAGAGATCCGGTTAGGGTTACGATTGGACCTAGGGTTAGGGTTATGTTGAGGGCTAGGGTTAGAGATCCGGTTAGGGTTACGATTGGACCTAGGGTTAGGGTTATGTTGAGGGCTAGGGTTAGAGATCCGGTTAGGGTTACGATTGGACCTAGGGTTAGGGATATGTTGAGGGCTAGGGTTAGAGATCCGGTTAGGGTTACGATTGGACCTAGGGTTAGGGTTATGTTGAGGGCTAGGGTTAGAGATCCGGTTAGGGTTACGATTGGACCTAGGGTTAGGGTTATGTTGAGGGCTAGGGTTAGAGATCCGGTTAGGGTTACGATTGGACCTAGGGTTAGGGTTATGTTGAGGGCTAGGGTTAGAGATCCGGTTAGGGTTACGATTGGACCTAGGGTTAGGGTTATGTTGAGGGCTAGGGTTAGAGATCCGGTTAGGGTTACGATTGGACCTAGGGTTAGGGATATGTTGAGGGCTAGGGTTAGAGATCCGGTTAGAGTTACGATTGGACCTAGGGTTAGGGTTATGTTGAGGGCTAGGGTTAGAGATCCGGTTAGGGTTACGATTGGACCTAGGGTTAGGGTTATGTTGAGGGCTAGGGTTAGAGATCCGGTTAGGGTTACGATTGGACCTAGGGTTAGGGTTATGTTGAGGGCTAGGGTTAGAGATCCGGTTAGGGTTACGATTGGACCTAGGGTGAGGGTTATGTTGAGGGCTAGGGTTAGAGATCCGGTTAGGGTTACGATTGGACCAAGGGTTAGGGTTATGTTGAGGGCTATGGTTAGAGAAGCGGTTAGGGTTACGATTGGACCTAGGGTTACGGTTATGTTGAGGGCTAGGGTTAGAGATGCGGTTAGGGTTACGATTGGACCTAGTGTTAGGGTTCTGTTGAGGGCTAGGGTTAGAGATCCGGTTAGGGTTACGATTGGACCTAGGGTTAGGGTTATGTTGAGGGCTAGGGTTAGAGATGCCGTTAGGGTTACGATTGGACCTAGGGTTAGGGTTATGTTGAGGGTTAGGGTTAAGATCCGGTTAGGGTTACGATTGGACCTAGGGTTAGGGTTATGTTGAGGGCTATGGTTAGAGATCCGGTTAGGGTTACGATTGGACCTAGGGTTAGGGTTATGTTGAGGGCTAGGGTTAGAGATCCGGTTAGGGTTACGATTGGACCTAGGGTTAGGGTTATGTTGAGGGCTAGGGTTAGAGATCCGGTTAGGGTTACGATTGGACCTAGGGTTAGGGTTATGTTGAGGGCTAGGGTTAGAGATCCGGTTAGGGTTACGATTGGACCTAGGGTTAGGGTTATGTTGAGGGCTAGGGTTAGAGATCCGGTTAGGGTTACGATTGGACCTAGGGTTAGAGATATGTTGAGGGCTAGGGTTAGAGATCCGGTTAGGGTTACGATTGGACCTAGGGTTAGGGTTATGTTGAGGGCTAGGGTTAGAGATCCGGTTAGGGTTACGATTGGACCTAGGGTTAGGGTTATGTTGAGGGCTAGGGTTAGAGATCCGGTTAGGGTTACGATTGGACCTAGGGTTAGGGTTATGTTGAGGGCTATGGTTAGAGATCCGGTTAGGGTTACGATTGGACCTAGGGTTAGGGTTATGTTGAGGGCTAGGGTTAGAGATCCGGTTAGGGTTACGATTGGACCTAGGGTTAGGGTTATGTTGAGGGCTAGGGTTAGAGATCCGGTTAGGGTTACGATTGGACCTAGGGTTAGGGTTATGTTGAGGGGTAGGGTTAGAGATCCGGTTAGGGTTACGATTGGACCTAGGGTTAGGGTTATGTTGAGGGCTAGGGTTAGAGATCCGGTTAGGGTTACGATTGGACCTAGGGTTAGGGTTATGTTGAGGGCTAGGGTTAGAGATCCGGTTAGGGTTACGATTGGACCTAGGGTTAGGGATATGTTGAGGGCTAGGGTTAGAGATCCGGTTAGGGTTACGATTGGACCTAGGGTTAGGGTTATGTTGAGGGCTAGGGTTAGAGATCCGGTTAGGGTTACGATTGGACCTAGGGTTAGGGTTATGTTGAGGGCTAGGGTTAGAGATCCGGTTAGGGTTACGATTGGACCTAGGGTTAGGGTTATGTTGAGGGCTAGGGTTAGAGATCCGGTTAGGGTTACGATTGGACCTAGGGTTAGGGATATGTTGAGGGCTAGGGTTAGAGATCCGGTTAGGGTTACGATTGGACCTAGGGTTAGGGTTATGTTGAGGGCTAGGGTTAGAGATCCGGTTAGGGTTACGATTGGACCTAGGGTTAGGGTTATGTTGAGGGCTAGGGTTAGAGATCCGGTTAGGGTTACGATTGGACCTAGGGTTAGGGTTATGTTGAGGGCTAGGGTTAGAGATCCGGTTAGGGTTACGATTGGACCTAGGGTTAGGGTTATGTTGAGGGCTAGGGTTAGAGATCCGGTTAGGGTTACGATTGGACCTAGGGTTAGGGATATGTTGAGGGCTAGGGTTAGAGATCCGGTTAGAGTTACGATTGGACCTAGGGTTAGGGTTATGTTGAGGGCTAGGGTTAGAGATCCGGTTAGGGTTACGATTGGACCTAGGGTTAGGGTTATGTTGAGGGCTAGGGTTAGAGATCCGGTTAGGGTTACGATTGGACCTAGGGTTAGGGTTATGTTGAGGGCTAGGGTTAGAGATCCGGTTAGGGTTACGATTGGACCTAGGGTTAGGGATATGTTGAGGGCTAGGGTTAGAGATCCGGTTAGGGTTACGATTGGACCTAGGGTTAGGGTTATGTTGAGGGCTAGGGTTAGAGATCCGGTTAGGGTTACGATTGGACCTAGGGTTAGGGTTATGTTGAGGGCTAGGGTTAGAGATCCAGTTAGGGTTACGATTGGACCTAGGGTTAGGGTTATGTTGTGGGCTAGGGTTAGAGAGACGGTTAGGGTTACGATTGACCAAGGGTTAGGGTTATGTTGAGGGCTAGGGTTAGAGATCCGGTTAGGGTTACGATTGGACCTAGGGTTAGGGTTATGTTGAGGGCTAGGGTTAGAGATGCCGTTAGGGTTACGATTGGACCTAGGGTTAGGGTTATGTTGAGGGCTAGGGTTAGAGAATCGGTTAGGGTTACGATTGGACCTAGGGTTAGGGTTATGTTGAGGGCTAGGGTTAGAGATCCGGTTAGGGTTACGATTGGACCTAGGGTTAGGGTTATGTTGAGGGCTAGGGTTAGAGATCCGGTTAGGGTTACGATTGGACCTAGGGTTAGGGTTATGTTGAGGGCTAGGGTTAGAGATCCGGTTAGGGTTACGATTGGACCAAGGGTTAGGGTTATGTTGAGGGCTATGGTTAGAGAAGCGGTTAGGGTTACGATTGGACCTAGGGTTACGGTTATGTTGAGGGCTAGGGTTAGAGATGCGGTTAGGGTTACGATTGGACCTAGGGTTAGGGTTCTGTTGAGGGCTAGGGTTAGAGATCCGGTTAGGGTTACGATTGGACCTAGGGTTAGGGTTATGTTGAGGGCTAGGGTTAGAGATGCCGTTAGGGTTACGATTGGACCTAGGGTTAGGGTTATGTTGAGGGTTAGGGTTAAGATCCGGTTAGGGTTACGATTGGACCTAGGGTTAGGGTTATGTTGAGGGCTAGGGTTAGAGATCCGGTTAGGGTTACGATTGGACCTAGGGTTAGGGTTATGTTGAGGGCTAGGGTTAGAGATCCGGTTAGGGTTACGATTGGACCTAGGGTTAGGGTTATGTTGAGGGCTATGGTTAGAGATCCGGTTAGGGTTACGATTGGACCTAGGGTTAGGGTTATGTTGAGGGCTAGGGTTAGAGATCCGGTTAGGGTTACGATTGGACCTAGGGTTAGGGTTATGTTGAGGGCTAGGGTTAGAGATCCGGTTAGGGTTACGATTGGACCTAGGGTTAGGGTTATGTTGAGGGCTAGGGTTAGAGATGCCGTTAGGGTTACGATTGGACCTAGGGTTAGGGTTATGTTGAGGGCTAGGGTTAGAGAATCGGTTAGGGTTACGATTGGACCTAGGGTTAGGGTTATGTTGAGGGCTAGGGTTAGAGATCCGGTTAGGGTTACGATTGGACCTAGGGTTAGGGTTATGTTGAGGGCTAGGGTTAGAGATCCGGTTAGGGTTACGATTGGACCTAGGGTTAGGGTTATGTTGAGGGCTAGGGTTAGAGATCCGGTTAGGGTTACGATTGGACCTAGGGTTAGGGATATGTTGAGGGCTAGGGTTAGAGATCCGGTTAGGGTTACGATTGGACCTAGGGTTAGGGATATGTTGAGGGCTAGGGTTAGAGATCCGGTTAGGGTTACGATTGGACCTAGGGTTAGGGTTATGTTGAGGGCTAGGGTTAGGGATCCGGTTAGGGTTACGATTGGACCTAGGGTTAGGGTTATGTTGAGGGCTAGGGTTAGAGATCCGGTTAGGGTTACGATTGGACCTAGGGTTAGGGTTATGTTGAGGGCTAGGGTTAGAGATCCGGTTAGGGTTACGATTGGACCTAGGGTTAGGGTTATGTTGAGGGCTAGGGTTAGAGATCCGGTTAGGGTTACGATTGGACCTAGGGTTAGGGTTATGTTGAGGGCTATGGTTAGAGATCCGGTTAGGGTTACGATTGGACCTAGGGTTAGGGTTATGTTGAGGGCTAGGGTTAGAGATCCGATTAGGGTTACGATTGGACCTAGGGTTAGGGTTATGTTGAGGGCTAGGGTTAGAGATCCGGTTAGGGTTAAGATTGGACCTAGCGTTAGGGTTATGTTGAGGGCTAGGGTTAGAGATCCGGTTAGGGTTAAGATTGGACCTAGGGTTAGGGTTATGTTGAGGGCTAGGGTTAGAGATCCGGTTAGGGTTACGATTGACCAAGGGTTAGGGTTATGTTGTGGGCTAGGGTTAGAGATCCGGTTAGGGTTACGATTGACCAAGGGTTAGGGTTATGTTGAGGGCTAGGGTTAGAGATCCGGTTAGGGTTACGATTGGACCTAGGGTTAGGGTTATGTTGAGGGCTAGGGTTAGAGATCCGGTTAGGGTTACGATTGGACCTAGGGTTAGGGTTATGTTGAGGGCTAGGGTTAGAGATCCGGTTAGGGTTACGATTGGACCTAGGGTTAGGGTTATGTTGAGGGCTAGGGTTAGAGATCCGGTTAGGGTTACGATTGGACCTAGGGTTAGGGTTATGTTGAGGGCTAGGGTTAGAGATCCGGTTAGGGTTACGATTGGACCTAGGGTTAGGGTTATGTTGAGGGCTAGGGTTAGAGATCCGGTTAGGGTTACGATTGGACCTAGGGTTAGGGTTATGTTGAGGGCTAGGGTTAGAGATCCGGTTAGGGTTACGATTGGACCTAGGGTTAGGGTTATGTTGAGGGCTAGGGTTAGAGATCCGGTTAGGGTTACGATTGGACCTAGGGTTAGGGTTATGTTGAGGGCTAGGGTTAGAGATCCGGTTAGGGTTACGATTGGACCTAGGGTTAGGGATATGTTGAGGGCTAGGGTTAGAGATCCGGTTAGGGTTACGATTGGACCTAGGGTTAGGGTTATGTTGAGGGCTAGGGTTAGAGATCCGGTTAGGGTTACGATTGGACCTAGGGTTAGGGTTATGTTGAGGGCTAGGGTTAGAGATCCGGTTAGGGTTACGATTGGACCTAGGGTTAGGGTTATGTTGAGGGCTAGGGTTAGAGATGCCGTTAGGGTTACGATTGGACCTAGGGTTAGGGTTATGTTGAGGGCTAGGGTTAGAGATCCGGTTAGGGTTACGATTGGACCTAGGGTTAGGGTTATGTTGAGGGCTAGGGTTAGAGATCCGGTTAGGGTTACGATTGGACCTAGGGTTAGGGTTATGTTGAGGGCTAGGGTTAGAGATCCGGTTAGGGTTACGATTGGACCTAGGGTTAGGGTTATGTTGAGGGCTAGGGTTAGAGATCCGGTTAGGGTTACGATTGGACCTAGGGTTAGGGTTATGTTGAGGGGTAGGGTTAGAGATCCGGTTAGGGTTACGATTGGACCTAGGGTTAGGGTTATGTTGAGGTTTAGGGTTACAGATCCGGTTAGGGTTACGATTGGACCTAGGGTTAGGGTTATGTTGAGGGCTAGGGTTAGAGATCCGGTTAGGGTTACGATTGGACCTAGGGTTAGGGTTATGTTGAGGGCTAGGGTTAGAGATCCGGTTAGGGTTACGATTGGACCTAGGGTTAGGGTTATGTTGAGGGCTAGGGTTAGAGATCCGGTTAGGGTTACGATTGGACCTAGGGTTAGGGTTATGTTGAGGGCTAGGGTTAGAGATCCGGTTAGGGTTACGATTGGACCTAGGGTTAGGGATATGTTGAGGGCTAGGGTTAGAGATCCGGTTAGGGTTACGATTGGACCTAGGGTTAGGGTTATGTTGAGGGCTAGGGTTAGAGATCCGGTTAGGGTTACGATTGGACCTAGGGTTAGGGTTATGTTGAGGGCTAGGGTTAGAGATCCGGTTAGGGTTACGATTGGACCTAGGGTTAGGGTTATGTTGAGGGCTAGGGTTAGAGATCCGGTTAGGGTTACGATTGGACCTAGGGTTAGGGATATGTTGAGGGCTAGGGTTAGAGATCCGGTTAGGGTTACGATTGGACCTAGGGTTAGGGTTATGTTGAGGGCTAGGGTTAGAGATCCGGTTAGGGTTACGATTGGACCTAGGGTTAGGGTTATGTTGAGGGCTAGGGTTAGAGATCCGGTTAGGGTTACGATTGACCAAGGGTTAGGGTTATGTTGTGGGCTAGGATTAGAGATCCGGTTAGGGTTACGATTGACCAAGGGTTAGGGTTATGTTGAGGGCTAGGGTTAGAGATCCGGTTAGGGTTACGATTGGACCTAGGGTTAGGGTTATGTTGAGGGCTAGGGTTAGAGATGCCGTTAGGGTTACGATTGGACCTAGGGTTAAGGTTATGTTGAGGGCTAGGGTTAGAGAATCGGTTAGGGTTACGATTGGACCTAGGGTTAGGGTTATGTTGAGGGCTAGGGTTAGAGATCCGGTTAGGGTTACGATTGGACCTAGGGTTAGGGTTATGTTAAGGGCTAGGGTTAGAGATCCGGTTAGGGTTACGATTGGACCTAGGGTTAGGGTTATGTTAAGGGCTAGGGTTAGAGATCCGGTTAGGGTTACGATTGGACCTAGGGTTAGGGTTATGTTGAGGGCTAGGGTTAGAGATCCGGTTAGGGTTACGATTGGACCAAGGGTTAGGGTTATGTTGAGGGCTATGGTTAGAGAAGCGGTTAGGGTTACGATTGGACCTAGGGTTACGGTTATGTTGAGGGCTAGGGTTAGAGATGCGGTTAGGGTTACGATTGGACCTAGTGTTAGGGTTCTGTTGAGGGCTAGGGTTAGAGATCCGGTTAGGGTTACGATTGGACCTAGGGTTAGGGTTATGTTGAGGGCTAGGGTTAGAGATGCCGTTAGGGTTACGATTGGACCTAGGGTTAGGGTTATGTTGAGGGTTAGGGTTACAGATCCGGTTAGGGTTACGATTGGACCTAGGGTTAGGGTTATGTTGAGGGCTAGGGTTAGAGATCCGGTTAGGGTTACGATTGGACCTAGGGTTAGGGTTATGTTGAGGGCTAGGGTTAGAGATCCTGTTAGGGTTACGATTGGACCTAGGGTTAGGTTTATGTTGAGGGCTATGGTTAGAGATCCGGTTAGGGTTACGATTGGACCTAGGGTTAGGGTTATGTTGAGGGCTAGGGTTAGAGATCCGGTTAGGGTTACGATTGGACCTAGGGTTAGGGTTATGTTGAGGGCTAGGGTTAGAGATCCGGTTAGGGTTACGATTGGACCTAGGGTTAGGGTTATGTTGAGGGCTAGGGTTAGAGATCCGGTTAGGGTTACGATTGGACCTAGGGTTAGGGTTATGTTGAGGGCTAGGGTTAGAGATCCGGTTAGGGTTACGATTGGACCTAGGGTTAGGGATATGTTGAGGGCTAGGGTTAGAGATCCGGTTAGGGTTACGATTGGACCTAGGGTTAGGGTTATGTTGAGGGCTAGGGTTAGAGATCCGTTTAGGGTTACGATTGGACCTAGGGTTAGGGTTATGTTGAGGGCTAGGGTTAGATATCCTGTTAGGGTTACGATTGGACCTAGGGTTAGGGTTATGTTGAGGGCTATGGTTAGAGATCCAGTTAGGGTTACGATTGGACCTAGGGTTAGGGTTATGTTGAGGGCTAGGGTTAGAGATCCGGTTAGGGTTACGATTGGACCTAGGGTTAGGGTTATGTTGAGGGCTAGGGTTAGAGATCCGGTTAGGGTTACGATTGGACCTAGGGTTAGGGTTATGTTGAGGGCTATGGTTAGAGATCCGGTTAGGGTTACGATTGGACCTAGGGTTAGGGTTATGTTGAGGGCTAGGGTTAGAGATCCGGTTAGGGTTACGATTGGACCTAGGGTTAGGGTTATGTTGAGGGCTAGGGTTAGAGATCCGATTAGGGTTACGATTGGACCTAGGGTTAGGGTTATGTTGAGGTTTAGGGTTACAGATCCGGTTAGGGTTACGATTGGACCTAGGGTTAGGGTTATGTTGAGGGCTAGGGTTAGAGATCCGGTTAGGGTTACGATTGGACCGAGGGTTAGGGTTATGTTGAGGGGTAGGGTTAGAGATCCGGTTAGGGTTACGATTGACCAAGGGTTAGGGTTATGTTGAGGGCTAGGGTTAGAGATCCAGTTAGGGTTACGATTGGACCTAGGGTTAGGGTTATGTTGAGGGCTAGGGTTAGAGATGCCGTTAGGGTTACGATTGGACCTAGGGTTAGGGTTATGTTGAGGTTTAGGGTTACAGATCCGGTTAGGGTTACGATTGGACCTAGGGTTAGGGTTATGTTGAGGGCTAGGGTTAGAGATCCGGTTAGGGTTACGATTGGACCTAGGGTTAGGGTTATGTTGAGGTTTAGGGTTAGAGATCCGGTTAGGGTTACGATTGGACCTAGGGTTAGGGTTATGTTGAGGGCTAGGGTTAGAGATCCGGTTAGGGTTACGATTGGATCCAGGGTTAGGGTTATGTTGAGGGCTAGGGTTAGAGATCCGGTTAGGGTTACGATTGGACCTAGGGTTAGGGTTATGTTGAGGGCTAGGGTTAGAGATCCGGTTAGGGTTACGATTGGACCTAGGGTTAGGGTTATGTTGAGGGCTATGGTTAGAGATCCGGTTAGGGTTACGATTGGACCTAGGGTTAGGGTTATGTTGAGGGCTAGGGTTAGAGATCCGGTTAGGGTTACGATTGGACCTAGGGTTAGGGTTATGTTGTGGGCTAGGGTTAGAGAGACGGTTAGGGTTACGATTGGACCAAGGTTAGGGTTATGTTGAGGGATAGGGTTAGAGATGCCGTTAGGATTACGATTGGACCTAGGGTTAGGGTTATGTTGAGGGCTATGGTTAGAGATCCGGTTAGGGTTACGATTGGACCTAGGGTTAGGGTTATGCTGTGGGCTAGGGTTAGAGAGACGGTTAGGGTTACGATTGACCAAGGGTTAGGGTTATGTTGAGGGCTAGGGTTAGAGATCCGGTTAGGGTTACGATTGGACCTAGGGTTAGGGTTATGTTGAGGGCTAGGGTTAGAGATGCCGTTAGGGTTACGATTGGATCTAGGGTTAGGGTTATGTTGAGGGCTAGGGTTAGAGAATCGGTTAGGGTTACGATTGGACCTAGGGTTAGGGTTATGTTGAGGGCTAGGGTTAGAGATCCGGTTAGGGTTACGATTGGACCTAGGGTTAGGGTTATGTTGTGGGCTAGGGTTAGAGAGACGGTTAGGGTTACGATTGACCAAGGGTTAGGGTTATGTTGAGGCCTAGGGTTAGAGATCCGGTTAGGGTTACGATTGGACCTAGGGTTAGGGTTATGTTGAGGGCTAGGGTTAGAGATGCCGTTAGGGTTACGATTGGACCTAGGGTTAGGGTTATGTTGAGGCCTGGGTTAGAGAATCGGTTAGGGTTACGATTGGACCTAGGGTTAGGGTTATGTTGAGGGCTAGGGTTAGAGATCCGGTTAGGGTTACGATTGGACCTAGGGTTAGGGTTATGTTGAGGGCTAGGGTTAGAGATCCGGTTAGGGTTACGATTGGACCTAGGGTTAGGGTTATGTTGAGGGCTAGGGTTAGAGATGCCGTTAGGGTTACGATTGGACCTAGGGTTAGGGTTATGTTGAGGTTTAGGGTTACAGATCCGGTTAGGGTTATGATTGGACCTAGGGTTAGGGTTATGTTGAGGGCTAGGGTTAGAGATCCGGTTAGGGTTACGATTGGACCTAGGGTTAGGGTTATGTTGAGGGCTAGGGTTAGAGATCCGGTTAGGGTTACGATTGGACCTAGGGTTAGGGTTATGTTGAGGGCTAGGGTTAGAGATCCGGTTAGGGTTACGATTGGACCTAGGGTTAGGGTTATGTTGAGGGCTAGGGTTAGAGATCCGGTTAGGGTTACGATTGGACCTAGGGTTAGGGTTATGTTGAGGGCTAGGGTTAGAGATCCGGTTAGGGTTACGATTGGACCTAGGGTTAGGGTTATGTTGAGGGCTAGGGTTAGAGAATCGGTTAGGGTTACGATTGGACCTAGGGTTAGGGTTATGTTGAGGGCTAGGGTTAGAGAATCGGTTAGGGTTACGATTGGACCTAGGGTTAGGGTTATGTTGAGGGCTAGGGTTAGAGATCGGGTTAGGGTTACGATTGGACCTAGGGTTAGGGTTATGTTGAGGGCTAGGGTTAGAGATCCGGTTAGGGTTACGATTGGACCTAGGGTTAGGGTTATGTTGAGGGCTAGGGTTAGAGATGCCGTTAGGGTTACGATTGGACCTAGGGTTAGGGTTATGTTGAGGTTTAGGGTTACAGATCCGGTTAGGGTTACGATTGGACCTAGGGTTAGGGTTATGTTGAGGGCTAGGGTTAGAGATCCGGTTAGGGTTACGATTGGACCTAGGGTTAGGGTTATGTTGAGGGGTAGGGTTAGAGATCCGGTTAGGGTTACGATTGGACCTAGGGTTAGGGTTATGTTGAGGGCTAGGGTTAGAGATCCGGTTAGGGTTACGATTGGACCTAGGGTTAGGGTTATGTTGAGGTTTAGGGTTACAGATCCGGTTAGGGTTACGATTGGACCTAGGGTTAGGGTTATGTTGAGGTTTAGGGTTACAGATCCGGTTAGGGTTACGATTGGACCTAGGGTTAGGGTTATGTTGAGGGCTAGGGTTAGAGATCCGGTTAGGGTTACGATTGGACCTAGGGTTAGGGTTATGTTGAGGTTTAGGGTTACAGATCCGGTTAGGGTTACGATTGGACCTAGGGTTAGGGTTATGTTGAGGTTTAGGGTTACAGATCCGGTTAGGGTTACGATTGGACCTAGGGTTAGGGTTATGTTGAGGGCTAGGGTTAGAGTTCCGGTTAGGGTTACGATTGGACCTAGGGTTAGGGTTATGTTGAGGGCTAGGGTTAGAGATCCGGTTAGGGTTACGATTGGACCTAGGGTTAGGGTTATGTTGAGGGCTATGGTTAGAGATCCGGTTAGGGTTACGATTGGACCTAGGGTTAGGGTTATGTTGAGGGCTAGGGTTAGAGATCCGGTTAGGGTTACGATTGGACCTAGGGTTAGGGTTATGTTGAGGGCTAGGGTTAGAGATCCGGTTAGGGTTACGATTGGACCTAGGGTTAGGGTTATGTTGAGGGCTAGGGTTAGAGATCCGGTTAGGGTTACGATTGGACCTAGGGTTAGGGTTATGTTGAGGGCTAGGGTTAGAGATCCGGTTAGGGTTACGATTGGACCTAGGGTTAGGGTTATGTTGAGGGCTAGGGTTAGAGATCTGGTTAGGGTTACGATTGGACCTAGGGTTAGGGTTATGTTGAGGGCTAGGGTTAGAGATCCGGTTAGGGTTACGATTGGACCTAGGGTTAGGGTTATGTTGAGGGCTAGAGTTAGAGATCCGGTTAGGGTTACGATTGGACCTAGGGTTAGGGTTATGTTGAGGGCTAGGTTTAGAGATCCGGTTAGGGTTACGATTGGACCTAGGGTTAGGGTTATGTTGAGGGCTAGGGTTAGAGATCCGGTTAGGGTTACGATTGGACCTAGGGTTAGGGTTATGTTGAGGGCTAGGGTTAGAGATCCGGTTAGGGTTACGATTGGACCTAGGGTTAGGGTTATGTTGAGGGCTAGGGTTAGAGATCCGGTTAGGGTTACGATTGGACCTAGGGTTAGGGTTATGTTGAGGGCTAGGGTTAGAGATCCGGTTAGGGTTACGATTGGACCTAGGGTTAGGGTTATGTTGAGGGCTAGGGTTAGAGATGCCGTTAGGGTTACGATTGGACCTAGGGTTAGGGTTATGTTGAGGGCTAGGGTTAGAGAATCGGTTAGGGTTACGATTGGACCTAGGGTTAGGGTTATGTTGAGGGCTAGGGTTAGAGATCCGGTTAGGGTTACGATTGGACCTAGGGTTAGGGTTATGTTGAGGGCTAGGGTTAGAGATCCGGTTAGGGTTACGATTGGACCTAGGGTTAGGGTTATGTTGAGGGTTAGGGTTACAGATCCGGTTAGGGTTACGATTGGACCTAGGGTTAGGGTTATGTTGAGGGGTAGGGTTAGAGATCCGGTTAGGGTTATGATTGGACCTAGGGTTAGGGTTATGTTGAGGGTTATGGTTAGAGATCCGGTTAGGGTTACGATTGGACCTAGGGTTAGGGTTATGTTGAGGGCTAGGGTTAGAGATGCCGTTAGGGTTACGATTGGACCTAGGGTTAGGGTTATGTTGAGGGCTAGGGTTAGAGAATCGGTTAGGGTTACGATTGGACCTAGGGTTAGGGTTATGTTGAGGGCTAGGGTTAGAGATCGGGTTAGGGTTACGATTGGACCTAGGGTTAGGGTTATGTTGAGGGCTAGGGTTAGAGATCCGGTTAGGGTTACGATTGGACCTAGGGTTAGGGTTATGTTGAGGGCTAGGGTTAGAGATGCCGTTAGGGTTACGATTGGACCTAGGGTTAGGGTTATGTTGAGGTTTAGGGTTACAGATCCGGTTAGGGTTACGATTGGACCTAGGGTTAGGGTTATGTTGAGGGCTAGGGTTAGAGATCCGGTTAGGGTTACGATTGGACCTAGGGTTAGGGTTATGTTGAGGTTTAGGGTTACAGATCCGGTTAGGGTTACGATTGGACCTAGGGTTAGGGTTATGTTGAGGTTTAGGGTTACAGATCCGGTTAGGGTTACGATTGGACCTAGGGTTAGGGTTATGTTGAGGGGTAGGGTTAGAGATCCGGTTAGGGTTACGATTGGACCTAGGGTTAGGGTTATGTTGAGGGCTAGGGTTAGAGATCCGGTTAGGGTTACGATTGGACCTAGGTTTAGGGTTATGTTGAGGGCTAGGGTTAGAGATGCCGTTAGGGTTACGATTGGATCTAGGGTTAGGGTTATGTTGAGGGCTAGGGTTAGAGAATCGGTTAGGGTTACGATTGGACCTAGGGTTAGGGTTATGTTGAGGGCTAGGGTTAGAGATCCGGTTAGGGTTACGATTGGACCTAGGGTTAGGGTTATGTTGTGGGCTAGGGTTAGAGAGACGGTTAGGGTTACGATTGACCAAGGGTTAGGGTTATGTTGAGGCCTAGGGTTAGAGATCCGGTTAGGGTTACGATTGGACCTAGGGTTAGGGTTATGTTGAGGGCTAGGGTTAGAGATGCCGTTAGGGTTACGATTGGACCTAGGGTTAGGGTTATGTTGAGGGCTAGGGTTAGAGAATCGGTTAGGGTTACGATTGGACCTAGGGTTAGGGTTATGTTGAGGGCTAGGGTTAGAGATCCGGTTAGGGTTACGATTGGACCTAGGGTTAGGGTTATGTTGAGGGCTAGGGTTAGAGATACGGTTAGGGTTACGATTGGACCTAGGGTTAGGGTTATGTTGAGGGCTAGGGTTAGAGATGCCGTTAGGGTTACGATTGGACCTAGGGTTAGGGTTATGTTGAGGTTTAGGGTTACAGATCCGGTTAGGGTTACGATTGGACCTAGGGTTAGGGTTATGTTGAGGGCTAGGGTTAGAGATCCGGTTAGGGTTACGATTGGACCTAGGGTTAGGGTTATGTTGAGGGGTAGGGTTAGAGATCCGGTTAGGGTTACGATTGGACCTAGGGTTAGGGTTATGTTGAGGGCTATGGTTAGAGATCCGGTTAGGGTTACGATTGGACCTAGGGTTAGGGTTATGTTGAGGGCTAGGGTTAGAGATCCGATTAGGGTTACGATTGGACCTAGGGTTAGGGTTATGTTGAGGGCTAGGGTTAGAGATCCGGTTAGGGTTAGGATTGGACCTAGGGTTAGGGTTATGTTGAGGGATAGGGTTAGAGATGCCGTTAGGATTACGATTGGACCTAGGGTTAGGGTTATGTTGAGGGCTATGGTTAGAGATCCGGTTAGGGTTACGATTGGACCTAGGGTTAGGGTTATGCTGTGGGCTAGGGTTAGAGAGACGGTTAGGGTTACGATTGACCAAGGGTTAGGGTTATTTTGAGGGCTAGGGTTAGAGATCCGGTTAGGGTTACGATTGGACCTAGGGTTAGGGTTATGTTGAGGGCTAGGGTTAGAGATGCCGTTAGGGTTACGATTGGATCTAGGGTTAGGGTTATGTTGAGGGCTAGGGTTAGAGAATCGGTTAGGGTTACGATTGGACCTAGGGTTAGGGTTATGTTGAGGGCTAGGGTTAGAGATCCGGTTAGGGTTACGATTGGACCTAGGGTTAGGGTTATGTTGTGGGCTAGGGTTAGAGAGACGGTTAGGGTTACGATTGACCAAGGGTTAGGGTTATGTTGAGGCCTAGGGTTAGAGATCCGGTTAGGGTTACGATTGGACCTAGGGTTAGGGTTATGTTGAGGGCTAGGGTTAGAGATGCCGTTAGGGTTACGATTGGACCTAGGGTTAGGGTTATGTTGAGGGCTAGGGTTAGAGATGCCGTTAGGGTTACGATTGGACCTAGGGTTAGGGTTATGTTGAGGGCTAGGGTTAGAGAATCGGTTAGGGTTACGATTGGACCTAGGGTTAGGGTTATGTTGAGGGCTAGGGTTAGAGATCCGGTTAGGGTTACGATTGGACCTAGGGTTAGGGTTATGTTGAGGGCTAGGGTTAGAGATCCGGTTAGGGTTACGATTGGACCTAGGGTTAGGGTTATGTTGAGGGCTAGGGTTAGAGATGCCGTTAGGGTTACGATTGGACCTAGGGTTAGGGTTATGTTGAGGTTTAGGGTTACAGATCCGGTTAGGGTTACGATTGGACCTAGGGTTATGGTTATGTTGAGGGCTAGGGTTAGAGATCCGGTTAGGGTTACGATTGGACCTAGGGTTAGGGTTATGTTGAGGGGTAGGGTTAGAGATCCGGTTAGGGTTACGATTGGACCTAGGGTTAGGGTTATGTTGAGGGCTATGGTTAGAGATCCGGTTAGGGTTACGATTGGACCTAGGGTTAGGGTTATGTTGAGGGCTAGGGTTAGAGATCCGGTTAGGGTTACGATTGGACCTAGGGTTAGGGTTATGTTGAGGGCTAGGGTTAGAGATCCGGTTAGGGTTACGATTGGACCTAGGGTTAGGGTTATGTTGAGGGCTAGGGTTAGAGATCCGGTTAGGGTTACGATTGGACCTAGGGTTAGGGTTATGTTGAGGGCTAGGGTTAGAGATCCGGTTAGGGTTACGATTGGACCTAGGGTTAGGGTTATGTTGAGGGCTAGGGTTAGAGATCCGGTTAGGGTTACGATTGGACCTAGGGTTAGGGTTATGTTGAGGGCTAGGGTTAGAGATCCGGTTAGGGTTACGATTGGACCTAGGGTTAGGGTTATGTTGAGGGCTAGGGTTAGAGATGCCGTTAGGGTTACGATTGGACCTAGGGTTAGGGTTATGTTGAGGGCTAGGGTTAGAGAATCGGTTAGGGTTACGATTGGACCTAGGGTTAGGGTTATGTTGAGGGCTAGGGTTAGAGATCCGGTTAGGGTTACGATTGGACCTAGGGTTAGGGTTATGTTGAGGGCTAGGGTTAGAGATCCGGTTAGGGTTACGATTGGACCTAGGGTTAGGGTTATGTTGAGGGCTAGGGTTAGAGATGCCGTTAGGGTTACGATTGGACCTAGGGTTAGGGTTATGTTGAGGTTTAGGGTTACAGATCCGGTTAGGGTTATGATTGGACCTAGGGTTAGGGTTATGTTGAGGGCTAGGGTTAGAGATCCGGTTAGGGTTACGATTGGACCTAGGGTTAGGGTTATGTTGAGGGCTAGGGTTAGAGATCCGGTTAGGGTTACGATTGGACCTAGGGTTAGGGTTATGTTGAGGGCTATGGTTAGAGATCCGGTTAGGGTTACGATTGGACCTAGGGTTAGGGTTATGTTGAGGGCTAGGGTTAGAGATCCGGTTAGGGTTACGATTGGACCTAGGGTTAGGGTTATGTTGAGGGCTAGGGTTAGAGATCCGGTTAGGGTTACGATTGGACCTAGGGTTAGGGTTATGTTGAGGGCTAGGGTTAGAGATCCGGTTAGGGTTACGATTGGACCTAGGGTTAGGGTTATGTTGAGGGCTAGGGTTAGAGATCCGGTTAGGGTTACGATTGGACCTAGGGTTAGGGTTATGTTGAGGGCTAGGGTTAGAGATCCGGTTAGGGTTACGATTGGACCTAGGGTTAGGGATATGTTGAGGGCTAGGGTTAGAGATCCGGTTAGGGTTACGATTGGACCTAGGGTTAGGGTTATGTTGAGGGCTAGGGTTAGAGATCCGTTTAGGGTTACGATTGGACCTAGGGTTAGGGTTATGTTGAGGGCTAGGGTTAGATATCCTGTTAGGGTTACGATTGGACCTAGGGTTAGGGTTATGTTGAGGGCTATGGTTAGAGATCCAGTTAGGGTTACGATTGGACCTAGGGTTAGGGTTATGTTGAGGGCTAGGGTTAGAGATCCGGTTAGGGTTACGATTGGATCTAGGGTTAGGGTTATGTTGAGGGCTAGGGTTAGAGATCCGGTTAGGGTTACGATTGGACCTAGGGTTAGGGTTATGTTGAGGGCTATGGTTAGAGATCCGGTTAGGGTTACGATTGGACCTAGGGTTAGGGTTATGTTGAGGGCTAGGGTTAGAGATCCGGTTAGGGTTACGATTGGACCTAGGGTTAGGGTTATGTTGAGGGCTAGGGTTAGAGATCCGATTAGGGTTACGATTGGACCTAGGGTTAGGGTTATGTTGAGGGCTAGGGTTAGAGATCCGGTTAGGGTTAGGATTGGACCTAGGGTTAGGGTTATGTTGAGGGCTAGGGTTAGAGATCCGGTTAGGGTTACGATTGGACCTAGGGTTAGGGTTATGTTGTGGGCTAGGGTTAGAGAGACGGTTAGGGTTACGATTGACCAAGGGTTAGGGTTATGTTGAGGGCTAGGGTTAGAGATCCGGTTAGGGTTACGATTGGACCTAGGGTTAGGGTTATGTTGAGGGCTAGGGTTAGAGATGCCGTTAGGGTTACGATTGGACCTAGGGTTAGGGTTATGTTGAGGGCTAGGGTTAGAGAATCGGTTAGGGTTACGATTGGACCTAGGGTTAGGGTTATGTTGAGGGCTAGGGTTAGAGATCCGGTTAGGGTTACGATTGGACCTAGGGTTAGGGTTATGTTGAGGGCTAGGGTTAGAGATCCGGTTAGGGTTACGATTGGACCTAGGGTTAGGGTTATGTTGAGGGCTAGGGTTAGAGATCCGGTTAGGGTTACGATTGGATCCAGGGTTAGGGTTATGTTGAGGGCTAGGGTTAGAGATCCGGTTAGGGTTACGATTGGACCTAGGGTTAGGGTTATGTTGTGGGCTAGGGTTAGAGAGACGGTTAGGGTTACGATTGGACCAAGGTTAGGGTTATGTTGAGGGATAGGGTTAGAGATGCCGTTAGGATTACGATTGGACCTAGGGTTAGGGTTATGTTGAGGGCTATGGTTAGAGATCCGGTTAGGGTTACGATTGGACCTAGGGTTAGGGTTATGCTGTGGGCTAGGGTTAGAGAGACGGTTAGGGTTACGATTGACCAAGGGTTAGGGTTATGTTGAGGGCTAGGGTTAGAGATCCGGTTAGGGTTACGATTGGACCTAGGGTTAGGGTTATGTTGAGGGCTAGGGTTAGAGATGCCGTTAGGGTTACGATTGGATCTAGGGTTAGGGTTATGTTGAGGGCTAGGGTTAGAGAATCGGTTAGGGTTACGATTGGACCTAGGGTTAGGGTTATGTTGAGGGCTAGGGTTAGAGATCCGGTTAGGGTTACGATTGGACCTAGGGTTAGGGTTATGTTGTGGGCTAGGGTTAGAGAGACGGTTAGGGTTACGATTGACCAAGGGTTAGGGTTATGTTGAGGCCTAGGGTTAGAGATCCGGTTAGGGTTACGATTGGACCTAGGGTTAGGGTTATGTTGAGGGCTAGGGTTAGAGAATCGGTTAGGGTTACGATTGGACCTAGGGTTAGGGTTATGTTGAGGGCTAGGGTTAGAGATCCGGTTAGGGTTACGATTGGACCTAGGGTTAGGGTTATGTTGAGGGCTAGGGTTAGAGATCCGGTTAGGGTTACGATTGGACCTAGGGTTAGGGTTATGTTGAGGGCTAGGGTTAGAGATGCCGTTAGGGTTACGATTGGACCTAGGGTTAGGGTTATGTTGAGGTTTAGGGTTACAGATCCGGTTAGGGTTACGATTGGACCTAGGGTTAGGGTTATGTTGAGGGCTAGGGTTAGAGATCCGGTTAGGGTTACGATTGGACCTAGGGTTAGGGTTATGTTGAGGGGTAGGGTTAGAGATCCGGTTAGGGTTACGATTGGACCTAGGGTTAGGGTTATGTTGAGGGCTATGGTTAGAGATCCGGTTAGGGTTACGATTGGACCTAGGGTTAGGGTTATGTTGAGGGCTAGGGTTAGAGATCCGGTTAGGGTTACGATTGGACCTAGGGTTAGGGTTATGTTGAGGGCTAGGGTTAGAGATCCGGTTAGGGTTACGATTGGACCTAGGGTTAGGGTTATGTTGAGGGCTAGGGTTAGAGATCCGGTTAGGGTTACGATTGGACCTAGGGTTAGGGTTATTATGAGGGCTAGGGTTAGAGATCCGGTTAGGGTTACGATTGGACCTAGGGTTAGGGTTATGTTGAGGGCTACGGTTAGAGATCCGGTTAGGGTTACGATTGGACCTAGGGTTAGGGTTTGGTTGAGGGCTAGGGTTAGAGATCCGGTTAGGGTTACGATTGGACCTAGGGTTAGGGTTATGTTGAGGGCTAGGGTTAGAGATGCCGTTAGGGTTACGATTGGACCTAGGGTTAGGGTTATGTTGAGGGCTAGGGTTAGAGAATCGGTTAGGGTTACGATTGGACCTAGGGTTAGGGTTATGTTGAGGGCTAGGGTTAGAGATCCGGTTAGGGTTACGATTGGACCTAGGGTTAGGGTTATGTTGAGGGATAGGGTTAGAGATGCCGTTAGGATTACGATTGGACCTAGGGTTAGGGTTATGTTGAGGGCTATGGTTAGAGATCCGGTTAGGGTTACGATTGGACCTAGGGTTAGGGTTATGCTGTGGGCTAGGGTTAGAGAGACGGTTAGGGTTACGATTGACCAAGGGTTAGGGTTATGTTGAGGGCTAGGGTTAGAGATCCGGTTAGGGTTACGATTGGACGTAGGGTTAGGGTTATGTTGAGGGCTAGGGTTAGAGATGCCGTTAGGGTTACGATTGGATCTAGGGTTAGGGTTATGTTGAGGGCTAGGGTTAGAGAATCGGTTAGGGTTACGATTGGACCTAGGGTTAGGGTTATGTTGAGGGCTAGGGTTAGAGATCCGGTTAGGGTTACGATTGGACCTAGGGTTAGGGTTATGTTGTGGGCTAGGGTTAGAGAGACGGTTAGGGTTACGATTGACCAAGGGTTAGGGTTATGTTGAGGCCTAGGGTTAGAGATCCGGTTAGGGTTACGATTGGACCTAGGGTTAGGGTTATGTTGAGGGCTAGGGTTAGAGATGCCGTTAGGGTTACGATTGGACCTAGGGTTAGGGTTATGTTGAGGGCTAGGGTTAGAGAATCGGTTAGGGTTACGATTGGACCTAGGGTTAGGGTTATGTTGAGGGCTAGGGTTAGAGATCCGGTTAGGGTTACGATTGGACCTAGGGTTAGGGTTATGTTGAGGGCTATGGTTAGAGATCCGGTTAGGGTTACGATTGGACCTAGGGTTAGGGTTATGTTGAGGGCTAGGGTTAGAGATCCGGTTAGGGTTACGATTGGACCTAGGGTTAGGGTTATGTTGAGGGCTAGGGTTAGAGATCCGGTTAGGGTTACGATTGGACCTAGGGTTAGGGTTATGTTGAGGGCTAGGGTTAGAGATCCGGTTAGGGTTACGATTGGACCTAGGGTTAGGGTTATGTTGAGGGCTAGGGTTAGAGATCCGGTTAGGGTTACGATTGGACCTAGGGTTAGGGTTATGTTGAGGGCTAGGGTTAGAGATGCGGTTAGGGTTACGATTGGACCTAGTGTTAGGGTTCTGTTGAGGGCTAGGGTTAGAGATCCGGTTAGGGTTACGATTGGACCTAGGGTTAGGGTTATGTTGAGGGCTAGGGTTAGAGATGCCGTTAGGGTTACGATTGGACCTAGGGTTAGGGTTATGTTGAGGGTTAGGGTTACAGATCCGGTTAGGGTTACGATTGGACCTAGGGTTAGGGTTATGTTGAGGGCTAGGGTTAGAGATCCGGTTAGGGTTACGATTGGACCTAGGGTTAGGGTTATGTTGAGGGCTAGGGTTAGAGATCCGGTTAGGGTTATGATTGGACCTAGGGTTAGGTTTATGTTGAGGGCTATGGTTAGAGATCCGGTTAGGGTTACGATTGGACCTAGGGTTAGGGTTATGTTGAGGGCTAGGGTTAGAGATCCGGTTAGGGTTACGATTGGACCTAGGGTTAGGGTTATGTTGAGGGCTAGGGTTAGAGATCCGGTTAGGGTTACGATTGGACCTAGGGTTAGGGTTATGTTGAGGGCTAGGGTTAGAGATCCGGTTAGGGTTACGATTGGACCTAGGGTTAGGGTTATGTTGAGGGCTAGGGTTAGAGATCCGGTTAGGGTTACGATTGGATCCAGGGTTAGGGTTATGTTGAGGGCTAGGGTTAGAGATCCGGTTAGGGTTACGATTGGACCTAGGGTTAGGGTTATGTTGTGGGCTAGGGTTAGAGATCCGGTTAGGGTTACGATTGGACCTAGGGTTAGGGTTATGTTGAGGGCTAGGGTTAGAGATCCGGTTAGGGTTACGATTGGACCTAGGGTTAGGGTTATGTTGAGGGCTAGGGTTAGAGATCCGGTTAGGGTTACGATTGGACCTAGGGTTAGGGTTATGTTGAGGGCTAGGGTTAGAGATGCGGTTAGGGTTACGATTGGACCTAGTGTTAGGGTTCTGTTGAGGGCTAGGGTTAGAGATCCGGTTAGGGTTACGATTGGACCTAGGGTTAGGGTTATGCTGTGGGCTAGGGTTAGAGAGACGGTTAGGGTTACGATTGACCAAGGGTTAGGGTTATGTTGAGGGCTAGGGTTAGAGATCCGGTTAGGGTTACGATTGGACCTAGGGTTAGGGTTATGTTGTGGGCTAGGGTTAGAAAGACGGTTAGGGTTACGATTGACCAAGGGTTAGGGTTATGTTGAGGGCTAGGGTTAGAGATCCGGTTACGGTTACGATTGGACCTAGGGTTAGGGTTATGTTGAGGGCTAGGGTTAGAGATGCCGTTAGGGTTACGATTGGACCTAGGGTTAGGGTTATGTTGAGGTTTAGGGTTACAGATCCGGTTAGGGTTACGATTGGACCTAGGGTTAGGGTTATGTTGAGGGCTAGGGTTAGAGATCCGGTTAGGGTTACGATTGGACCTAGGGTTAGGGTTATGTTGAGGGGTAGGGTTAGAGATCCGGTTAGGGTTACGATTGGACCTAGGGTTAGGGTTATGTTGAGGGCTATGGTTAGAGATCCGGTTAGGGTTACGATTGGACCTAGGGTTAGGGTTATGTTGAGGGCTAGGGTTAGAGATCCGATTAGGGTTACGATTGGACCTAGGGTTAGGGTTATGTTGAGGGCTAGGGTTAGAGATCCGGTTAGGGTTAGGATTGGACCTAGGGTTAGGGTTATGTTGAGGGATAGGGTTAGAGATGCCGTTAGGATTACGATTGGACCTAGGGTTAGGGTTATGTTGAGGGCTATGGTTAGAGATCCGGTTAGGGTTACGATTGGACCTAGGGTTATGGTTATGCTGTGGGCTAGGGTTAGAGAGACGGTTAGGGTTACGATTGACCAAGGGTTAGGGTTATGTTGAGGGCTAGGGTTAGAGATCCGGTTAGGGTTACGATTTTACCTAGGGTTAGGGTTATGTTGAGGGCTAGGGTTAGAGATGCCGTTAGGGTTACGATTGGATCTAGGGTTAGGGTTATGTTGAGGGCTAGGGTTAGAGAATCGGTTAGGGTTACGATTGGACCTAGGGTTAGGGTTATGTTGAGGGCTAGGGTTAGAGATCCGGTTAGGGTTACGATTGGACCTAGGGTTAGGGTTATGTTGTGGGCTAGGGTTAGAGAGACGGTTAGGGTTACGATTGACCAAGGGTTAGGGTTATGTTGAGGCCTAGGGTTAGAGATCCGGTTAGGGTTACGATTGGACCTAGGGTTAGGGTTATGTTGAGGGCTAGGGTTAGAGATGCCGTTAGGGTTACGATTGGACCTAGGGTTAGGGTTATGTTGAGGGCTAGGGTTAGAGAATCGGTTAGGGTTACGATTGGACCTAGGGTTAGGGTTATGTTGAGGGCTAGGGTTAGAGATCCGGTTAGGGTTACGATTGGACCTAGGGTTAGGGTTATGTTGAGGGCTAGGGTTAGAGATCCGGTTAGGGTTACGATTGGACCTAGGGTTAGGGTTATGTTGAGGGCTAGGGTTAGAGATGCCGTTAGGGTTACGATTGGACCTAGGGTTAGGGTTATGTTGAGGTTTAGGGTTACAGATCCGGTTAGGGTTACGATTGGACCTAGGGTTAGGGTTATGTTGAGGGCTAGGGTTAGAGATCCGGTTAGGGTTACGATTGGACCTAGGGTTAGGGTTATGTTGAGGGGTAGGGTTAGAGATCCGGTTAGGGTTACGATTGGACCTAGGGTTAGGGTTATGTTGAGGGCTATGGTTAGAGATCCGGTTAGGGTTACGATTGGACCTAGGGTTAGGGTTATGTTGAGGGCTAGGGTTAGAGATCCGGTTAGGGTTACGATTGGACCTAGGGTTAGGGTTATGTTGAGGGCTAGGGTTAGAGATCCGGTTAGGGTTACGATTGGACCTAGGGTTAGGGTTATGTTGAGGGCTAGGGTTAGAGATCCGGTTAGGGTTACGATTGGACCTAGGGTTAGGGTTATGTTGAGGGCTAGGGTTAGAGATCCGGTTAGGGTTACGATTGGACCTAGGGTTAGGGTTATGTTGAGGGCTAGGGTTAGAGATCCGGTTAGGGTTACGATTGGACCTAGGGTTAGGGTTATGTTGAGGGCTAGGGTTAGAGATCCGGTTAGGGTTACGATTGGACCTAGGGTTAGGGTTATGTTGAGGGCTAGGGTTAGAGATGCCGTTAGGGTTACGATTGGACCTAGGGTTAGGGTTATGTTGAGGGCTAGGGTTAGAGAATCGGTTAGGGTTACGATTGGACCTAGGGTTAGGGTTATGTTGAGGGCTAGGGTTAGAGATCCGGTTAGGGTTACGATTGGACCTAGGGTTAGGGTTATGTTGAGGGCTAGGGTTAGAGATCCGGTTAGGGTTACGATTGGACCTAGGGTTAGGGTTATGTTGAGGGCTAGGGTTAGAGATGCCGTTAGGGTTACGATTGGACCTAGGGTTAGGGTTATGTTGAGGTTTAGGGTTACAGATCCGGTTAGGGTTACGATTGGACCTAGGGTTAGGGTTATGTTGAGGGCTAGGGTTAGAGATCCGGTTAGGGTTACGATTGGACCTAGGGTTAGGGTTATGTTGAGGGGTAGGGTTAGAGATCCGGTTAGGGTTACGATTGGACCTAGGGTTAGGGTTATGTTGAGGGCTATGGTTAGAGATCCGGTTAGGGTTACGATTGGACCTAGGGTTAGGGTTATGTTGAGGGCTAGGGTTAGAGATCCGGTTAGGGTTACGATTGGACCTAGGGTTAGGGTTATGTTGAGGGCTAGGGTTAGAGATCCGGTTAGGGTTACGATTGGACCTAGGGTTAGGGTTATGTTGAGGGCTAGGGTTATAGATCCGGTTAGGGTTACGATTGGACCTAGGGTTAGGGTTATGTTGAGGGCTAGGGTTAGAGATCCGGTTAGGGTTACGATTGGACCTAGGGTTAGGGTTATGTTGAGGTTTAGGGTTACAGATCCGGTTAGGGTTACGATTGGACCTAGGGTTAGGGTTATGTTGAGGGCTAGGGTTAGAGATCCGGTTAGGGTTACGATTGGACCTAGGGTTAGGGTTATGTTGAGGGGTAGGGTTAGAGATCCGGTTAGGGTTACGATTGGACCTAGGGTTAGGGTTATGTTGAGGGCTATGGTTAGAGATCCGGTTAGGGTTACGATTGGACCTAGGGTTAGGGTTATGTTGAGGGCTAGGGTTAGAGATCCGGTTAGGGTTACGATTGGACCTAGGGTTAGGGTTATGTTGAGGGCTAGGGTTAGAGATCCGGTTAGGGTTACGATTGGACCTAGGGTTAGGGTTATGTTGAGGGCTAGGGTTAGAGATCCGGTTAGGGTTACGATTGGACCTAGGGTTAGGGTTATGTTGAGGGCTAGGGTTAGAGATCCGGTTAGGGTTACGATTGGACCTAGGGTTAGGGTTATGTTGAGGGCTAGGGTTAGAGATCCGGTTAGGGTTACGATTGGACCTAGGGTTAGGGTTATGTTGAGGGCTAGGGTTAGAGATGCCGTTAGGGTTACGATTGGACCTAGGGTTAGGGTTATGTTGAGGGCTAGGGTTAGAGAATCGGTTAGGGTTACGATTGGACCTAGGGTTAGGGTTATGTTGAGGGCTAGGGTTAGAGATCGGGTTAGGGTTACGATTGGACCTAGGGTTAGGGTTATGTTGAGGGCTAGGGTTAGAGATCCGGTTAGGGTTACGATTGGACCTAGGGTTAGGGTTATGTTGAGGGCTAGGGTTAGAGATGCCGTTAGGGTTACGATTGGACCTAGGGTTAGGGTTATGTTGAGGTTTAGGGTTACAGATCCGGTTAGGGTTACGATTGGACCTAGGGTTAGGGTTATGTTGAGGGCTAGGGTTAGAGATCCGGTTAGGGTTACGATTGGACCTAGGGTTAGGGTTATGTTGAGGGGTAGGGTTAGAGATCCGGTTAGGGTTACGATTGGACCTAGGGTTAGGGTTATGTTGAGGGCTAGGGTTAGAGATCCGGTTAGGGTTACGATTGGACCTAGGGTTAGGGTTATGTTGAGGTTTAGGGTTACAGATCCGGTTAGGGTTACGATTGGACCTAGGGTTAGGGTTATGTTGAGGTTTAGGGTTACAGATCCGGTTAGGGTTACGATTGGACCTAGGGTTAGGGTTATGTTGAGGGCTAGGGTTAGAGATCCGGTTAGGGTTACGATTGGACCTAGGGTTAGGGTTATGTTGAGGTTTAGGGTTACAGATCCGGTTAGGGTTACGATTGGACCTAGGGTTAGGGTTATGTTGAGGTTTAGGGTTACAGATCCGGTTAGGGTTACGATTGGACCTAGGGTTAGGGTTATGTTGAGGGCTAGGGTTAGAGTTCCGGTTAGGGTTACGATTGGACCTAGGGTTAGGGTTATGTTGAGGGCTAGGGTTAGAGATCCGGTTAGGGTTACGATTGGACCTAGGGTTAGGGTTATGTTGAGGGCTATGGTTAGAGATCCGGTTAGGGTTACGATTGGACCTAGGGTTAGGGTTATGTTGAGGGCTAGGGTTAGAGATCCGGTTAGGGTTACGATTGGACCTAGGGTTAGGGTTATGTTGAGGGCTAGGGTTAGAGATCCGGTTAGGGTTACGATTGGACCTAGGGTTAGGGTTATGTTGAGGGCTAGGGTTAGAGATCCGGTTAGGGTTACGATTGGACCTAGGGTTAGGGTTATGTTGAGGGCTAGGGTTAGAGATCCGGTTAGGGTTACGATTGGACATAGGGTTAGGGTTATGTTGAGGGCTAGGGTTAGAGATCCGGTTAGGGTTACGATTGGACCTAGGGTTAGGGTTATGTTGAGGGCTAGGGTTAGAGATCCGGTTAGGGTTACGATTGGACCTAGGGTTAGGGTTATGTTGAGGGCTAGAGTTAGAGATCCGGTTAGGGTTACGATTGGACCTAGGGTTAGGGTTATGTTGAGGGCTAGGTTTAGAGATCCGGTTAGGGTTACGATTGGACCTAGGGTTAGGGTTATGTTGAGGGCTAGGGTTATAGATCCGGTTAGGGTTACGATTGGACCTAGGGTTAGGGTTATGTTGAGGGCTAGGGTTAGAGATCCGGTTAGGGTTACGATTGGACCTAGGGTTAGGGTTATGTTGAGGGCTAGGGTTAGAGATCCGGTTAGGGTTACGATTGGACCTAGGGTTAGGGTTATGTTGAGGGCTAGGGTTAGAGATCCGGTTAGGGTTACGATTGGACCTAGGGTTAGGGTTATGTTGAGGGGTAGGGTTAGAGATCCGGTTAGGGTTACGATTGGACCTAGGGTTAGGGTTATGTTGAGGGCTATGGTTAGAGATCCGGTTAGGGTTACGATTGGACCTAGGGTTAGGGTTATGTTGAGGGCTAGGGTTAGAGATCCGGTTAGGGTTACGATTGGACCTAGGGTTAGGGTTATGTTGAGGGCTAGGGTTAGAGATCCGGTTAGGGTTACGATTGGACCTAGGGTTAGGGTTATGTTGAGGGCTAGGGTTAGAGATCCGGTTAGGGTTACGATTGGACCTAGGGTTAGGGTTATGTTGAGGGCTAGGGTTAGAGATCCGGTTAGGGTTACGATTGGACCTAGGGTTAGGGTTATGTTGAGGGCTAGGGTTAGAGATCCGGTTAGGGTTACGATTGGACCTAGGGTTAGGGTTATGTTGAGGGCTAGGGTTAGAGATGCCGTTAGGGTTACGATTGGACCTAGGGTTAGGGTTATGTTGAGGGCTAGGGTTAGAGAATCGGTTAGGGTTACGATTGGACCTAGGGTTAGGGTTATGTTGAGGGCTAGGGTTAGAGATCGGGTTAGGGTTACGATTGGACCTAGGGTTAGGGTTATGTTGAGGGCTAGGGTTAGAGATCGGGTTAGGGTTACGATTGGACCTAGGGTTAGGGTTATGTTGAGGGCTAGGGTTAGAGATGCCGTTAGGGTTACGATTGGACCTAGGGTTAGGGTTATGTTGAGGTTTAGGGTTACAGATCCGGTTAGGGTTACGATTGGACCTAGGGTTAGGGTTATGTTGAGGGCTATGGTTAGAGATCCGGTTAGGGTTACGATTGGACCTAGGGTTAGGGTTATGTTGAGGGCTAGGGTTAGAGATCCGGTTAGGGTTACGATTGGACCTAGGGTTAGGGTTATGTTGAGGGCTAGGGTTAGAGATCCGGTTAGGGTTACGATTGGACCTAGGGTTAGGGTTATGTTGAGGTTTAGGGTTACAGATCCGGTTAGGGTTACGATTGGACCTAGGGTTAGGGTTATGTTGAGGTTTAGGGTTACAGATCCGGTTAGGGTTACGATTGGACCTAGGGTTAGGGTTATGTTGAGGGCTAGGGTTAGAGATCCGGTTAGGGTTACGATTGGACCTAGGGTTAGGGTTATGTTGAGGTTTAGGGTTACAGATCCGGTTAGGGTTACGATTGGACCTAGGGTTAGGGTTATGTTGAAGGCTAGGGTTAGAGATCCGATTAGGGTTACGATTGGACCTAGGGTTAGGGTTATGTTGAGGGCTAGGGTTAGAGATCCGGTTAGGGTTACGATTGGACCTAGGGTTAGGGTTATGTTGAGGGGTAGGGTTAGAGATCCGGTTAGGGTTACGATTGGACCTAGGGTTAGGGTTATGTTGAGGGCTAGGGTTAGAGATCCGGTTAGGGTTACGATTGGACCTAGGGTTAGGGTTATGTTGAGGGCTAGGGTTAGAGATCCGGTTAGGGTTACGATTGGACCTAGGGTTAGGGTTATGTTGAGGGCTAGGGTTAGAGATCCGGTTAGGGTTACGATTGGACCTAGGGTTAGGGTTATGTTGAGGGCTAGGGTTAGAGATCCGGTTAGGGTTACGATTGGACCTAGGGTTAGGGTTATGTTGAGGGCTAGGGTTAGAGATCCGGTTAGGGTTACGATTGGACCTAGGGTTAGGGTTATGTTGAGGGCTAGGGTTAGAGATCCGGTTAGGGTTACGATTGGACCTAGGGTTAGGGATATGTTGAGGGCTAGGGTTAGAGATCCGGTTAGGGTTACGATTGGACCTAGGGTTAGGGTTATGTTGAGGGCTAGGGTTAGAGATCCGTTTAGGGTTACGATTGGACCTAGGGTTAGGGTTATGTTGAGGGCTAGGGTTAGATATCCTGTTAGGGTTACGATTGGACCTAGGGTTAGGGTTATGTTGAGGGCTATGGTTAGAGATCCAGTTAGGGTTACGATTGGACCTAGGGTTAGGGTTATGTTGAGGGCTAGGGTTAGAGATCCGGTTAGGGTTACGATTGGACCTAGGGTTAGGGTTAGTTGAGGGCTAGGGTTAGAGATCCGGTTAGGGTTACGATTGGACCTAGGGTTAGGGTTATGTTGAGGGCTATGGTTAGAGATCCGGTTAGGGTTACGATTGGACCTAGGGTTAGGGTTATGTTGAGGGCTAGGGTTAGAGATCCGGTTAGGGTTACGATTGGACCTAGGGTTAGGGTTATGTTGAGGGCTAGGGTTAGAGATCC
Organism: Miniopterus natalensis; assembly: GCF_054644295.1. Classification (NCBI taxonomy): domain Eukaryota; kingdom Metazoa; phylum Chordata; class Mammalia; order Chiroptera; family Miniopteridae; genus Miniopterus; species Miniopterus natalensis. Next base: position 1,166,060 of record NW_028269985.1, read on the forward strand.
GATTAGGGTTACGATTGGACCTAGGGTTAGGGTTATGTTGAGGGCTAGGGTTAGAGATCCGGTTAGGGTTAGGATTGGACCTAGGGTTAGGGTTATGTTGAGGGCTAGGGTTAGAGATCCGGTTAGGGTTACGATTGGACCTAGGGTTAGGGTTATGTTGTGGGCTAGGGTTAGAGAGACGGTTAGGGTTACGATTGACCAAGGGTTAGGGTTATGTTGAGGGCTAGGGTTAGAGATCCGGTTAGGGTTACGATTGGACCTAGGGTTAGGGTTATGTTGAGGGCTAGGGTTAGAGATGCCGTTAGGGTTACGATTGGACCTAGGGTTAGGGTTATGTTGAGGGCTAGGGTTAGAGAATCGGTTAGGGTTACGATTGGACCTAGGGTTAGGGTTATGTTGAGGGCTAGGGTTAGAGATCCGGTTAGGGTTACGATTGGACCTAGGGTTAGGGTTATGTTGAGGGCTAGGGTTAGAGATCCGGTTAGGGTTACGATTGGACCTAGGGTTAGGGTTATGTTGAGGGCTAGGGTTAGAGATCCGGTTAGGGTTACGATTGGATCCAGGGTTAGGGTTATGTTGAGGGCTAGGGTTAGAGATCCGGTTAGGGTTACGATTGGACCTAGGGTTAGGGTTATGTTGTGGGCTAGGGTTAGAGAGACGGTTAGGGTTACGATTGGACCAAGGTTAGGGTTATGTTGAGGGATAGGGTTAGAGATGCCGTTAGGATTACGATTGGACCTAGGGTTAGGGTTATGTTGAGGGCTATGGTTAGAGATCCGGTTAGGGTTACGATTGGACCTAGGGTTAGGGTTATGCTGTGGGCTAGGGTTAGAGAGACGGTTAGGGTTACGATTGACCAAGGGTTAGGGTTATGTTGATGGCTAGGGTTAGAGATCCGGTTAGGGTTACGATTGGACCTAGGGTTAGGGTTATGTTGAGGGCTAGGGTTAGAGATGCCGTTAGGGTTACGATTGGATCTAGGGTTAGGGTTATGTTGAGGGCTAGGGGTAGAGAATCGGTTAGGGTTACGATTGGACCTAGGGTTAGGGTTATGTTGAGGGCTAGGGTTAGAGATCCGGTTAGGGTTACGATTGGACCTAGGGTTAGGGTTATGTTGTGGGCTAGGGTTAGAGAGACGGTTAGGGTTACGATTGACCAAGGGTTAGGGTTATGTTGAGGCCTATGGTTAGAGATCCGGTTAGGGTTACGATTGGACCTAGGGTTAGGGTTATGTTGAGGGCTAGGGTTAGAGATGCCGTTAGGGTTACGATTGGACCTAGGGTTAGGGTTATGTTGAGGGCTAGGGTTAGAGAATCGGTTAGGGTTACGATTGGACCTAGGGTTAGGGTTATGTTGAGGGCTAGGGTTAGAGATCCGGTTAGGGTTACGATTGGACCTAGGGTTAGGGTTATGTTGAGGGCTAGGGTTAGAGATCCGGTTAGGGTTACGATTGGACCTAGGGTTAGGGTTATGTTGAGGGCTAGGGTTAGAGATGCCGTTAGGGTTACGATTGGACCTAGGGTTAGGGTTATGTTGAGGTTTAGGGTTACAGATCCGGTTAGGGTTACGATTGGACCTAGGGTTAGGGTTATGTTGAGGGCTAGGGTTAGAGATCCGGTTAGGGTTACGATTGGACCTAGGGTTAGGGTTATGTTGAGGGGTAGGGTTAGAGATCCGGTTAGGGTTACGATTGGACCTAGGGTTAGGGTTATGTTGAGGGCTATGGTTAGAGATCCGGTTAGGGTTACGATTGGACCTAGGGTTAGGGTTATGTTGAGGGCTAGGGTTAGAGATCCGGTTAGGGTTACGATTGGACCTAGGGTTAGGGTTATGTTGAGGGCTAGGGTTAGAGATCCGGTTAGGGTTACGATTGGACCTAGGGTTAGGGTTATGTTGAGGGCTAGGGTTAGAGATCCGGTTAGGGTTACGATTGGACCTAGGGTTAGGGTTATGTTGAGGGCTAGGGTTAGAGATCCGGTTAGGGTTACGATTGGACCTAGGGTTAGGGTTATGTTGAGGGCTAGGGTTAGAGATCCGGTTAGGGTTACGATTGGACCTAGGGTTAGGGTTATGTTGAGGGCTAGGGTTAGAGATCCGGTTAGGGTTACGATTGGACCTAGGGTTAGGGTTATGTTGAGGGCTAGGGTTAGAGATGCCGTTAGGGTTACGATTGGACCTAGGGTTAGGGTTATGTTGAGGGCTAGGGTTAGAGAATCGGTTAGGGTTACGATTGGACCTAGGGTTAGGGTTATGTTGAGGGCTAGGGTTAGAGATCCGGTTAGGGTTACGATTGGACCTAGGGTTAGGGTTATGTTGAGGGCTAGGGTTAGAGATCCGGTTAGGGTTACGATTGGACCTAGGGTTAGGGTTATGTTGAGGGCTAGGGTTAGAGATGCCGTTAGGGTTACGATTGGACCTAGGGTTAGGGTTATGTTGAGGTTTAGGGTTACAGATCCGGTTAGGGTTACGATTGGACCTAGGGTTAGGGTTATGTTGAGGGCTAGGGTTAGAGATCCGGTTAGGGTTACGATTGGACCTAGGGTTAGGGTTATGTTGAGGGCTAGGGTTAGAGATCCGGTTAGGGTTACGATTGGACCTAGGGTTAGGGTTATGTTGTGGGCTAGGGTTAGAGAGACGGTTAGGGTTACGATTGACCAAGGGTTAGGGTTATGTTGAGGCCTAGGGTTAGAGATCCGGTTAGGGTTACGATTGGACCTAGGGTTAGGGTTATGTTGAGGGCTAGGGTTAGAGATGCCGTTAGGGTTACGATTGGACCTAGGGTTAGGGTTATGTTGAGGGCTAGGGTTAGAGAATCGGTTAGGGTTACGATTGGACCTAGGGTTAGGGTTATGTTGAGGGCTAGGGTTAGAGATCCGGTTAGGGTTACGATTGGACCTAGGGTTAGGGTTATGTTGAGGGCTAGGGTTAGAGATCCGGTTAGGGTTACGATTGGACCTAGGGTTAGGGTTATGTTGAGGGCTAGGGTTAGAGATGCCGTTAGGGTTACGATTGGACCTAGGGTTAGGGTTATGTTGAGGTTTAGGGTTACAGATCCGGTTAGGGTTACGATTGGACCTAGGGTTAGGGTTATGTTGAGGGCTAGGGTTAGAGATCCGGTTAGGGTTACGATTGGACCTAGGGTTAGGGTTATGTTGAGGGGTAGGGTTAGAGATCCGGTTAGGGTTACGATTGGACCTAGGGTTAGGGTTATGTTGAGGGCTATGGTTAGAGATCCGGTTAGGGTTACGATTGGACCTAGGGTTAGGGTTATGTTGAGGGCTAGGGTTAGAGATCCGGTTAGGGTTACGATTGGACCTAGGGTTAGGGTTATGTTGAGGGCTAGGGTTAGAGATCCGGTTAGGGTTACGATTGGACCTAGGGTTAGGGTTATGTTGAGGGCTAGGGTTAGAGATCCGGTTAGGGTTACGATTGGACCTAGGGTTAGGGTTATGTTGAGGGCTAGGGTTAGAGATCCGGTTAGGGTTACGATTGGACCTAGGGTTAGGGTTATGTTGAGGGCTAGGGTTAGAGATCCGGTTAGGGTTACGATTGGACCTAGGGTTAGGGTTATGTTGAGGGCTAGGGTTAGAGATCCGGTTAGGGTTACGATTGGACCTAGGGTTAGGGTTATGTTGAGGGCTAGGGTTAGAGATGCCGTTAGGGTTACGATTGGACCTAGGGTTAGGGTTATGTTGAGGGCTAGGGTTAGAGAATCGGTTAGGGTTACGATTGGACCTAGGGTTAGGGTTATGTTGAGGGCTAGGGTTAGAGATCCGGTTAGGGTTACGATTGGACCTAGGGTTAGGGTTATGTTGAGGGCTAGGGTTAGAGATCCGGTTAGGGTTACGATTGGTCCTAGGGTTAGGGTTATGTTGAGGGCTAGGGTTAGAGATGCCGTTAGGGTTACGATTGGACCTAGGGTTAGGGTTATGTTGAGGTTTAGGGTTACAGATCCGGTTAGGGTTACGATTGGACCTAGGGTTAGGGTTATGTTGAGGGCTAGGGTTAGAGATCCGGTTAGGGTTACGATTGGACCTTGTGTTAGGGTTATGTTGAGGGCTAGGGTTAGAGATCCGGTTAGGGTTACGATTGGACCTAGGGTTAGGGTTATGTTGAGGGCTATGGTTAGAGATCCGGTTAGGGTTACGATTGGACCTAGGGTTAGGGTTATGTTGAGGGCTAGGGTTAGAGATCCGGTTAGGGTTACGATTGGACCTAGGGTTAGGGTTATGTTGAGGGCTAGGGTTAGAGATCCGGTTAGGGTTACGATTGGACCTAGGGTTAGGGTTATGTTGAAGGCTAGGGTTATAGATCCGGTTAGGGTTACGATTGGACCTAGGGTTAGGGTTATGTTGAGGGCTAGGGTTAGAGATCCGGTTAGGGTTACGATTGGACCTAGGGTTAGGGTTATGTTGAGGGCTAGGGTTAGAGATCCGGTTAGGGTTACGATTGGACCTAGGGTTAGGGTTATGTTGAGGGCTAGGGTTAGAGATCCGGTTAGGGTTACGATTGGACCTAGGGTTAGGGTTATGTTGAGGGCTAGGGTTAGAGATCCGGTTAGGGTTACGATTGGACCTAGGGTTAGGGTTATGTTGAGGGCTAGGGTTAGAGATCCGGTTAGGGTTACGATTGGACCTAGGGTTAGGGTTATGTTGAGGGCTAGGGTTAGAGATCCGGTTAGGGTTACGATTGGACCTAGGGTTAGGGTTATGTTGAGGGCTAGGGTTAGAGATCCGGTTAGGGTTACGATTGGACCTAGGGTTAGGGTTATGTTGAGGGCTAGGGTTAGAGATCCGGTTAGGGTTACGATTGGACCTAGGGTTAGGGTTATGTTGAGGGCTAGGGTTAGAGATCCGGTTAGGGTTACGATTGGACCTAGGGTTAGGGTTATGTTGAGGGCTAGGGTTAGAGATCCGGTTAGGGTTACGATTGGACCTAGGGTTAGGGTTATGTTGAGGGCTAGGGTTAGAGATCCGGTTAGGGTTACGATTGGACCTAGGGTTAGGGTTATGTTGAGGGCTAGGGTTAGAGATGCCGTTAGGGCTACGATTGGACCTAGGGTTAGGGTTATGTTGAGGGCTAGGGTTAGAGAATCGGTTAGGGTTACGATTGGACCTAGGGTTAGGGTTATGTTGAGGGCTAGGGTTAGAGATCGGGTTAGGGTTACGATTGGACCTAGGGTTAGGGTTATGTTGAGGGCTAGGGTTAGAGATCCGGTTAGGGTTACGATTGGACCTAGGGTTAGGGTTATGTTGAGGGCTAGGGTTAGAGATGCCGTTAGGGTTACGATTGGACCTAGGGTTAGGGTTATGTTGAGGTTTAGGGTTACAGATCCGGTTAGGGTTACGATTGGACCTAGGGTTAGGGTTATGTTGAGGGCTAGGGTTAGAGATCCGGTTAGGGTTACGATTGGACCTAGGGTTAGGGTTATGTTGAGGGGTAGGGTTAGAGATCCGGTTAGGGTTACGATTGGACCTAGGGTTAGGGTTATGTTGAGGGCTAGGGTTAGAGATCCGGTTAGGGTTACGATTGGACCTAGGGTTAGGGTTATGTTGAGGTTTAGGGTTACAGATCCGGTTAGGGTTACGATTGGACCTAGGGTTAGGGTTATGTTGAGGGCTAGGGTTAGAGATCCGGTTAGGGTTACGATTGGACCTAGGGTTAGGGTTATGTTGAGGGCTAGGGTTAGAGATCCGGTTAGGGTTACGATTGGACCTAGGGTTAGGGTTATGTTGAGGGCTAGGGTTAGAGATCCGGTTAGGGTTACGATTGGACCTAGGGTTAGGGTTATGTTGAGGGCTAGGGTTAGAGATCCGGTTAGGGTTACGATTGGACCTAGGGTTAGGGTTATGTTGAGGGCTAGGGTTAGAGATCCGGTTAGGGTTACGATTGGACCTAGGGTTAGGGTTATGTTGAGGGCTAGGGTTAGAGATGCCGTTAGGGTTACGATTGGACCTAGGGTTAGGGTTATGTTGAGGGCTAGGGTTAGAGAATCGGTTAGGGTTACGATTGGACCTAGGGTTAGGGTTATGTTGAGGGCTAGGGTTAGAGATCCGGTTAGGGTTACGATTGGACCTAGGGTTAGGGTTATGTTGAGGGCTAGGGTTAGAGATCCGGTTAGGGTTACGATTGGACCTAGGGTTAGGGTTATGTTGAGGGCTAGGGTTAGAGATGCCGTTAGGGTTACGATTGGACCTAGGGTTAGGGTTATGTTGAGGTTTAGGGTTACAGATCCGGTTAGGGTTACGATTGGACCTAGGGTTAGGGTTATGTTGAGGGCTAGGGTTAGAGATCCGGTTAGGGTTACGATTGGACCTAGGGTTAGGGTTATGTTGAGGGCTAGGGTTAGAGATCCGGTTAGGGTTACGATTGGACCTAGGGTTAGGGTTATGTTGAGGGCTATGGTTAGAGATCCGGTTAGGGTTACGATTGGACCTAGGGTTAGGGTTATGTTGAGGGCTAGGGTTAGAGATCCGGTTAGGGTTACGATTGGACCTAGGGTTAGGGTTATGTTGAGGGCTAGGGTTAGAGATCCGGTTAGGGTTACGATTGGACCTAGGGTTAGGGTTATGTTGAGGGCTAGGGTTAGAGATCCGGTTAGGGTTACGATTGGACCTAGGGTTAGGGTTATGTTGAGGGCTAGGGTTAGAGATCCGGTTAGGGTTACGATTGGACCTAGGGTTAGGGTTATGTTGAGGGCTAGGGTTAGAGATCCGGTTAGGGTTACGATTGGACCTAGGGTTAGGGATATGTTGAGGGCTAGGGTTAGAGATCCGGTTAGGGTTACGATTGGACCTAGGGTTAGGGTTATGTTGAGGGCTAGGGTTAGAGATCCGTTTAGGGTTACGATTGGACCTAGGGTTAGGGTTATGTTGAGGGCTATGGTTAGAGATCCAGTTAGGGTTACGATTGGACCTAGGGTTAGGGTTATGTTGAGGGCTAGGGTTAGAGATCCGGTTAGGGTTACGATTGGACCTAGGGTTAGGGATATGTTGAGGGCTAGGGTTAGAGATCCGGTTAGGGTTACGATTGGACCTAGGGTTAGGGTTATGTTGAAGGCTAGGGTTAGATATCCTGTTAGGGTTACGATTGGACCTAGGGTTAGGGTTATGTTGAGGGCTATGGTTAGAGATCCAGTTAGGGTTACGATTGGACCTAGGGTTAGGGTTATGTTGAGGGCTAGGGTTAGAGATCCGGTTAGGGTTACGATTGGATCTAGGGTTAGGGTTATGTTGAGGGCTAGGGTTAGAGATCCGGTTAGGGTTACGATTGGACCTAGGGTTAGGGTTATGTTGAGGGCTATGGTTAGAGATCCGGTTAGGGTTACGATTGGACCTAGGGTTAGGGTTATGTTGAGGGCTAGGGTTAGAGATCCGGTTAGGGTTACGATTGGACCTAGGGTTAGGGTTATGTTGAGGGCTAGGGTTAGAGATCCGATTAGGGTTACGATTGGACCTAGGGTTAGGGTTATGTTGAGGGCTAGGGTTAGAGATCCGGTTAGGGTTAGGATTGGACCTAGGGTTAGGGTTATGTTGAGGGCTAGGGTTAGAGATCCGGTTAGGGTTACGATTGGACCTAGGGTTAGGGTTATGTTGTGGGCTAGGGTTAGAGAGACGGTTAGGGTTACGATTGACCAAGGGTTAGGGTTATGTTGAGGGCTAGGGTTAGAGATCCGGTTAGGGTTACGATTGGACCTAGGGTTAGGGTTATGTTGAGGGCTAGGGTTAGAGATGCCGTTAGGGTTACGATTGGACCTAGGGTTAGGGTTATGTTGAGGGCTAGGGTTAGAGAATCGGTTAGGGTTACGATTGGACCTAGGGTTAGGGTTATGTTGAGGGCTAGGGTTAGAGATCCGGTTAGGGTTACGATTGGACCTAGGGTTAGGGTTATGTTGAGGGCTAGGGTTAGAGATCCGGTTAGGGTTACGATTGGACCTAGGGTTAGGGTTATGTTGAGGGCTAGGGTTAGAGATCCGGTTAGGGTTACGATTGGATCCAGGGTTAGGGTTATGTTGAGGGCTAGGGTTAGAGATCCGGTTAGGGTTACGATTGGACCTAGGGTTAGGGTTATGTTGTGGGCTAGGGTTAGAGAGACGGTTAGGGTTACGATTGGACCAAGGTTAGGGTTATGTTGAGGGATAGGGTTAGAGATGCCGTTAGGATTACGATTGGACCTAGGGTTAGGGTTATGTTGAGGGCTATGGTTAGAGATCCGGTTAGGGTTACGATTGGACCTAGGGTTACGGTTATGCTGTGGGCTAGGGTTAGAGAGACGGTTAGGGTTACGATTGACCAAGGGTTAGGGTTATGTTGAGGGCTAGGGTTAGAGATCCGGTTAGGGTTACGATTGGACCTAGGGTTAGGGTTATGTTGAGGGCTAGGGTTAGAGAATCGGTTAGGGTTACGATTGGACCTAGGGTTAGGGTTATGTTGAGGGCTAGGGTTAGAGATCCGGTTAGGGTTACGATTGGACCTAGGGTTAGGGTTATGTTGAGGGCTAGGGTTAGAGATCCGGTTAGGGTTACGATTGGACCTAGGGTTAGGGTTATGTTGAGGGCTAGGGTTAGAGATGCCGTTAGGGTTACGATTGGACCTAGGGTTAGGGTTATGTTGAGGTTTAGGGTTACAGATCCGGTTAGGGTTACGATTGGACCTAGGGTTAGGGTTATGTTGAGGGCTAGGGTTAGAGATCCGGTTAGGGTTACGATTGGACCTAGGGTTAGGGTTATGTTGAGGGGTAGGGTTAGAGATCCGGTTAGGGTTACGATTGGACCTAGGGTTAGGGTTATGTTGAGGGCTATGGTTAGAGATCCGGTTAGGGTTACGATTGGACCTAGGGTTAGGGTTATGTTGAGGGCTAGGGTTAGAGATCCGGTTAGGGTTACGATTGGACCTAGGGTTAGGGTTATGTTGAGGGCTAGGGTTAGAGATCCGGTTAGGGTTACGATTGGACCTAGGGTTAGGGTTATGTTGAGGGCTAGGGTTAGAGATCCGGTTAGGGTTACGATTGGACCTAGGGTTAGGGTTATGTTGAGGGCTAGGGTTAGAGATCCGGTTAGGGTTACGATTGGACCTAGGGTTAGGGTTATGTTGAGGGCTACGGTTAGAGATCCGGTTAGGGTTACGATTGGACCTAGGGTTAGGGTTTGGTTGAGGGCTAGGGTTAGAGATCCGGTTAGGGTTACGATTGGACCTAGGGTTAGGGTTATGTTGAGGGCTAGGGTTAGAGATGCCGTTAGGGTTACGATTGGACCTAGGGTTAGGGTTATGTTGAGGGCTAGGGTTAGAGAATCGGTTAGGGTTACGATTGGACCTAGGGTTAGGGTTATGTTGAGGGCTAGGGTTAGAGATCCGGTTAGGGTTACGATTGGACCTAGGGTTAGGGTTATGTTGAGGGATAGGGTTAGAGATGCCGTTAGGATTACGATTGGACCTAGGGTTAGGGTTATGTTGAGGGCTATGGTTAGAGATCCGGTTAGGGTTACGATTGGACCTAGGGTTAGGGTTATGCTGTGGGCTAGGGTTAGAGAGACGGTTAGGGTTACGATTGACCAAGGGTTAGGGTTATGTTGAGGGCTAGGGTTAGAGATCCGGTTAGGGTTACGATTGGACGTAGGGTTAGGGTTATGTTGAGGGCTAGGGTTAGAGATGCCGTTAGGGTTACGATTGGATCTAGGGTTAGGGTTATGTTGAGGGCTAGGGTTAGAGAATCGGTTAGGGTTACGATTGGACCTAGGGTTAGGGTTATGTTGAGGGCTAGGGTTAGAGATCCGGTTAGGGTTACGATTGGACCTAGGGTTAGGGTTATGTTGTGGGCTAGGGTTAGAGAGACGGTTAGGGTTACGATTGACCAAGGGTTAGGGTTATGTTGAGGCCTAGGGTTAGAGATCCGGTTAGGGTTACGATTGGACCTAGGGTTAGGGTTATGTTGAGGGCTAGGGTTAGAGATGCCGTTAGGGTTACGATTGGACCTAGGGTTAGGGTTATGTTGAGGGCTAGGGTTAGAGAATCGGTTAGGGTTACGATTGGACCTAGGGTTAGGGTTATGTTGAGGGCTAGGGTTAGAGATCCGGTTAGGGTTACGATTGGACCTAGGGTTAGGGTTATGTTGAGGGCTATGGTTAGAGATCCGGTTAGGGTTACGATTGGACCTAGGGTTAGGGTTATGTTGAGGGCTAGGGTTAGAGATCCGGTTAGGGTTACGATTGGACCTAGGGTTAGGGTTATGTTGAGGGCTAGGGTTAGAGATCCGGTTAGGGTTACGATTGGACCTAGGGTTAGGGTTATGTTGAGGGCTAGGGTTAGAGATCCGGTTAGGGTTACGATTGGACCTAGGGTTAGGGTTATGTTGAGGGCTAGGGTTAGAGATCCGGTTAGGGTTACGATTGGACCTAGGGTTAGGGTTATGTTGAGGGCTAGGGTTAGAGATGCGGTTAGGGTTACGATTGGACCTAGTGTTAGGGTTCTGTTGAGGGCTAGGGTTAGAGATCCGGTTAGGGTTACGATTGGACCTAGGGTTAGGGTTATGTTGAGGGCTAGGGTTAGAGATGCCGTTAGGGTTACGATTGGACCTAGGGTTAGGGTTATGTTGAGGGTTAGGGTTACAGATCCGGTTAGGGTTACGATTGGACCTAGGGTTAGGGTTATGTTGAGGGCTAGGGTTAGAGATCCGGTTAGGGTTACGATTGGACCTAGGGTTAGGGTTATGTTGAGGGCTAGGGTTAGAGATCCGGTTAGGGTTATGATTGGACCTAGGGTTAGGTTTATGTTGAGGGCTATGGTTAGAGATCCGGTTAGGGTTACGATTGGACCTAGGGTTAGGGTTATGTTGAGGGCTAGGGTTAGAGATCCGGTTAGGGTTACGATTGGACCTAGGGTTAGGGTTATGTTGAGGGCTAGGGTTAGAGATCCGGTTAGGTTTACGATTGGACCTAGGGTTAGGGTTATGTTGAGGGCTAGGGTTAGAGATCCGGTTAGGGTTACGATTGGACCTAGGGTTAGGGTTATGTTGAGGGCTAGGGTTAGAGATCCGGTTAGGGTTACGATTGGATCCAGGGTTAGGGTTATGTTGAGGGCTAGGGTTAGAGATCCGGTTAGGGTTACGATTGGACCTAGGGTTAGGGTTATGTTGTGGGCTAGGGTTAGAGATCCGGTTAGGGTTACGATTGGACCTAGGGTTAGGGTTATGTTGAGGGCTAGGGTTAGAGATCCGGTTAGGGTTACGATTGGACCTAGGGTTAGGGTTATGTTGAGGGCTAGGGTTAGAGATCCGGTTAGGGTTACGATTGGACCTAGGGTTAGGGTTATGTTGAGGGCTAGGGTTAGAGATGCGGTTAGGGTTACGATTGGACCTAGTGTTAGGGTTCTGTTGAGGGCTAGGGTTAGAGATCCGGTTAGGGTTACGATTGGACCTAGGGTTAGGGTTATGCTGTGGGCTAGGGTTAGAGAGACGGTTAGGGTTACGATTGACCAAGGGTTAGGGTTATGTTGAGGGCTAGGGTTAGAGATCCGGTTAGGGTTACGATTGGACCTAGGGTTAGGGTTATGTTGTGGGCTAGGGTTAGAAAGACGGTTAGGGTTACGATTGACCAAGGGTTAGGGTTATGTTGAGGCCTAGGGTTAGAGATCCGGTTAGGGTTACGATTGGACCTAGGGTTAGGGTTATGTTGAGGGCTAGGGTTAGAGATGCCGTTAGGGTTACGATTGGACCTAGGGTTAGGGTTATGTTGAGGGCTAGGGTTAGAGAATCGGTTAGGGTTACGATTGGACCTAGGGTTAGGGTTATGTTGAGGGCTAGGGTTAGAGATCCGGTTAGGGTTACGATTGGACCTAGGGTTAGGGTTATGTTGAGGGCTAGGGTTAGAGATCCGGTTACGGTTACGATTGGACCTAGGGTTAGGGTTATGTTGAGGGCTAGGGTTAGAGATGCCGTTAGGGTTACGATTGGACCTAGGGTTAGGGTTATGTTGAGGTTTAGGGTTACAGATCCGGTTAGGGTTACGATTGGACCTAGGGTTAGGGTTATGTTGAGGGCTAGGGTTAGAGATCCGGTTAGGGTTACGATTGGACCTAGGGTTAGGGTTATGTTGAGGGGTAGGGTTAGAGATCCGGTTAGGGTTACGATTGGACCTAGGGTTAGGGTTATGTTGAGGGCTATGGTTAGAGATCCGGTTAGGGTTACGATTGGACCTAGGGTTAGGGTTATGTTGAGGGCTAGGGTTAGAGATCCGATTAGGGTTACGATTGGACCTAGGGTTAGGGTTATGTTGAGGGCTAGGGTTAGAGATCCGGTTAGGGTTAGGATTGGACCTAGGGTTAGGGTTATGTTGAGGGATAGGGTTAGAGATGCCGTTAGGATTACGATTGGACCTAGGGTTAGGGTTATGTTGAGGGCTATGGTTAGAGATCCGGTTAGGGTTACGATTGGACCTAGGGTTAGGGTTATGCTGTGGGCTAGGGTTAGAGAGACGGTTAGGGTTACGATTGACCAAGGGTTAGGGTTATGTTGAGGGCTAGGGTTAGAGATCCGGTTAGGGTTACGATTTTACCTAGGGTTAGGGTTATGTTGAGGGCTAGGGTTAGAGATGCCGTTAGGGTTACGATTGGATCTAGGGTTAGGGTTATGTTGAGGGCTAGGGTTAGAGAATCGGTTAGGGTTACGATTGGACCTAGGGTTAGGGTTATGTTGAGGGCTAGGGTTAGAGATCCGGTTAGGGTTACGATTGGACCTAGGGTTAGGGTTATGTTGTGGGCTAGGGTTAGAGAGACGGTTAGGGTTACGATTGACCAAGGGTTAGGGTTATGTTGAGGCCTAGGGTTAGAGATCCGGTTAGGGTTACGATTGGACCTAGGGTTAGGGTTATGTTGAGGGCTAGGGTTAGAGATGCCGTTAGGGTTACGATTGGACCTAGGGTTAGGGTTATGTTGAGGGCTAGGGTTAGAGAATCGGTTAGGGTTACGATTGGACCTAGGGTTAGGGTTATGTTGAGGGCTAGGGTTAGAGATCCGGTTAGGGTTACGATTGGACCTAGGGTTAGGGTTATGTTGAGGGCTAGGGTTAGAGATCCGGTTAGGGTTACGATTGGACCTAGGGTTAGGGTTATGTTGAGGGCTAGGGTTAGAGATGCCGTTAGGGTTACGATTGGACCTAGGGTTAGGGTTATGTTGAGGTTTAGGGTTACAGATCCGGTTAGGGTTACGATTGGACCTAGGGTTAGGGTTATGTTGAGGGCTAGGGTTAGAGATCCGGTTAGGGTTACGATTGGACCTAGGGTTAGGGTTATGTTGAGGGGTAGGGTTAGAGATCCGGTTAGGGTTACGATTGGACCTAGGGTTAGGGTTATGTTGAGGGCTATGGTTAGAGATCCGGTTAGGGTTACGATTGGACCTAGGGTTAGGGTTATGTTGAGGGCTAGGGTTAGAGATCCGGTTAGGGTTACGATTGGACCTAGGGTTAGGGTTATGTTGAGGGCTAGGGTTAGAGATCCGGTTAGGGTTACGATTGGACCTAGGGTTAGGGTTATGTTGAGGGCTAGGGTTAGAGATCCGGTTAGGGTTACGATTGGACCTAGGGTTAGGGTTATGTTGAGGGCTAGGGTTAGAGATCCGGTTAGGGTTACGATTGGACCTAGGGTTAGGGTTATGTTGAGGGCTAGGGTTAGAGATCCGGTTAGGGTTACGATTGGACCTAGGGTTAGGGTTATGTTGAGGGCTAGGGTTAGAGATCCGGTTAGGGTTACGATTGGACCTAGGGTTAGGGTTATGTTGAGGGCTAGGGTTAGAGATGCCGTTAGGGTTACGATTGGACCTAGGGTTAGGGTTATGTTGAGGGCTAGGGTTAGAGAATCGGTTAGGGTTACGATTGGACCTAGGGTTAGGGTTATGTTGAGGGCTAGGGTTAGAGATCCGGTTAGGGTTACGATTGGACCTAGGGTTAGGGTTATGTTGAGGGCTAGGGTTAGAGATCCGGTTAGGGTTACGATTGGACCTAGGGTTAGGGTTATGTTGAGGGCTAGGGTTAGAGATCCGGTTAGGGTTACGATTGGACCTAGGGTTAGGGTTATGTTGAGGGCTAGGGTTAGAGATCCGGTTAGGGTTACGATTGGACCTAGGGTTAGGGTTATGTTGAGGGCTAGGGTTATAGATCCGGTTAGGGTTACGATTGGACCTAGGGTTAGGGTTATGTTGAGGGCTAGGGTTAGAGATCCGGTTAGGGTTACGATTGGACCTAGGGTTAGGGTTATGTTGAGGTTTAGGGTTACAGATCCGGTTAGGGTTACGATTGGACCTAGGGTTAGGGTTATGTTGAGGGCTAGGGTTAGAGATCCGGTTAGGGTTACGATTGGACCTAGGGTTAGGGTTATGTTGAGGGGTAGGGTTAGAGATCCGGTTAGGGTTACGATTGGACCTAGGGTTAGGGTTATGTTGAGGGCTATGGTTAGAGATCCGGTTAAGGTTACGATTGGACCTAGGGTTAGGGTTATGTTGAGGGCTAGGGTTAGAGATCCGGTTAGGGTTACGATTGGACCTAGGGTTAGGGTTATGTTGAGGGCTAGGGTTAGAGATCCGGTTAGGGTTACGATTGGACCTAGGGTTAGGGTTATGTTGAGGGCTAGGGTTAGAGATCCGGTTAGGGTTACGATTGGACCTAGGGTTAGGGTTATGTTGAGGGCTAGGGTTAGAGATCCGGTTAGGGTTACGATTGGACCTAGGGTTAGGGTTATGTTGAGGGCTAGGGTTAGAGATCCGGTTAGGGTTACGATTGGACCTAGGGTTAGGGTTATGTTGAGGGCTAGGGTTAGAGATGCCGTTAGGGTTACGATTGGACCTAGGGTTAGGGTTATGTTGAGGGCTAGGGTTAGAGAATCGGTTAGGGTTACGATTGGACCTAGGGTTAGGGTTATGTTGAGGGCTAGGGTTAGAGATCGGGTTAGGGTTACGATTGGACCTAGGGTTAGGGTTATGTTGAGGGCTAGGGTTAGAGATCCGGTTAGGGTTACGATTGGACCTAGGGTTAGGGTTATGTTGAGGGCTAGGGTTAGAGATGCCGTTAGGGTTACGATTGGACCTAGGGTTAGGGTTATGTTGAGGTTTAGGGTTACAGATCCGGTTAGGGTTACGATTGGACCTAGGGTTAGGGTTATGTTGAGGGCTAGGGTTAGAGATCCGGTTAGGGTTACGATTGGACCTAGGGTTAGGGTTATGTTGAGGGGTAGGGTTAGAGATCCGGTTAGGGTTACGATTGGACCTAGGGTTAGGGTTATGTTGAGGGCTAGGGTTAGAGATCCGGTTAGGGTTACGATTGGACCTAGGGTTAGGGTTATGTTGAGGTTTAGGGTTACAGATCCGGTTAGGGTTACGATTGGACCTAGGGTTAGGGTTATGTTGAGGTTTAGGGTTACAGATCCGGTTAGGGTTACGATTGGACCTAGGGTTAGGGTTATGTTGAGGGCTAGGGTTAGAGATCGGTTAGGGTTACGATTGGACCTAGGGTTAGGGTTATGTTGAGGTTTAGGGTTACAGATCCGGTTAGGGTTACGATTGGACCTAGGGTTAGGGTTATGTTGAGGTTTAGGGTTACAGATCCGGTTAGGGTTACGATTGGACCTAGGGTTAGGGTTATGTTGAGGGCTAGGGTTAGAGTTCCGGTTAGGGTTACGATTGGACCTAGGGTTAGGGTTATGTTGAGGGCTAGGGTTAGAGATCCGGTTAGGGTTACGATTGGACCTAGGGTTAGGGTTATGTTGAGGGCTATGGTTAGAGATCCGGTTAGGGTTACGATTGGACCTAGGGTTAGGGTTATGTTGAGGGCTAGGGTTAGAGATCCGGTTAGGGTTACGATTGGACCTAGGGTTAGGGTTATGTTGAGGGCTAGGGTTAGAGATCCGGTTAGGGTTACGATTGGACCTAGGGTTAGGGTTATGTTGAGGGCTAGGGTTAGAGATCCGGTTAGGGTTACGATTGGACCTAGGGTTAGGGTTATGTTGAGGGCTAGGGTTAGAGATCCGGTTAGGGTTACGATTGGACCTAGGGTTAGGGTTATGTTGAGGGCTAGGGTTAGAGATCCGGTTAGGGTTACGATTGGACCTAGGGTTAGGGTTATGTTGAGGGCTAGGGTTAGAGATCCGGTTAGGGTTACGATTGGACCTAGGGTTAGGGTTATGTTGAGGGCTAGAGTTAGAGATCCGGTTAGGGTTACGATTGGACCTAGGGTTAGGGTTATGTTGAGGGCTAGGTTTAGAGATCCGGTTAGGGTTACGATTGGACCTAGGGTTAGGGTTATGTTGAGGGCTAGGGTTATAGATCCGGTTAGGGTTACGATTGGACCTAGGGTTAGGGTTATGTTGAGGGCTAGGGTTAGAGATCCGGTTAGGGTTACGATTGGACCTAGGGTTAGGGTTATGTTGAGGGCTAGGGTTAGAGATCCGGTTAGGGTTACGATTGGACCTAGGGTTAGGGTTATGTTGAGGGCTAGGGTTAGAGATCCGGTTAGGGTTACGATTGGACCTAGGGTTAGGGTTATGTTGAGGGGTAGGGTTAGAGATCCGGTTAGGGTTACGATTGGACCTAGGGTTAGGGTTATGTTGAGGGCTATGGTTAGAGATCCGGTTAGGGTTACGATTGGACCTAGGGTTAGGGTTATGTTGAGGGCTAGGGTTAGAGATCCGGTTAGGGTTACGATTGGACCTAGGGTTAGGGTTATGTTGAGGGCTAGGGTTAGAGATCCGGTTAGGGTTACGATTGGACCTAGGGTTAGGGTTATGTTGAGGGCTAGGGTTAGAGATCCGGTTAGGGTTACGATTGGACCTAGGGTTAGGGTTATGTTGAGGGCTAGGGTTAGAGATCCGGTTAGGGTTACGATTGGACCTAGGGTTAGGGTTATGTTGAGGGCTAGGGTTAGAGATCCGGTTAGGGTTACGATTGGACCTAGGGTTAGGGTTATGTTGAGGGCTAGGGTTAGAGATGCCGTTAGGGTTACGATTGGACCTAGGGTTAGGGTTATGTTGAGGGCTAGGGTTAGAGAATCGGTTAGGGTTACGATTGGACCTAGGGTTAGGGTTATGTTGAGGGCTAGGGTTAGAGATCGGGTTAGGGTTACGATTGGACCTAGGGTTAGGGTTATGTTGAGGGCTAGGGTTAGAGATCGGGTTAGGGTTACGATTGGACCTAGGGTTAGGGTTATGTTGAGGGCTAGGGTTAGAGATGCCGTTAGGGTTACGATTGGACCTAGGGTTAGGGTTATGTTGAGGTTTAGGGTTACAGATCCGGTTAGGGTTACGATTGGACCTAGGGTTAGGGTTATGTTGAGGGCTATGGTTAGAGATCCGGTTAGGGTTACGATTGGACCTAGGGTTAGGGTTATGTTGAGGGCTAGGGTTAGAGATCCGGTTAGGGTTACGATTGGACCTAGGGTTAGGGTTATGTTGAGGGCTAGGGTTAGAGATCCGGTTAGGGTTACGATTGGACCTAGGGTTAGGGTTATGTTGAGGTTTAGGGTTACAGATCCGGTTAGGGTTACGATTGGACCTAGGGTTAGGGTTATGTTGAGGTTTAGGGTTACAGATCCGGTTAGGGTTACGATTGGACCTAGGGTTAGGGTTATGTTGAGGGCTAGGGTTAGAGATCCGGTTAGGGTTACGATTGGACCTAGGGTTAGGGTTATGTTGAGGTTTAGGGTTACAGATCCGGTTAGGGTTACGATTGGACCTAGGGTTAGGGTTATGTTGAAGGCTAGGGTTAGAGATCCGATTAGGGTTACGATTGGACCTAGGGTTAGGGTTATGTTGAGGGCTAGGGTTAGAGATCCGGTTAGGGTTACGATTGGACCTAGGGTTAGGGTTATGTTGAGGGGTAGGGTTAGAGATCCGGTTAGGGTTACGATTGGACCTAGGGTTAGGGTTATGTTGAGGGCTAGGGTTAGAGATCCGGTTAGGGTTACGATTGGACCTAGGGTTAGGGTTATGTTGAGGGCTAGGGTTAGAGATCCGGTTAGGGTTACGATTGGACCTAGGGTTAGGGTTATGTTGAGGGCTAGGGTTAGAGATCCGGTTAGGGTTACGATTGGACCTAGGGTTAGGGTTATGTTGAGGGCTAGGGTTAGAGATCCGGTTAGGGTTACGATTGGACCTAGGGTTAGGGTTATGTTGAGGGCTAGGGTTAGAGATCCGGTTAGGGTTACGATTGGACCTAGGGTTAGGGTTATGTTGAGGGCTAGGGTTAGAGATCCGGTTAGGGTTACGATTGGACCTAGGGTTAGGGATATGTTGAGGGCTAGGGTTAGAGATCCGGTTAGGGTTACGATTGGACCTAGGGTTAGGGTTATGTTGAGGGCTAGGGTTAGAGATCCGTTTAGGGTTACGATTGGACCTAGGGTTAGGGTTATGTTGAGGGCTAGGGTTAGATATCCTGTTAGGGTTACGATTGGACCTAGGGTTAGGGTTATGTTGAGGGCTATGGTTAGAGATCCAGTTAGGGTTACGATTGGACCTAGGGTTAGGGTTATGTTGAGGGCTAGGGTTAGAGATCCGGTTAGGGTTACGATTGGACCTAGGGATAGGGTTAGTTGAGGGCTAGGGTTAGAGATCCGGTTAGGGTTACGATTGGACCTAGGGTTAGGGTTATGTTGAGGGCTATGGTTAGAGATCCGGTTAGGGTTACGATTGGACCTAGGGTTAGGGTTATGTTGAGGGCTAGGGTTAGAGATCCGGTTAGGGTTACGATTGGACCTAGGGTTAGGGTTATGTTGAGGGCTAGGGTTAGAGATCCGATTAGGGTTACGATTGGACCTAGGGTTAGGGTTATGTTGAGGGCTAGGGTTAGAGATCCGGTTAGGGTTAGGATTGGACCTAGGGTTAGGGTTATGTTGAGGGCTAGGGTTAGAGATCCGGTTAGGGTTACGATTGGACCTAGGGTTAGGGTTATGTTGTGGGCTAGGGTTAGAGAGACGGTTAGGGTTACGATTGACCAAGGGTTAGGGTTATGTTGAGGGCTAGGGTTAGAGATCCGGTTAGGGTTACGATTGGACCTAGGGTTAGGGTTATGTTGAGGGCTAGGGTTAGAGATGCCGTTAGGGTTACGATTGGACCTAGGGTTAGGGTTATGTTGAGGGCTAGGGTTAGAGAATCGGTTAGGGTTACGATTGGACCTAGGGTTAGGGTTATGTTGAGGGCTAGGGTTAGAGATCCGGTTAGGGTTACGATTGGACCTAGGGTTAGGGTTATGTTGAGGGCTAGGGTTAGAGATCCGGTTAGGGTTACGATTGGACCTAGGGTTAGGGTTATGTTGAGGGCTAGGGTTAGAGATCCGGTTAGGGTTACGATTGGATCCAGGGTTAGGGTTATGTTGAGGGCTAGGGTTAGAGATCCGGTTAGGGTTACGATTGGACCTAGGGTTAGGGTTATGTTGTGGGCTAGGGTTAGAGAGACGGTTAGGGTTACGATTGGACCAAGGTTAGGGTTATGTTGAGGGATAGGGTTAGAGATGCCGTTAGGATTACGATTGGACCTAGGGTTAGGGTTATGTTGAGGGCTATGGTTAGAGATCCGGTTAGGGTTACGATTGGACCTAGGGTTAGGGTTATGCTGTGGGCTAGGGTTAGAGAGACAGTTAGGGTTACGATTGACCAAGGGTTAGGGTTATGTTGAGGGCTAGGGTTAGAGATCCGGTTAGGGTTACGATTGGACCTAGGGTTAGGGTTATGTTGAGGGCTAGGGTTAGAGATGCCGTTAGGGTTACGATTGGATCTAGGGTTAGGGTTATGTTGAGGGCTAGGGGTAGAGAATCGGTTAGGGTTACGATTGGACCTAGGGTTAGGGTTATGTTGAGGGCTAGGGTTAGAGATCCGGTTAGGGTTACGATTGGACCTAGGGTTAGGGTTATGTTGTGGGCTAGGGTTAGAGAGACGGTTAGGGTTACGATTGACCAAGGGTTAGGGTTATGTTGAGGCCTAGGGTTAGAGATCCGGTTAGGGTTACGATTGGACCTAGGGTTAGGGTTATGTTGAGGGCTAGGGTTAGAGATGCCGTTAGGGTTACGATTGGACCTAGGGTTAGGGTTATGTTGAGGGCTAGGGTTAGAGAATCGGTTAGGGTTACGATTGGACCTAGGGTTAGGGTTATGTTGAGGGCTAGGGTTAGAGATCCGGTTAGGGTTACGATTGGACCTAGGGTTAGGGTTATGTTGAGGGCTAGGGTTAGAGATCCGGTTAGGGTTACGATTGGACCTAGGGTTAGGGTTATGTTGAGGGCTAGGGTTAGAGATGCCGTTAGGGTTACGATTGGACCTAGGGTTAGGGTTATGTTGAGGTTTAGGGTTACAGATCCGGTTAGGGTTACGATTGGACCTAGGGTTAGGGTTATGTTGAGGGCTAGGGTTAGAGATCCGGTTAGGGTTACGATTGGACCTAGGGTTAGGGTTATGTTGAGGGGTAGGGTTAGAGATCCGGTTAGGGTTACGATTGGACCTAGGGTTAGGGTTATGTTGAGGGCTATGGTTAGAGATCCGGTTAGGGTTACGATTGGACCTAGGGTTAGGGTTATGTTGAGGGCTAGGGTTAGAGATCCGGTTAGGGTTACGATTGGACCTAGGGTTAGGGTTATGTTGAGGGCTAGGGTTAGAGATCCGGTTAGGGTTACGATTGGACCTAGGGTTAGGGTTATGTTGAGGGCTAGGGTTAGAGATCCGGTTAGGGGTTACGATTGGACCTAGGTTAGGGTTATGTTGAGGGCTAGGGTTAGAGATCCGGTTAGGGTTACGATTGGACCTAGGGTTAGGGTTATGTTGAGGGCTAGGGTTAGAGATCCGGTTAGGGTTACGATTGGACCTAGGGTTAGGGTTATGTTGAGGGCTAGGGTTAGAGATGCCGTTAGGGTTACGATTGGACCTAGGGTTAGGGTTATGTTGAGGGCTAGGGTTAGAGAATCGGTTAGGGTTACGATTGGACCTAGGGTTAGGGTTATGTTGAGGGCTAGGGTTAGAGATCCGGTTAGGGTTACGATTGGACCTAGGGTTAGGGTTATGTTGAGGGCTAGGGTTAGAGATCCGGTTAGGGTTACGATTGGACCTAGGGTTAGGGTTATGTGAGGGCTAGGGTTAGAGATGCCGTTAGGGTTACGATTGGACCTAGGGTTAGGGTTATGTTGAGGTTTAGGGTTACAGATCCGGTTAGGGTTACGATTGGACCTAGGGTTAGGGTTATGTTGAGGGCTAGGGGTTAGAGATCCGGTTAGGGTTACGATTGGACCTAGGGTTAGGGTTATGTTGAGGGCTAGGGTTAGAGATCCGGTTAGGGTTACGATTGGACCTAGGGTTAGGGTTATGTTGTGGGCTAGGGTTAGAGAGACGGTTAGGGTTACGATTGACCAAGGGTTAGGGTTATGTTGAGGCCTAGGGTTAGAGATCCGGTTAGGGTTACGATTGGACCTAGGGTTAGGGTTATGTTGAGGGCTAGGGTTAGAGATGCCGTTAGGGTTACGATTGGACCTAGGGTTAGGGTTATGTTGAGGGCTAGGGTTAGAGAATCGGTTAGGGTTACGATTGGACCTAGGGTTAGGGTTATGTTGAGGGCTAGGGTTAGAGATCCGGTTAGGGTTACGATTGGACCTAGGGTTAGGGTTATGTTGAGGGCTAGGGTTAGAGATCCGGTTAGGGTTACGATTGGACCTAGGGTTAGGGTTATGTTGAGGGCTAGGGTTAGAGATGCCGTTAGGGTTACGATTGGACCTAGGGTTAGGGTTATGTTGAGGTTTAGGGTTACAGATCCGGGTTAGGGGTTACGATTGGACCTAGGGTTTAGGGTTATGTTGAGGGCTAGGGTTAGAGATCCGGTTAGGGTTACGATTGGACCTAGGGTTAGGGTTATGTTGAGGGGTAGGGTTAGAGATCCGGTTAGGGTTACGATTGGACCTAGGGTTAGGGTTATGTTGAGGGCTATGGTTAGAGATCCGGTTAGGGTTACGATTGGACCTAGGGTTAGGGTTATGTTGAGGGCTAGGGTTAGAGATCCGGTTAGGGTTACGATTGGACCTAGGGTTAGGGTTATGTTGAGGGCTAGGGTTAGAGATCCGGTTAGGGTTACGATTGGACCTAGGGTTAGGGTTATGTTGAGGGCTAGGGTTAGAGATCCGGTTAGGGTTACGATTGGACCTAGGGTTAGGGTTATGTTGAGGGCTAGGGTTAGAGATCCGGTTAGGGTTACGATTGGACCTAGGGTTAGGGTTATGTTGAGGGCTAGGGTTAGAGATCCGGTTAGGGTTACGATTGGACCTAGGGTTAGGGTTATGTTGAGGGCTAGGGTTAGAGATCCGGTTAGGGTTACGATTGGACCTAGGGTTAGGGTTATGTTGAGGGCTAGGGTTAGAGATGCCGTTAGGGTTACGATTGGACCTAGGGTTAGGGTTATGTTGAGGGCTAGGGTTAGAGAATCGGTTAGGGTTACGATTGGACCTAGGGTTAGGGTTATGTTGAGGGCTAGGGTTAGAGATCCGGTTAGGGTTACGATTGGACCTAGGGTTAGGGTTATGTTGAGGGCTAGGGTTAGAGATCCGGTTAGGGTTACGATTGGTCCTAGGGTTAGGGTTATGTTGAGGGCTAGGGTTAGAGATGCCGTTAGGGTTACGATTGGACCTAGGGGTTAGGGTTATGTTGAGGTTTAGGGTTACAGATCCGGTTAGGGTTACGATTGGACCTAGGGTTAGGGTTATGTTGAGGGCTAGGGTTAGAGATCCGGTTAGGGTTACGATTGGACCTAGGGTTAGGGTTATGTTGAGGGCTAGGGTTAGAGATCCGGTTAGGGTTACGATTGGACCTAGGGTTAGGGTTATGTTGAGGGGCTATGGTTAGAGATCCGGTTAGGGTTACGATTGGACCTAGGGTTAGGGTTATGTTGAGGGCTAGGGTTAGAGATCCGGTTAGGGTTACGATTGGACCTAGGGTTAGGGTTATGTTGAGGGCTAGGGTTAGAGATCCGGTTAGGGTTACGATTGGACCTAGGGTTAGGGTTATGTTGAGGGCTAGGGTTATAGATCCGGTTAGGGTTACGATTGGACCTAGGGTTAGGGTTATGTTGAGGGCTAGGGTTAGAGATCCGGTTAGGGTTACGATTGGACCTAGGGTTAGGGTTATGTTGAGGTTTAGGGTTACAGATCCGGTTAGGGTTACGATTGGACCTAGGGTTAGGGTTATGTTGAGGGCTAGGGTTAGAGATCCGGTTAGGGTTACGATTGGACCTAGGGTTAGGGTTATGTTGAGGGGTAGGGTTAGAGATCCGGTTAGGGTTACGATTGGACCTAGGGTTAGGGTTATGTTGAGGGCTATGGTTAGAGATCCGGTTAGGGTTACGATTGGACCTAGGGTTAGGGTTATGTTGAGGGCTAGGGTTAGAGATCCGGTTAGGGTTACGATTGGACCTAGGGTTAGGGTTATGTTGAGGGCTAGGGTTAGAGATCCGGTTAGGGTTACGATTGGACCTAGGGTTAGGGTTATGTTGAGGGCTAGGGTTAGAGATCCGGTTAGGGTTACGATTGGACCTAGGGTTAGGGTTATGTTGAGGGCTAGGGTTAGAGATCCGGTTAGGGTTACGATTGGACCTAGGGTTAGGGTTATGTTGAGGGCTAGGGTTAGAGATCCGGTTAGGGTTACGATTGGACCTAGGGTTAGGGTTATGTTGAGGGCTAGGGTTAGAGATGCCGTTAGGGTTACGATTGGACCTAGGGTTAGGGTTATGTTGAGGGCTAGGGTTAGAGAATCGGTTAGGGTTACGATTGGACCTAGGGTTAGGGTTATGTTGAGGGCTAGGGTTAGAGATCGGGTTAGGGTTACGATTGGACCTAGGGTTAGGGTTATGTTGAGGGCTAGGGTTAGAGATCCGGTTAGGGTTACGATTGGACCTAGGGTTAGGGTTATGTTGAGGGCTAGGGTTAGAGATGCCGTTAGGGTTACGATTGGACCTAGGGTTAGGGTTATGTTGAGGTTTAGGGTTACAGATCCGGTTAGGGTTACGATTGGACCTAGGGTTAGGGTTATGTTGAGGGCTAGGGTTAGAGATCCGGTTAGGGTTACGATTGGACCTAGGGTTAGGGTTATGTTGAGGGGTAGGGTTAGAGATCCGGTTAGGGTTACGATTGGACCTAGGGTTAGGGTTATGTTGAGGGCTAGGGTTAGAGATCCGGTTAGGGTTACGATTGGACCTAGGGTTAGGGTTATGTTGAGGTTTAGGGTTACAGATCCGGTTAGGGTTACGATTGGACCTAGGGTTAGGGTTATGTTGAGGTTTAGGGTTACAGATCCGGTTAGGGTTACGATTGGACCTAGGGTTAGGGTTATGTTGAGGGCTAGGGTTAGAGATCCGGTTAGGGTTACGATTGGACCTAGGGTTAGGGTTATGTTGAGGTTTAGGGTTACAGATCCGGTTAGGGTTACGATTGGACCTAGGGTTAGGGTTATGTTGAGGTTTAGGGTTACAGATCCGGTTAGGGTTACGATTGGACCTAGGGTTAGGGTTATGTTGAGGGCTAGGGTTAGAGTTCCGGTTAGGGTTACGATTGGACCTAGGGTTAGGGTTATGTTGAGGGCTAGGGTTAGAGATCCGGTTAGGGTTACGATTGGACCTAGGGTTAGGGTTATGTTGAGGGCTATGGTTAGAGATCCGGTTAGGGTTACGATTGGACCTAGGGTTAGGGTTATGTTGAGGGCTAGGGTTAGAGATCCGGTTAGGGTTACGATTGGACCTAGGGTTAGGGTTATGTTGAGGGCTAGGGTTAGAGATCCGGTTAGGGTTACGATTGGACCTAGGGTTAGGGTTATGTTGAGGGCTAGGGTTAGAGATCCGGTTAGGGTTACGATTGGACCTAGGGTTAGGGTTATGTTGAGGGCTAGGGTTAGAGATCCGGTTAGGGTTACGATTGGACCTAGGGTTAGGGTTATGTTGAGGGCTAGGGTTAGAGATCCGGTTAGGGTTACGATTGGACCTAGGGTTAGGGTTATGTTGAGGGCTAGGGTTAGAGATCCGGTTAGGGTTACGATTGGACCTAGGGTTAGGGTTATGTTGAGGGCTAGGTTTAGAGATGCCGTTAGGGTTACGATTGGACCTAGGGTTAGGGTTATGTTGAGGGCTAGGGTTAGAGAATCGGTTAGGGTTACGATTGGACCTAGGGTTAGGGTTATGTTGAGGGCTAGGGTTAGAGATCCGGTTAGGGTTACGATTGGACCTAGGGTTAGGGTTATGTTGAGGGCTAGGGTTAGAGATCCGGTTAGGGTTACGATTGGACCTAGGGTTAGGGTTATGTTGAGGGTTAGGGTTACAGATCCGGTTAGGGTTACGATTGGACCTAGGGTTAGGGTTATGTTGAGGGGTAGGGTTAGAGATCCGGTTAGGGTTATGATTGGACCTAGGGTTAGGGTTATGTTGAGGGTTATGGTTAGAGATCCGGTTAGGGTTACGATTGGACCTAGGGTTAGGGTTATGTTGAGGGCTAGGGTTAGAGATGCCGTTAGGGTTACGATTGGACCTAGGGTTAGGGTTATGTTGAGGGCTAGGGTTAGAGAATCGGTTAGGGTTACGATTGGACCTAGGGTTAGGGTTATGTTGAGGGCTAGGGTTAGAGATCGGGTTAGGGTTACGATTGGACCTAGGGTTAGGGTTATGTTGAGGGCTAGGGTTAGAGATCCGGTTAGGGTTACGATTGGACCTAGGGTTAGGGTTATGTTGAGGGCTAGGGTTAGAGATGCCGTTAGGGTTACGATTGGACCTAGGGTTAGGGTTATGTTGAGGTTTAGGGTTACAGATCCGGTTAGGGTTACGATTGGACCTAGGGTTAGGGTTATGTTGAGGGCTAGGGTTAGAGATCCGGTTAGGGTTACGATTGGACCTAGGGTTAGGGTTATGTTGAGGGGTAGGGTTAGAGATCCGGTTAGGGTTACGATTGGACCTAGGGTTAGGGTTATGTTGAGGGCTAGGGTTAGAGATCCGGTTAGGGTTACGATTGGACCTAGGGTTAGGGTTATGTTGAGGTTTAGGGTTACAGATCCGGTTAGGGTTACGATTGGACCTAGGGTTAGGGTTATGTTGAGGTTTAGGGTTACAGATCCGGTTAGGGTTACGATTGGACCTAGGGTTAGGGTTATGTTGAGGGCTAGGGTTAGAGATCCGGTTAGGGTTACGATTGGACCTAGGGTTAGGGTTATGTTGAGGTTTAGGGTTACAGATCCGGTTAGGGTTACGATTGGACCTAGGGTTAGGGTTATGTTGAGGGCTAGGGTTAGAGATCCGATTAGGGTTACGATTGGACCTAGGGTTAGGGTTATGTTGAGGGCTAGGGTTAGAGATCCGGTTAGGGTTAGGATTGGACCTAGGGTTAGGGTTATGTTGAGGGCTAGGGTTAGAGATCCGGTTAGGGTTACGATTGGACCTAGGGTTAGGGTTATGTTGTGGGCTAGGGTTAGAGAGACGGTTAGGGTTACGATTGACCAAGGGTTAGGGTTATGTTGAGGGCTAGGGTTAGAGATCCGGTTAGGGTTACGATTGGACCTAGGGTTAGGGTTATGTTGAGGGCTAGGGTTAGAGATGCCGTTAGGGTTACGATTGGACCTAGGGTTAGGGTTATGTTGAGGGCTAGGGTTAGAGAATCGGTTAGGGTTACGATTGGACCTAGGGTTAGGGTTATGTTGAGGGCTAGGGTTAGAGATCCGGTTAGGGTTACGATTGGACCTAGGGTTAGGGTTATGTTGAGGGCTAGGGTTAGAGATCCGGTTAGGGTTACGATTGGACCTAGGGTTAGGGTTATGTTGAGGGCTAGCGTTAGAGATCCGGTTAGGGTTACGATTGGATCCAGGGTTAGGGTTATGTTGAGGGCTAGGGTTAGAGATCCGGTTAGGGTTACGATTGGACCTAGGGTTAGGGTTATGTTGTGGGCTAGGGTTAGAGAGACGGTTAGGGTTACGATTGGACCAAGGTTAGGGTTATGTTGAGGGATAGGGTTAGAGATGCCGTTAGGATTACGATTGGACCTAGGGTTAGGGTTATGTTGAGGGCTATGGTTAGAGATCCGGTTAGGGTTACGATTGGACCTAGGGTTAGGGTTATGCTGTGGGCTAGGGTTAGAGAGACGGTTAGGGTTACGATTGACCAAGGGTTAGGGTTATGTTGAGGGCTAGGGTTAGAGATCCGGTTAGGGTTACGATTGGACCTAGGGTTAGGGTTATGTTGAGGGCTAGGGTTAGAGATGCCGTTAGGGTTACGATTGGATCTAGGGTTAGGGTTATGTTGAGGGCTAGGGTTAGAGAATCGGTTAGGGCTACGATTGGACCTAGGGTTAGGGTTATGTTGAGGGCTAGGGTTAGAGATTCGGTTAGGGTTACGATTGGACCTAGGGTTAGGGTTATGTTGTGGGCTAGGGTTAGAGAGACGGTTAGGGTTACGATTGACCAAGGGTTAGGGTTATGTTGAGGCCTAGGGTTAGAGATCCGGTTAGGGTTACGATTGGACCTAGGGTTAGGGTTATGTTGAGGGCTAGGGTTAGAGATGCCGTTAGGGTTACGATTGGACCTAGGGTTAGGGTTATGTTGAGGGCTAGGGTTAGAGAATCGGTTAGGGTTACGATTGGACCTAGGGTTAGGGTTATGTTGAGGGCTAGGGTTAGAGATCCGGTTAGGGTTACGATTGGACCTAGGGTTAGGGTTATGTTGTGGGCTAGGGTTAGAGAGACGGTTAGGGTTACGATTGACCAAGGGTTAGGGTTATGTTGAGGGCTAAGGTTAGAGATCCGGTTAGGGTTACGATTGGACCTAGGGTTAGGGTTATGTTGAGGGCTAGGGTTAGAGATGCCGTTAGGGTTACGATTGGATCTAGGGTTAGGGTTATGTTGAGGGCTAGGGTTAGAGAATCGGTTAGGGTTACGATTGGACCTAGGGTTAGGGTTATGTTGAGGGCTAGGGTTAGAGATCCGTTTAGGGTTACGATTGGACCTAGGGTTAGGGTTATGTTGAGGGCTAGGGTTAGAGATCCGGTTAGGGTTACGATTGGACCAAGGGTTAGGGTTATGTTGAGGGCTATGGTTAGAGAAGCGGTTAGGGTTACGATTGGACCTAGGGTTACGGTTATGTTGAGGGCTAGGGTTAGAGATGCGGTTAGGGTTACGATTGGACCTAGTGTTAGGGTTCTGTTGAGGGCTAGGGTTAGAGATCCGGTTAGGGTTACGATTGGACCTAGGGTTAGGGTTATGTTGAGGGCTAGGGTTAGAGATGCCGTTAGGGTTACGATTGGACCTAGGGTTAGGGTTATGTTGAGGGTTAGGGTTACAGATCCGGTTAGGGTTACGATTGGACCTAGGCTTAGGGTTATGTTGAGGGCTAGGGTTAGAGATCCGGTTAGGGTTACGATTGGACCTAGGGTTAGGGTTATGTTGAGGGCTAGGGTTAGAGATCCGGTTAGGGTTACGATTGGATCTAGGGTTAGGGTTATGTTGAGGGGTAGGGTTAGAGATCCAGTTAGGGTTATGATTGGACCTAGGGTTAGGGTTATGTTGAGGGGTATGGTTAGAGATCCGGTTAGGGTTACGATTGGACCTAGGGTTAGGGTTATGTTGAGGGCTAGGGTTAGAGATCCGGTTAGGGTTACGATTGGACCTAGGGTTAGGGTTATGTTGAGGGCTAGGGTTAGAGATCCGGTTAGGGTTACGATTGGACCTAGGGTTAGGGTTATGTTGAGGGCTAGGGTTAGAGATCCGGTTAGGGTTACGATTGGACCTAGGGTTAGGGTTATGTTGAGGGCTAGGTTTAGAGATCCGGTTAGGGTTACGATTGGACCTAGGGTTAGGGTTATGTTGAGGGCTAGGGTTAGAGATCCGGTTAGGGTTACGATTGGACCTAGGGTTAGGGTTATGTTGAGGGCTAGGGTTAGAGATGCCGTTAGGGTTACGATTGGACCTAGGGTTAGGGTTATGTTGAGGGCTAGGGTTAGAGAATCGGTTAGGGTTACGATTGGACCTAGGGTTAGGGTTATGTTGAGGGCTAGGGTTAGAGATCCGGTTAGGGTTACGATTGGACCTAGGGTTAGGGTTATGTTGAGGGCTAGGGTTAGAGATCCGGTTAGGGTTACGATTGGACCTAGGGTTAGGGTTATGTTGAGGGCTAGGGTTAGAGATGCCGTTAGGGTTACGATTGGACCTAGGGTTAGGGTTATGTTGAGGTTTAGGGTTACAGATCCGGTTAGGGTTACGATTGGACCTAGGGTTAGGGTTATGTTGAGGGCTAGGGTTAGAGATCCGGTTAGGGTTACGATTGGACCTAGGGTTAGGGTTATGTTGAGGGCTAGGGTTAGAGATCCGGTTAGGGTTACGATTGGACCTAGGGTTAGGGTTATGTTGAGGGCTAGGGTTAGAGATCCGGTTAGGGTTACGATTGGACCTAGGGTTAGGGTTATGTTGAGGGCTAGGGTTAGAGATCCGGTTAGGGTTACGATTGGACCTAGGGTTAGGGTTATGTTGAGGGCTAGGGTTAGAGATGCCGTTAGGGTTACGATTGGACCTAGGGTTAGGGTTATGTTGAGGGCTAGGGTTAGAGAATCGGTTAGGGTTACGATTGGACCTAGGGTTAGGGTTATGTTGAGGGCTAGGGTTAGAGATCCGGTTAGGGTTACGATTGGACCTAGGGTTAGGGTTATGTTGAGGGCTAGGGTTAGAGATCCGGTTAGGGTTACGATTGGACCTAGGGTTAGGGTTATGTTGAGGGCTAGGGTTAGAGATGCCGTTAGGGTTACGATTGGACCTAGGGTTAGGGTTATGTTGAGGTTTAGGGTTACAGATCCGGTTAGGGTTACGATTGGACCTAGGGTTAGGGTTATGTTGAGGGCTAGGGTTAGAGATCCGGTTAGGGTTACGATTGGACCTAGGGTTAGGGTTATGTTGAGGGGTAGGGTTAGAGATCCGATTAGGGTTACGATTGGACCTAGGGTTAGGGTTATGTTGAGGGCTATGGTTAGAGATCCGGTTAGGGTTACGATTGGACCTAGGGTTAGGGTTATGTTGAGGGCTAGGGTTAGAGATCCGGTTAGGGTTGCGATTGGACCTAGGGTTAGGGTTATGTTGAGGGCTAGGGTTAGAGATCCGGTTAGGGTTACGATTGGACCTAGGGTTAGGGTTATGTTGAGGGCTAGGGTTATAGATCCGGTTAGGGTTACGATTGGACCTAGGGTTAGGGTTATGTTGAGGGCTAGGGTTAGAGATCCGGTTAGGGTTACGATTGGACCTAGGGTTAGGGTTATGTTGAGGTTTAGGGTTACAGATCCGGTTAGGGTTACGATTGGACCTAGGGTTAGGGTTATGTTGAGGGCTAGGGTTAGAGATCCGGTTAGGGTTACGATTGGACCTAGGGTTAGGGTTATGTTGAGGGGTAGGGTTAGAGATCCGGTTAGGGTTACGATTGGACCTAGGGTTAGGGTTATGTTGAGGGCTATGGTTAGAGATCCGGTTAGGGTTACGATTGGACCTAGGGTTAGGGTTATGTTGAGGGCTAGGGTTAGAGATCCGGTTAGGGTTACGATTGGACCTAGGGTTAGGGTTATGTTGAGGGCTAGGGTTAGAGATCCGGTTAGGGTTACGATTGGACCTAGGGTTAGGGTTATGTTGAGGGCTAGGGTTAGAGATCCGGTTAGGGTTACGATTGGACCTAGGGTTAGGGTTATGTTGAGGGCTAGGGTTAGAGATCCGGTTAGGGTTACGATTGGACCTAGGGTTAGGGTTATGTTGAGGGCTAGGGTTAGAGATCCGGTTAGGGTTACGATTGGACCTAGGGTTAGGGTTATGTTGAGGGCTAAGGTTAGAGATCCGGTTAGGGTTACGATTGGACCTAGGGTTAGGGTTATGTTGAGGGCTAGGGTTAGAGATGCCGTTAGGGTTACGATTGGACCTAGGGTTAGGGTTATGTTGAGGGCTAGGGTTAGAGAATCGGTTAGGGTTACGATTGGACCTAGGGTTAGGGTTATGTTGAGGGCTAGGGTTAGAGATCGGGTTAGGGTTACGATTGGACCTAGGGTTAGGGTTATGTTGAGGGCTAGGGTTAGAGATCCGGTTAGGGTTACGATTGGACCTAGGGTTAGGGTTATGTTGAGGGCTAGGGTTAGAGATGCCGTTAGGGTTACGATTGGACCTAGGGTTAGGGTTATGTTGAGGTTTAGGGTTACAGATCCGGTTAGGGTTACGATTGGACCTAGGGTTAGGGTTATGTTGAGGGCTAGGGTTAGAGATCCGGTTAGGGTTACGATTGGACCTAGGGTTAGGGTTATGTTGAGGGGTAGGGTTAGAGATCCGGTTAGGGTTACGATTGGACCTAGGGTTAGGGTTATGTTGAGGGCTAGGGTTAGAGATCCGGTTAGGGTTACGATTGGACCTAGGGTTAGGGTTATGTTGAGGTTTAGGGTTACAGATCCGGTTAGGGTTACGATTGGACCTAGGGTTAGGGTTATGTTGAGGTTTAGGGTTACAGATCCGGTTAGGGTTACGATTGGACCTAGGGTTAGGGTTATGTTGAGGGCTAGGGTTAGAGATCCGGTTAGGGTTACGATTGGACCTAGGGTTAGGGTTATGTTGAGGTTTAGGGTTACAGATCCGGTTAGGGTTACGATTGGACCTAGGGTTAGGGTTATGTTGAGGTTTAGGGTTACAGATCCGGTTAGGGTTACGATTGGACCTAGGGTTAGGGTTATGTTGAGGGCTAGGGTTAGAGTTCCGGTTAGGGTTACGATTGGACCTAGGGTTAGGGTTATGTTGAGGGCTAGGGTTAGAGATCCGGTTAGGGTTACGATTGGACCTAGGGTTAGGGTTATGTTGAGGGCTATGGTTAGAGATCCGGTTAGGGTTACGATTGGACCTAGGGTTAGGGTTATGTTGAGGGCTAGGGTTAGAGATCCGGTTAGGGTTACGATTGGACCTAGGGTTAGGGTTATGTTGAGGGCTAGGGTTAGAGATCCGGTTAGGGTTACGATTGGACCTAGGGTTAGGGTTATGTTGAGGGCTAGGGTTAGAGATCCGGTTAGGGTTACGATTGGACCTAGGGTTAGGGTTATGTTGAGGGCTAGGGTTAGAGATCCGGTTAGGGTTACGATTGGACCTAGGGTTAGGGTTATGTTGAGGGCTAGGGTTAGAGATCCGGTTAGGGTTACGATTGGACGTAGGGTTAGGGTTATGTTGAGGGCTAGGGTTAGAGATCCGGTTAGGGTTACGATTGGACCTAGGGTTAGGGTTATGTTGAGGGCTAGAGTTAGAGATCCGGTTAGGGTTACGATTGGACCTAGGGTTAGGGTTATGTTGAGGGCTAGGTTTAGAGATCCGGTTAGGGTTACGATTGGACCTAGGGTTAGGGTTATGTTGAGGGCTAGGGTTAGAGATCCGGTTAGGGTTACGATTGGACCTAGGGTTAGGGTTATGTTGAGGGCTAGGGTTAGAGATCCGGTTAGGGTTACGATTGGACCTAGGGTTAGGGTTATGTTGAGGGCTAGGGTTAGAGATCCGGTTAGGGTTACGATTGGACCTAGGGTTAGGGTTATGTTGAGGGCTAGGGTTAGAGATCCGGTTAGGGTTACGATTGGACCTAGGGTTAGGGTTATGTTGAGGGCTAGGGTTAGAGATGCCGTTAGGGTTACGATTGGACCTAGGGTTAGGGTTATGTTGAGGGCTAGGGTTAGAGAATCGGTTAGGGTTACGATTGGACCTAGGGTTAGGGTTATGTTGAGGGCTAGGGTTAGAGATCCGGTTAGGGTTACGATTGGACCTAGGGTTAGGGTTATGTTGAGGGCTAGGGTTAGAGATCCGGTTAGGGTTACGATTGGACCTAGGGTTAGGGTTATGTTGAGGGTTAGGGTTACAGATCCGGTTAGGGTTACGATTGGACCTAGGGTTAGGGTTATGTTGAGGGGTAGGGCTAGAGATCCGGTTAGGGTTATGATTGGACCTAGGGTTAGGGTTATGTTGAGGGTTATGGTTAGAGATCCGGTTAGGGTTACGATTGGACCTAGGGTTAGGGTTATGTTGAGGGCTAGGGTTAGAGATGCCGTTAGGGTTACGATTGGACCTAGGGTTAGGGTTATGTTGAGGGCTAGGGTTAGAGAATCGGTTAGGGTTACGATTGGACCTAGGGTTAGGGTTATGTTGAGGGCTAGGGTTAGAGATCGGGTTAGGGTTACGATTGGACCTAGGGTTAGGGTTATGTTGAGGGCTAGGGTTAGAGATCCGGTTAGGGTTACGATTGGACCTAGGGTTAGGGTTATGTTGAGGGCTAGGGTTAGAGATGCCGTTAGGGTTACGATTGGACCTAGGGTTAGGGTTATGTTGAGGTTTAGGGTTACAGATCCGGTTAGGGTTACGATTGGACCTAGGGTTAGGGTTATGTTGAGGGCTAGGGTTAGAGATCCGGTTAGGGTTACGATTGGACCTAGGGTTAGGGTTATGTTGAGGGGTAGGGTTAGAGATCCGGTTAGGGTTACGATTGGACCTAGGGTTAGGGTTATGTTGAGGTTTAGGGTTACAGATCCGGTTAGGGTTACGATTGGACCTAGGGTTAGGGTTATGTTGAGGGCTAGGGTTAGAGTTCCGGTTAGGGTTACGATTGGACCTAGGGTTAGGGTTATGTTGAGGGCTAGGGTTAGAGATCCGGTTAGAGTTACGATTGGACCTAGGGTTAGGGTTATGTTGAGGGCTATGGTTAGAGATCCGGTTAGGGTTACGATTGGACCTAGGGTTAGGGTTATGTTGAGGGCTAGGGTTAGAGATCCGGTTAGGGTTACGATTGGACCTAGGGTTAGGGTTATGTTGAGGGCTAGGGTTAGAGATCCGGTTAGGGTTACGATTGGACCTAGGGTTAGGGTTATGTTGAGGGCTAGGGTTAGAGATCCGGTTAGGGTTACGATTGGACCTAGGGTTAGGGTTATGTTGAGGGCTAGGGTTAGAGATCCGGTTAGGGTTACGATTGGACCTAGGGTTAGGGTTATGTTGAGGGCTAGGGTTAGAGATCCGGTTAGGGTTACGATTGGACCTAGGGTTAGGGTTATGTTGAGGGCTAGGGTTAGAGATCCGGTTAGGGTTACGATTGGACCTAGGGTTAGGGTTATGTTGAGGGCTAGAGTTAGAGATCCGGTTAGGGTTACGATTGGACCTAGGGTTAGGGTTATGTTGAGGGCTAGGTTTAGAGATCCGGTTAGGGTTACGATTGGACCTAGGGTTAGGGTTATGTTGAGGGCTAGGGTTAGAGATCCGGTTAGGGTTACGATTGGACCTAGGGTTAGGGTTATGTTGAGGGCTAGGGTTAGAGATCCGGTTAGGGTTACGATTGGACCTAGGGTTAGGGTTATGTTGAGGGCTAGGGTTAGAGATCCGGTTAGGGTTACGATTGGACCTAGGGTTAGGGTTATGTTGAGGGCTAGGGTTAGAGATGCCGTTAGGGTTACGATTGGACCTAGGGTTAGGGTTATGTTGAGGGCTAGGGTTAGAGAATCGGTTAGGGTTACGATTGGACCTAGGGTTAGGGTTATGTTGAGGGCTAGTGTTAGAGATCCGGTTAGGGTTACGATTGGACCTAGGGTTAGGGTTATGTTGAGGTTTAGGGTTACAGATCCGGTTAGGGTTACGATTGGACCTAGGGTTAGGGTTATGTTGAGGTTTAGGGTTACAGATCCGGTTAGGGTTACGATTGGACCTAGGGTTAGGGTTATGTTGAGGTTTAGGGTTACAGATCCGGTTAGGGTTACGATTGGACCTAGGGTTAGGGTTATGTTGAGGTTTAGGGTTACAGATCCGGTTAGGGTTACGATTGGACCTAGGGTTAGGGTTATGTTGAGGGCTAGGGTTAGAGATCCGGTTAGGGTTACGATTGGACCTAGGGTTAGGGTTATGTTGAGGTTTAGGGTTACAGATCCGGTTAGGGTTACGATTGGACCTAGGGTTAGGGTTATGTTGAGGTTTAGGGTTACAGATCCGGTTAGGGTTACGATTGGACCTAGGGTTAGGGTTATGTTGAGGGCTAGGGTTAGAGTTCCGGTTAGGGTTACGATTGGACCTAGGGTTAGGGTTATGTTGAGGGCTAGGGTTAGAGATCCGGTTAGAGTTACGATTGGACCTAGGGTTAGGGTTATGTTGAGGGCTATGGTTAGAGATCCGGTTAGGGTTACGATTGGACCTAGGGTTAGGGTTATGTTGAGGGCTAGGGTTAGAGATCCGGTTAGGGTTACGATTGGACCTAGGGTTAGGGTTATGTTGAGGGCTAGGGTTAGAGATCCGGTTAGGGTTACGATTGGACCTAGGGTTAGGGTTATGTTGAGGGCTAGGGTTAGAGATCCGGTTAGGGTTACGATTGGACCTAGGGTTAGGGTTATGTTGAGGGCTAGGGTTAGAGATCCGGTTAGGGTTACGATTGGACCTAGGGTTAGGGTTATGTTGAGGGCTAGGGTTAGAGATCCGGTTAGGGTTACGATTGGACCTAGGGTTAGGGTTATGTTGAGGGCTAGGGTTAGAGATCCGGTTAGGGTTACGATTGGACCTAGGGTTAGGGTTATGTTGAGGGCTAGAGTTAGAGATCCGGTTAGGGTTACGATTGGACCTAGGGTTAGGGTTATGTTGAGGGCTAGGTTTAGAGATCCGGTTAGGGTTACGATTGGACCTAGGGTTAGGGTTATGTTGAGGGCTAGGGTTAGAGATCCGGTTAGGGTTACGATTGGACCTAGGGTTAGGGTTATGTTGAGGGCTAGGGTTAGAGATCCGGTTAGGGTTACGATTGGACCTAGGGTTAGGGTTATGTTGAGGGCTAGGGTTAGAGATCCGGTTAGGGTTACGATTGGACCTAGGGTTAGGGTTATGTTGAGGGCTAGGGTTAGAGATGCCGTTAGGGTTACGATTGGACCTAGGGTTAGGGTTATGTTGAGGGCTAGGGTTAGAGAATCGGTTAGGGTTACGATTGGACCTAGGGTTAGGGTTATGTTGAGGGCTAGGGTTAGAGATCCGGTTAGGGTTACGATTGGACCTAGGGTTAGGGTTATGTTGAGGGCTAGGGTTAGAGATCCGGTTAGGGTTACGATTGGACCTAGGGTTAGGGTTATGTTGAGGGTTAGGGTTACAGATCCGGTTAGGGTTACGATTGGACCTAGGGTTAGGGTTATGTTGAGGGGTAGGGTTAGAGATCCGGTTAGGGTTATGATTGGACCTAGGGTTAGGGTTATGTTGAGGGTTATGGTTAGAGATCCGGTTAGGGTTACGATTGGACCTAGGGTTAGGGTTATGTTGAGGGCTAGGGTTAGAGATCCGGTTAGGGTTACGATTGGACCTAGGGTTAGGGTTATGTTGAGGGCTAGGGTTAGAGATCCGGTTAGGGTTACGATTGGACCTAGGGTTAGGGTTATGTTGAGGGCTAGGGTTAGAGATCCGGTTAGGGTTACGATTGGACCTAGGGTTAGGGTTATGTTGAGGGCTAGGGTTAGAGATCCGGTTAGGGTTACGATTGAACCTAGGGTTAGGGTTATGTTGAGGGCTAGGGTTAGAGATCCGGTTAGGGTTACGATTGGACCTAGGGTTAGGGATATGTTGAGGGCTAGGGTTAGAGATCCGGTTAGGGTTACGATTGGACCTAGGGTTAGGGTTATGTTGAGGGCTAGGGTTAGAGATCCGTTTAGGGTTACGATTGGACCTAGGGTTAGGGTTATGTTGAGGGCTAGGGTTAGAGATCCGGTTAGGGTTACGATTGGACCTAGGGTTAGGGTTATGTTGAGGGCTATGGTTAGAGATCCAGTTAGGGTTACGATTGGACCTAGGGTTAGGGTTATGTTGAGGGCTAGGGTTAGAGATCCGGTTAGGGTTACGATTGGACCTAGGGTTAGGGTTATGTTGAGGGCTAGGGTTAGAGATCCGGTTAGGGTTACGATTGGACCTAGGGTTAGGGTTATGTTGAGGGCTATGGTTAGAGATCCGGTTAGGGTTACGATTGGACCTAGGGTTAGGGTTATGTTGAGGGCTAGGGTTAGAGATCCGGTTAGGGTTACGATTGGACCTAGGGTTAGGGTTATGTTGAGGGCTAGGGTTAGAGATCCGATTAGGGTTACGATTGGACCTAGGGTTAGGGTTATGTTGAGGGCTAGGGTTAGAGATCCGGTTAGGGTTACGATTGGACCTAGGGTTAGGGTTATGTTGAGGGCTAGGGTTAGAGATCCGGTTAGAGTTACGATTGGACCTAGGGTTAGGGTTATGTTGAGGGCTAGGGTTAGAGATCCGGTTAGGGTTACGATTGGACCAAGGGTTAGGGTTATGTTGAGGGCTATGGTTAGAGAAGCGGTTAGGGTTACGATTGGACCTAGGGTTACGGTTATGTTGAGGGCTAGGGTTAGAGATGCGGTTAGGGTTACGATTGGACCTAGTGTTAGGGTTCTGTTGAGGGCTAGGGTTAGAGATCCGGTTAGGGTTACGATTGGATCTAGGGTTAGGGTTATGTTGAGGGCTAGGGTTAGAGATCCGGTTAGGGTTACGATTGGACCTAGGGTTAGGGTTATGTTGTGGGCTAGGGTTAGAGAGACGGTTAGGGTTACGATTGGACCTAGGGTTATGGTTATGTTGACGGCTAGGGTTAGAGATGCCGTTAGGATTACGATTGGACCTAGGGTTAGGGTTATGTTGAGGGCTAGGGTTAGAGATCCGGTTAGGGTTACGATTGGACCTAGGGTTAGGGTTATGTTGAGGGCTAGGGTTAGACATCCGGTCAGGGTTACGATTGGACCTAGGGTTAGGGTTATGTTGAGGGCTAGGGTTAGAGAGACGG
Source organism: Miniopterus natalensis (assembly GCF_054644295.1). Taxonomy (NCBI): domain Eukaryota; kingdom Metazoa; phylum Chordata; class Mammalia; order Chiroptera; family Miniopteridae; genus Miniopterus; species Miniopterus natalensis. Next base: position 1,203,841 of record NW_028269985.1, read on the forward strand.
TTAGGGTTACGATTGGACCTAGGGTTAGGGTTATGTTGAGGGCTAGGGTTAGAGATCCGGTTAGGGTTACGATTGGACCTAGGGTTAGGGTTATGTTGAGGGCTAGGGTTAGAGATCCGGTTAGGGTTACGATTGGACCTAGGGTTAGGGTTATGTTGAGGGCTAGGGTTAGAGATCCGGTTAGGGTTACGATTGGACCTAGGGTTAGGGTTATGTTGAGGGCTAGGGTTAGAGATCCGGTTAGGGTTACGATTGGACCTAGGGTTAGGGTTATGTTGAGGGTTAGGGTTACAGATCCGGTTAGGGTTACGATTGGACCTAGGGTTAGGGTTATGTTGAGGGGTAGGGCTAGAGATCCGGTTAGGGTTATGATTGGACCTAGGGTTAGGGTTATGTTGAGGGTTATGGTTAGAGATCCGGTTAGGGTTACGATTGGACCTAGGGTTAGGGTTATGTTGAGGGCTAGGGTTAGAGATGCCGTTAGGGTTACGATTGGACCTAGGGTTAGGGTTATGTTGAGGGCTAGGGTTAGAGAATCGGTTAGGGTTACGATTGGACCTAGGGTTAGGGTTATGTTGAGGGCTAGGGTTAGAGATCGGGTTAGGGTTACGATTGGACCTAGGGTTAGGGTTATGTTGAGGGCTAGGGTTAGAGATCCGGTTAGGGTTACGATTGGACCTAGGGTTAGGGTTATGTTGAGGGCTAGGGTTAGAGATGCCGTTAGGGTTACGATTGGACCTAGGGTTAGGGTTATGTTGAGGTTTAGGGTTACAGATCCGGTTAGGGTTACGATTGGACCTAGGGTTAGGGTTATGTTGAGGGCTAGGGTTAGAGATCCGGTTAGGGTTACGATTGGACCTAGGGTTAGGGTTATGTTGAGGGGTAGGGTTAGAGATCCGGTTAGGGTTACGATTGGACCTAGGGTTAGGGTTATGTTGAGGGCTAGGGTTAGAGATCCGGTTAGGGTTACGATTGGACCTAGGGTTAGGGTTATGTTGAGGTTTAGGGTTACAGATCCGGTTAGGGTTACGATTGGACCTAGGGTTAGGGTTATGTTGAGGTTTAGGGTTACAGATCCGGTTAGGGTTACGATTGGACCTAGGGTTAGGGTTATGTTGAGGGCTAGGGTTAGAGATCCGGTTAGGGTTACGATTGGACCTAGGGTTAGGGTTATGTTGAGGTTTAGGGTTACAGATCCGGTTAGGGTTACGATTGGACCTAGGGTTAGGGTTATGTTGAGGTTTAGGGTTACAGATCCGGTTAGGGTTACGATTGGACCTAGGGTTAGGGTTATGTTGAGGGCTAGGGTTAGAGTTCCGGTTAGGGTTACGATTGGACCTAGGGTTAGGGTTATGTTGAGGGCTAGGGTTAGAGATCCGGTTAGAGTTACGATTGGACCTAGGGTTAGGGTTATGTTGAGGGCTATGGTTAGAGATCCGGTTAGGGTTACGATTGGACCTAGGGTTAGGGTTATGTTGAGGGCTAGGGTTAGAGATCCGGTTAGGGTTACGATTGGACCTAGGGTTAGGGTTATGTTGAGGGCTAGGGTTAGAGATCCGGTTAGGGTTACGATTGGACCTAGGGTTAGGGTTATGTTTAGGGCTAGGGTTAGAGATCCGGTTAGGGTTACGATTGGACCTAGGGTTAGGGTTATGTTGAGGGCTAGGGTTAGAGATCCGGTTAGGGTTACGATTGGACCTAGGGTTAGGGTTATGTTGAGGGCTAGGGTTAGAGATCCGGTTAGGGTTACGATTGGACCTAGGGTTAGGGTTATGTTGAGGGCTAGGGTTAGAGATCCGGTTAGGGTTACGATTGGACCTAGGGTTAGGGTTATGTTGAGGGCTAGAGTTAGAGATCCGGTTAGGGTTACGATTGGACCTAGGGTTAGGGTTATGTTGAGGGCTAGGTTTAGAGATCCGGTTAGGGTTACGATTGGACCTAGGGTTAGGGTTATGTTGAGGGCTAGGGTTAGAGATCCGGTTAGGGTTACGATTGGACCTAGGGTTAGGGTTATGTTGAGGGCTAGGGTTAGAGATCCGGTTAGGGTTACGATTGGACCTAGGGTTAGGGTTATGTTGAGGGCTAGGGTTAGAGATCCGGTTAGGGTTACGATTGGACCTAGGGTTAGGGTTATGTTGAGGGCTAGGGTTAGAGATGCCGTTAGGGTTACGATTGGACCTAGGGTTAGGGTTATGTTGAGGGCTAGGGTTAGAGAATCGGTTAGGGTTACGATTGGACCGAGGGTTAGGGTTATGTTGAGGGCTAGGGTTAGAGATCCGGTTAGGGTTACGATTGGACCTAGGGTTAGGGTTATGTTGAGGTTTAGGGTTACAGATCCGGTTAGGGTTACGATTGGACCTAGGGTTAGGGTTATGTTGAGGTTTAGGGTTACAGATCCGGTTAGGGTTACGATTGGACCTAGGGTTAGGGTTATGTTGAGGTTTAGGGTTACAGATCCGGTTAGGGTTACGATTGGACCTAGGGTTAGGGTTATGTTGAGGTTTAGGGTTACAGATCCGGTTAGGGTTACGATTGGACCTAGGGTTAGGGTTATGTTGAGGGCTAGGGTTAGAGATCCGGTTAGGGTTACGATTGGACCTAGGGTTAGGGTTATGTTGAGGTTTAGGGTTACAGATCCGGTTAGGGTTACGATTGGACCTAGGGTTAGGGTTATGTTGAGGTTTAGGGTTACAGATCCGGTTAGGGTTACGATTGGACCTAGGGTTAGGGTTATGTTGAGGGCTAGGGTTAGAGTTCCGGTTAGGGTTACGATTGGACCTAGGGTTAGGGTTATGTTGAGGGCTAGGGTTAGAGATCCGGTTAGAGTTACGATTGGACCTAGGGTTAGGGTTATGTTAAGGGCTATGGTTAGAGATCCGGTTAGGGTTACGATTGGACCTAGGGTTAGGGTTATGTTGAGGGCTAGGGTTAGAGATCCGGTTAGGGTTACGATTGGACCTAGGGTTAGGGTTATGTTGAGGGCTAGGGTTAGAGATCCGGTTAGGGTTACGATTGGACCTAGGGTTAGGGTTATGTTGAGGGCTAGGGTTAGAGATCCGGTTAGGGTTACGATTGGACCTAGGGTTAGGGTTATGTTGAGGGCTAGGGTTAGAGATCCGGTTAGGGTTACGATTGGACCTAGGGTTAGGGTTATGTTGAGGGCTAGGGTTAGAGATCCGGTTAGGGTTACGATTGGACCTAGGGTTAGGGTTATGTTGAGGGCTAGGGTTAGAGATCCGGTTAGGGTTACGATTGGACCTAGGGTTAGGGTTATGTTGAGGGCTAGAGTTAGAGATCCGGTTAGGGTTACGATTGGACCTAGGGTTAGGGTTATGTTGAGGGCTAGGTTTAGAGATCCGGTTAGGGTTACGATTGGACCTAGGGTTAGGGTTATGTTGAGGGCTAGGGTTAGAGATCCGGTTAGGGTTACGATTGGACCTAGGGTTAGGGTTATGTTGAGGGCTAGGGTTAGAGATCCGGTTAGGGTTACGATTGGACCTAGGGTTAGGGTTATGTTGAGGGCTAGGGTTAGAGATCCGGTTAGGGTTACGATTGGACCTAGGGTTAGGGTTATGTTGAGGGCTAGGGTTAGAGATGCCGTTAGGGTTACGATTGGACCTAGGGTTAGGGTTATGTTGAGGGCTAGGGTTAGAGATCCGGTTAGGGTTACGATTGGACCTAGGGTTAGGGTTATGTTGAGGGCTAGGGTTAGAGATCCGGTTAGGGTTACGATTGGACCTAGGGTTAGGGTTATGTTGAGGGCTAGAGTTAGAGATCCGGTTAGGGTTACGATTGGACCTAGGGTTAGGGTTATGTTGAGGGCTAGAGTTAGAGATCCGGTTAGGGTTACGATTGGACCTAGGGTTAGGGTTATGTTGAGGGCTAGGGTTAGAGATCCGGTTAGGGTTACGATTGGACCTAGGGTTAGGGTTATGTTGAGGGGTAGGGTTAGAGATCCGGTTAGGGTTACGATTGGACCTAGGGTTAGGGTTATGTTGAGGGCTATGGTTAGAGATCCGGTTACGGTTATGATTGGACCTAGGATTAGGGTTATGTTGAGGGTTAGGGTTAGAGAGACGGTTAGGGTTACGATTGGACCTAGGGTTAGAGTTATGTTGAGGGCTATGGTTAGAGATCCGGTCAGGGTTACGATTGGACCTAGGGTTAGGGTTATGTTGTGGGCTAGGGTTAGAGAGACGGTTAGGGTTACGATTGGACCTAGGGTTAGGGTTATGTTGACGGCTAGGGTTAGAGATGCCGTTAGGGTTACGATTGGACCTAGGGTTAGGGTTATGTTGAGGGCTAGGGTTAGAGATCCGGTTAGGGTTACGATTGGACCTAGGGTTAGGGTTATGTTGAGGGCTAGGGTTAGAGATCCGGTTAGGGTTACGATTGGACCTAGGGTTAGGGTTATGTTGAGGGCTAGGGTTAGAGATCCGGTTAGGGTTACGATTGGACCTAGGGTTAGGGTTATGTTGAGGGCTAGGGTTAGAGATCCGGTTAGGGTTACGATTGGACCTAGGGTTAGGGTTATGTTGAGGGGTAGGGTTAGAGATCCGGTTAGGGTTACGATTGTACCTAGGGTTAGGGTTATGTTGAGGGCTAGGGTTAGAGATCCGGTTAGGGTTACGATTGGACCTAGGGTTAGGGTTATGTTGAGGGGTAGGGTTAGAGATCCGGTTAGGGTTATGATTGGATCTAGGGTTAGGGTTATGTTGAGGGCTAGGGTTAGAGATCCGGTTACGGTTATGATTGGACCTAGGATTAGGGTTATGTTGAGGGTTAGGGTTAGAGATCCGGTTAGGGTTACGATTGGACCTAGGGTTAGCGTTATGTTGAGGGTTATGGTTAGAGATCCGGTCAGGGTTACGATTGGACCTAGGGTTAGGGTTATGTTGTGGGCTAGGGTTAGAGAGACGGTTAGGGTTACGATTGGACCTAGGGTTAGGGTTATGTTGACGGCTAGGGTTAGAGATGCCGTTAGGGTTATGATTGGACCTAGGGTTAGGGTTATGTTGAGGGCTAGGGTTAGAGATCCGGTTAGGGTTACGATTGGACCTAGGGTTAGGGTTATGTTGAGGGCTAGGGTTAGACATCCGGTCAGGGTTACGATTGGACCTAGGGTTAGGGTTATGTTGTGGGCTAGGGTTAGAGAGACGGTTAGGGTTACGATTGGACCTAGGGTTAGGGTTATGTTGAGGGCTAGGTTTAGAGATCCGGTTAGGGTTACGATTGGACCTAGGGTTAGGGTTATGTTGAGGGGTAGGGTTAGAGATCCGGTTAGGGTTATGATTGGACCTAGGGTTAGGGTTATGTTGAGGGCTATGGTTAGAGATCCGGTTAGGGTTAGGATTGGACCTAGGGTTAGGGTTATGTTGAGGGCTAGGGTTAGAGATCCGGTTAGGGTTACGATTGGACCTAGCGTTAGGGTTATGTTGAGGGTTAGGGTTAGAGGTCCGGTTAGGGTTACGATTGGACCTAGGGTTAGGGTTATGTTGAGGGCTAGGGTTAGAGATCCGGTTAAGGTTACGATTGGACCTAGGGTTAGGGTTATGTTGAGGGCTAGGGTTAGAGATCCGGTTAGGGTTACGATTGGACCTAGGGTTAGGGTTATGTTGAGGGCTATCGTTAGAGATCCGGTTAGGGTTACGATTGGACCTAGGGTTAGGGTTATGTTGAGGGCTAGGTTTAGAGATCCGATTAGGGTTACGATTGGACCTAGGGTTAGGGTTATGTTGAGGGCTAGGGTTAGAGATCCGGTTAGGGTTACGATTGGACCTACGGTTAGGCTTATGTTGAGGGCTATGGTTAGAGATCCGGTTAGGGTTACGATTGGACCTAGGGTTAGGGTTATGTTGAGGGCTAGGGTTAGAGATCCGGTTAGGGTTACGATTGGGCCTAGGGTTAGGGTTATGTTGTGGGCTAGGGTTAGAGAGACGGTTAGGGTTACGATTGACCTAGGGTTAGGGTTATGTTGAGGGCTAGGGTTAGAGATCCGGTTAGGGTTACGATTGGACCTAGGGTTAGGGTTATGTTGAGGGCTAGGGTTAGAGATGCCGTTAGGGTTACGATTGGACCTAGGGTTAGGTTTATGTTGAGGGCTAGGGTTAGAGAATCGGTTAGGGTTACGATTGGACCTAGGGTTAGGGTTATGTTGAGGGCTAGGGTTAGAGAGACGGTTAGGGTTACGATTGGACCTAGGGTTAGGGTTATGTTGAGGGCTAGGGTTAGAGATCCGGTTAGGGTTACGATTGGACCTAGGGTTAGGGTTATGTTGAGGGCTAGGGTTAGAGATGCCGTTAGGGTTACGATTGGACCTAGGGTTAGGGTTATGTTGAGGGTTAGGGTTACAGATCCGGTTAGGGTTACGATTGGACCTAGGGTTAGGGTTATGTTGAGGGCTAGGGTTAGAGATGCGGTTAGGGTTACGATTGGACCTAGGGTTAGGGTTATGTTGAGGGCTAGGGTTAGAGATCTGGTTAGGGTTACGATTGGACCTAGGGTTAGGGTTATGTTGAGGGGTAGGGTTAGAGATCCGGTTAGGGTTATGATTGGACCTAGGGTTAGGGTTATGTTGAGGGCTAGGGTTAGAGATCCGGTTAGGGTTACGATTGGACCTAGGGTTAGGGTTATGTTGAGTGCTAGGGTTAGAGATCCGGTTAGGGTTACGATTGGACCTAGGGTTAGGGTTATGTTGTGGGCTAGGGTTAGAGAGACGGTTAGGGTTACGATTGACCAAGGGTTAGGGTTATGTTGAGGGCTAGGGTTAGAGATCCGGTTAGGGTTACGATTGGACCTAGGGTTAGGGTTATGTTGAGGGCTAGGGTTAGAGATGCCGTTAGGGTTACGATTGGACCTAGGGTTAGGGTTATGTTGAGGGCTAGGGTTAGAGAATCGGTTAGGGTTACGATTGGACCTAGGGTTAGGGTTATGTTGAGGGCTAGGGTTAGAGATCCGGTTAGGGTTACGATTGGACCTAGGGTTAGGGTTATGTTGAGGGCTAGGGTTAGAGATCCGGTTAGGGTTACGATTGGACCTGGGGTTAGGGTTATGTTGAGGGCTAGGGTTAGAGATCCGGTTAGGGTTACGATTGGACCAAGTGTTAGGGTTATGTTGAGGGCTATGGTTAGAGAAGCGGTTAGGGTTACGATTGGACCTAGGGTTACGGTTATGTTGAGGGCTAGGGTTAGAGATGCGGTTAGGGTTACGATTGGACCTAGTGTTAGGGTTCTGTTGAGGGCTAGGGTTAGAGATCCGGTTAGGGTTACGATTGGATCTAGGGTTAGGGTTATGTTAAGGGCTAGGGTTAGAGATCGGGTTAGGGTTACGATTGGACCTAGGGTTAGGGTTATGTTGTGGGCTAGGGTTAGAGAGACGGTTAGGGTTACGATTGGACCAAGGTTAGGGTTATGTTGAGGGGTAGGTTTAGAGATGCCGTTAGGATTACGATTGGACCTAGGGTTAGGGTTATGTTGAGGGGTAGGGTTAGAGATCCGGTTAGGGTTATGATTGGACCTAGGGTTAGGGTTATGTTGAGGGCTAGGGTTAGAGATCCGGTTAGGGTTACGATTGGACCTAGGGTTAGGGTTATGTTGAGGGCTAGGGTTAGAGATCCGGTTAGGGTTACGATTGGACCTAGGGTTAGGGTTATGTTGTGGGCTAGGGTTAGAGAGACGGTTAGGGTTACGATTGACCAAGGGTTAGGGTTATGTTGAGGGCTAGGGTTAGAGATCCGGTTAGGGTTACGATTGGACCTAGGGTTAGGGTTATGTTGAGGGCTAGGGTTAGAGATCCGGTTAGGGTTACGATTGGACCTGGGGTTAGGGTTATGTTGAGGGCTAGGGTTAGAGATCCGGTTAGGGTTACGATTGGACCTGGGGTTAGGGTTATGTTGAGGGCTAGGGTTAGAGATCCGGTTAGGGTTACGATTGGACCAAGTGTTAGGGTTATGTTGAGGGCTATGGTTAGAGAAGCGGTTAGGGTTACGATTGGACCTAGGGTTACGGTTATGTTGAGGGCTAGGGTTAGAGATGCGGTTAGGGTTACGATTGGACCTAGTGTTAGGGTTCTGTTGAGGGCTAGGGTTAGAGATCCGGTTAGGGTTACGATTGGATCTAGGGTTAGGGTTATGTTAAGGGCTAGGGTTAGAGATCGGGTTAGGGTTACGATTGGACCTAGGGTTAGGGTTATGTTGTGGGCTAGGGTTAGAGAGACGGTTAGGGTTACGATTGGACCAAGGTTAGGGTTATGTTGAGGGGTAGGGTTAGAGATGCCGTTAGGATTACGATTGGACCTAGGGTTAGGGTTATGTTGAGGGGTAGGGTTAGAGATCCGGTTAGGGTTATGATTGGACCTAGGGTTAGGGTTATGTTGAGGGCTAGGGTTAGAGATCCGGTTAGGGTTACGATTGGACCTAGGGTTAGGGTTATGTTGAGGGCTAGGGTTAGAGATCCGGTTAGGGTTACGATTGGACCTAGGGTTAGGGTTATGTTGTGGGCTAGGGTTAGAGAGACGGTTAGGGTTACGATTGACCAAGGGTTAGGGTTATGTTGAGGGCTAGGGTTAGAGATCCGGTTAGGGTTACGATTGGACCTAGGGTTAGGGTTATGTTGAGGGCTAGGGTTAGAGATGCCGTTAGGGTTACGATTGGACCTAGGGTTAGGGTTATGTTGAGGGCTAGGGTTAGAGAATCGGTTAGGGTTACGATTGGACCTAGGGTTAGGGTTATGTTGAGGGCTAGGGTTAGAGATCCGGTTAGGGTTACGATTGGACCTAGGGTTAGGGTTATGTTGAGGGCTAGGGTTAGAGATCCGGTTAGGGTTACGATTGGACCTGGGGTTAGGGTTATGTTGAGGGCTAGGGTTAGAGATCCGGTTAGGGTTACGATTGGACCAAGTGTTAGGGTTATGTTGAGGGCTATGGTTAGAGAAGCGGTTAGGGTTACGATTGGACCTAGGGTTACGGTTATGTTGAGGGCTAGGGTTAGAGATGCGGTTAGGGTTACGATTGGACCTAGTGTTAGGGTTCTGTTGAGGGCTAGGGTTAGAGATCCGGTTAGGGTTACGATTGGATCTAGGGTTAGGGTTATGTTAAGGGCTAGGGTTAGAGATCGGGTTAGGGTTACGATTGGACCTAGGGTTAGGGTTATGTTGTGGGCTAGGGTTAGGGAGACGGTTAGGGTTACGATTGGACCAAGGTTAGGGTTATGTTGAGGGGTAGGGTTAGAGATGCCGTTAGGATTACGATTGGACCTAGGGTTAGGGTTATGTTGAGGGCTAGGGTTAGAGATCTGGTTAGGGTTACGATTGGACCTAGGGTTAGGGTTATGTTGAGGGCTAGGGTTAGAGATCCGGTTAGGGTTACGATTGGACCTAGGGTTAGGGTTATGTTGAGGGCTAGGGTTAGAGATCCGGTTAGGGTTACGATTGGACCTAGGGTTAGGGTTATGTTGAGGGCTAGGGTTAGAGATTCGGTTAGGGTTACGATTGGACCTAGGGTTAGGGTTATGTTGAGGGGTAGGGTTAGAGATCCGGTTAGGGTTATGATTGGACCTAGGGTTAGGGTTATGTTGAGGGCTATGGTTAGAGATCCGGTTACGGTTATGATTGGACCTAGGATTAGGGTTATGTTGAGGGTTAGGGTTAGATAGACGGTTAGGGTTACGATTGGACCTAGGGTTAGCGTTATGTTGAGGGCTATGGTTAGAGATCCGGTCAGGGTTACGATTGGACCTAGGGTTAGGGTTATGTTGTGGGCTAGGGTTAGAGAGACGGTTAGGGTTACGATTGGACCTAGGGTTAGGGTTATGTTGACGGCTAGGGTTAGAGATGCCGTTAGGGTTACGATTGGACCTAGGGTTAGGGTTATGTTGAGGGCTAGGGTTAGAGATCCGGTTAGGGTTACGATTGGACCTAGGGTTAGGGTTATGTTGAGGGCTAGGGTTAGAGATCCGGTTAGGGTTACGATTGGACCTAGGGTTAGGGTTATGTTGAGGGCTAGGGTTAGAGATGCCGTTAGTGTTACGATTGGACCTAGGGTTAGGGTTATGTTGAGGGTTAGGGTTAGAGATCCGGTTAGGGTTACGATTGGACCTAGGGTTAGGGTTATGTTGAGGGCTAGGGTTAGAGATGCCGTTAGGGTTACGATTGGACCTAGGGTTAGGGTTATGTTGAGGGTTAGGGTTAGAGATCCGGTCTGGGTTACGATTGGACCTAGGGTTAGGGTTATGTTGAGGGCTAGGGTTAGAGATCCGGTTAGGGTTACGATTGGACCTAGGGTTAGGGTTATGTTGAGGGGTAGGGTTAGAGATCCGGTTAGGGTTATGACTGGACCTAGGGTTAGGGTTATGTTGAGGGCTATGGTTAGAGATCCGGTTACGGTTATGATTGGACCTAGGATTAGGGTTATGTTGAGGGTTAGGGTTAGATAGACGGTTAGGGTTACGATTGGACCTAGGGTTAGCGTTATGTTGAGGGCTATGGTTAGAGATCCGGTCAGGGTTACGATTGGACCTAGGGTTAGGGTTATGTTGTGGGCTAGGGTTAGAGAGACGGTTAGGGTTACGATTGGACCTAGGGTTAGGGTTATGTTGACGGCTAGGGTTAGAGATGCCGTTAGGGTTACGATTGGACCTAGGGTTAGGGTTATGTTGAGGGCTAGGGTTAGAGATCCGGTTAGGGTTACGATTGGACCTAGGGTTAGGGTTATGTTGAGGGCTAGGGTTAGAGATCCGGTTAGGGTTACGATTGGACCTAGGGTTAGGGTTATGTTGAGGGCTAGGGTTAGAGATGCCGTTAGTGTTACGATTGGACCTAGGGTTAGGGTTATGTTGAGGGTTAGGGTTAGAGATCCGGTTAGGTTTACGATTGGACCTAGGGTTAGGGTTATGTTGAGGGCTAGGGTTAGAGATGCCGTTAGGGTTACGATTGGACCTAGGGTTAGGGTTATGTTGAGGGTTAGGGTTAGAGATCCGGTCTGGGTTACGATTGGACCTAGGGTTAGGGTTATGTTGAGGGCTAGGGTTAGAGATCCGGTTAGGGTTACGATTGGACCTAGGGTTAGGGTTATGTTGAGGGCTAGGGTTAGAGATCCGGTTAGGGTTACGATTGGACCTAGGGTTATTGTTATGTTGAGGGGTAGGGTTAGAGATCCGGTTAGGGTTATGATTGGATCTAGGGTTAGGGTTATGTTGAGGGCTAGGGTCAGAGATCCGGTTACGGTTATGATTGGACCTAGGATTAGGGTTATGTTGAGGGTTAGGGTTAGAGATCCGGTTAGGGTTACGATTGGACCTAGGGTTAGCGTTATTTTGAGGGCTATGGTTAGAGTTCCGGTCAGGGTTACGATTGGACCTAGGGTTAGGGTTATGTTGTGGGCTAGGGTTAGAGAGACGGTTAGGGTTACGATTGGACCTAGGGTTAGGGTTATGTTGACGGCTAGGGTTAGAGATGCCGTTAGGGTTATGATTGGACCTAGGGTTAGGGTTATGTTGAGGGCTAGGGTTAGAGATCCGGTTAGGGTTACGATTGGACCTGGGGTTAGGGTTATGTTGAGGGCTAGGGTTAGAGATCCGGTCAGGGTTACGATTGGACCTAGGGTTAGGGTTATGTTGTGGGCTAGGGTTAGAGAGACGGTTAGGGTTACGATTGGACCTAGGGTTATGGTTATGTTGACGGCTAGGGTTAGAGATGCCGTTAGGGTTACGATTGGACCTAGGGTTAGGGTTATGTTGAGGGCTAGGGTTAGAGATCCGGTTAGGGTTACGATTGGACCTAGGGTTAGGGTTATGTTGAGGGCTAGGGTTAGAGATCCGGTTAGGGTTACGATTGGACCTAGGGTTAGGGTTATGTTGAGGGCTAGGGTTAGAGATGCCGTTAGTGTTACGATTGGACCTAGGGTTAGGGTTATGTTGAGGGTTAGGGTTAGAGATCCGGTTAGGGTTACGATTGGACCTAGGGTTAGGGTTATGTTGAGGGCTAGGGTTAGAGATGCCGTTAGGGTTACGATTGGACCTAGGGTTAGGGTTATGTTGAGGGGTAGGGTTAGAGATCCGGTTAGGGTTATGATTGGATCTAGGGTTTAGGGTTATGTTGAGGGCTAGGGTTAGAGATCCGGTTACGGTTATGATTGGACCTAGGATTAGGGTTATGTTGAGGGTTAGGGTTAGAGATCCGGTTAGGGTTACGATTGGACCTAGGGTTAGGGTTATGTTGAGGGCTAGGGTTAGAGATCCGGTCAGGGTTACGATTGGACCTAGGGTTAGGGTTATGTTGTGGGCTAGGGTTAGAGAGACGGTTAGGGTTACGATTGGACCTAGGGTTAGGGTTATGTTGAGGGCTAGGTTTAGAGATCCGGTTAGGGTTACGATAGTACCTAGGGTTAGGGTTATGTTGAGGGCTAGGGTTAGAGATCCGGTTAGGGTTACTATTGGACCTAGGGTTAGGGTTATGTTGAGGGGTAGGGTTAGAGATCCGGTTAGGGTTATGATTGGATCTAGGGTTAGGGTTATGTTGAGGGCTAGGGTTAGAGATCCGGTTACGGTTATGATTGGACCTAGGATGAGGGTTATGTTGAGGGTTAGGGTTAGAGATCCGGTTAGGGTTACGATTGGACCTAGGGGTAGCGTTATGTTGAGGGCTATGGTTAGAGATCCGGTCAGGGTTACGATTGGACCTAGGGTTAGGGTTATGTTGTGGGCTAGGGTTAGAGAGATGGTTAGGGTTACGATTGGACCTAGGGTTAGGGTTATGTTGACGGCTAGGGTTAGAGATGCCGTTAGGGTTATGATTGGACCTAGGGTTAGGGTTATGTTGAGGGCTAGGGTTAGAGATCCGGTTAGTGTTACGATTGGACCTAGGGTTAGGGTTATGTTGAGGGCTAGGGTTAGAGATCCGGTTAGGGTTACGATTGGACCTAGGGTTAGGGTTATGTTGAGGGCTAGGGTTAGAGATCCGGTTAGGGTTACGATTGGACCTAGGGTTAGGGTTATGTTGAGGGCTAGGGTTAGAGATCCGGTTAGGGTTACGATTGGACCTAGGGTTAGGGTTATGTTGAGGGCTAGGGTTAGAGATGCCGTTAGTGTTACGATTGGACCTAGGGTTAGGGTTATGTTGAGGGTTAGGGTTAGAGATCCGGTTAGGTTTACGATTGGACCTAGGGTTAGGGTTATGTTGAGGGCTAGGGTTAGAGATGCCGTTAGGGTTACGATTGGACCTAGGGTTAGGGTTATGTTGAGGGTTGGGGTTAGAGATCCGGTCTGGGTTACGATTGGACCTAGGGTTAGGTTTATGTTGAGGGCTAGGGTTAGAGATCCGGTTAGGGTTACGATTGGACCTAGGGTTAGGGTTATGTTGAGGGGTAGGGTTAGAGATTCGGTTAGGGTTATGATTGGACCTAGCGTTAGGGTTATGTTGAGGGCTATGGTTAGAGATCCGGTTACGGTTATGATTGGACCTAGGATTAGGGTTATGTTGAGGGTTAGGGTTAGAGAGACGGTTAGGGTTACGATTGGACTTAGGGTTAGCGTTATGTTGAGGGCTATGGTTAGAGATCCGGTCAGGGTTACGATTGGACCTAGGGTTAGAGTTATGTTGTGGGCTAGGGTTAGAGAGACGGTTAGGGTTACGATTGGACCTAGGGTTAGGGTTATGTTGACGGCTAGGGTTAGAGATGCCGTTAGGGTTACGATTGGACCTAGGGTTAGGGTTATGTTGAGGGCTAGGGTTAGAGATCCGGTTAGGGTTACGATTGGACCTAGGGTTAGGGTTATGTTGAGGGCTAGGGTTAGAGATCCGGTTAGGGTTACGATTGGACCTAGGGTTAGGGTTATGTTGAGGGCTAGGGTTAGAGATGCCGTTAGTGTTACGATTGGACCTAGGGTTAGGGTTATGTTGAGGGTTAGGGTTAGAGATCCGGTTAGGTTTACGATTGGACCTAGGGTTAGGGTTATGTTGAGGGCTAGGGTTAGAGATGCCGTTAGGGTTACGATTGGACCTAGGGTTAGGGTTATGTTGAGGGTTAGGGTTAGAGATCCGGTCTGGGTTACGATTGGACCTAGGGTTAGGGTTATGTTGAGGGCTAGGGTTAGAGATCCGGTTAGGGTTACGATTGGACCTAGGGTTAGGGTTATGTTGAGGGCTAGGGTTAGAGATCCGGTTAGGGTTACGATTGGACCTAGGGTTATTGTTATGTTGAGGGGTAGGGTTAGAGATCCGGTTAGGGTTATGATTGGATCTAGGGTTAGGGTTATGTTGAGGGCTAGGGTCAGAGATCCGGTTACGGTTATGATTGGACCTAGGATTAGGGTTATGTTGAGGGTTAGGGTTAGAGATCCGGTTAGGGTTACGATTGGACCTAGGGTTAGCGTTATTTTGAGGGCTATGGTTAGAGTTCCGGTCAGGGTTACGATTGGACCTAGGGTTAGGGTTATGTTGTGGGCTAGGGTTAGAGAGACGGTTAGGATTACGATTGGACCTAGGGTTAGGGTTATGTTGACGGCTAGGGTTAGAGATGCCGTTAGGGTTATGATTGGACCTAGGGTTAGGGTTATGTTGAGGGCTAGGGTTAGAGATCCGGTTAGGGTTACGATTGGACCTGGGGTTAGGGTTATGTTGAGGGCTAGGGTTAGAGATCCGGTCAGGGTTACGATTGGACCTAGGGTTAGGGTTATGTTGTGGGCTAGGGTTAGAGAGACGGTTAGGGTTACGATTGGACCTAGGGTTATGGTTATGTTGACGGCTAGGGTTAGAGATGCCGTTAGGGTTACGATTGGACCTAGGGTTAGGGTTATGTTGAGGGCTAGGGTTAGAGATCCGGTTAGGGTTACGATTGGACCTAGGGTTAGGGTTATGTTGAGGGCTAGGGTTAGAGATCCGGTTAGGGTTACGATTGGACCTAGCGTTAGGGTTATGTTGAGGGTTAGGGTTAGAGATCCGGTTAGGGTAACGATTGGACCTAGGGTTAGGGTTATGTTGAGGGCTAGGGTTAGAGATGCCGTTAGGGTTACGATTGGACCGAGGGTTAGGGTTATGTTGAGGGTTAGGGTTAGAGATGCCGTTAGGGTTATGATTGGACCTAGGGTTAGGGTTATGTTGAGGGCTAGGGTTAGAGATCCGGTTAGGGTTACGATTGGACCTAGGGTTAGGGTTATGTTGAGGGCTAGGGTTAGAGATGCCGTTAGGGTTACGATTGGACCTAGGGTTAGGGTTATGTTGAGGGCTAGGGTTAGAGATCCGGTTAGGGTTACGATTGGACCTAGGGTTAGGGTTATGTTGAGGGCTAGGGTTAGAGATGCCGTTAGGGTTACGATTGGACCTAGGGTTAGGTTTATGTTGAGGGTTAGGGTTAGAGATCCGGTCTAGGTTACGATTGGACCTAGGGTTAGGGTTATGTTGAGGGCTAGGGTTAGAGATCCGGTTAGGGTTACGATTGTACCTAGGGTTAGGGTTATGTTGAGGGCTAGGGTTAGAGATCCGGTTAGGGTTACTATTGGACCTAGGGTTAGGGTTATGTTGAGGGGTAGGGTTAGAGATCCGGTTAGGGTTACGATTGGACCTAGGGGTAGCGTTATGTTGAGGGCTATGGTTAGAGATCCGGTCAGGGTTACGATTGGACCTAGGGTTAGGGTTATGTTGTGGGCTAGGGTTAGAGAGACGGTTAGGGTTACGATTGGACCTAGGGTTAGGGTTATGTTGACGGCTAGGGTTAGAGATGCCGTTAGGGTTATGATTGGACCTAGGGTTAGGGTTATGTTGAGGGCTAGGGTTAGAGATCCGGTTAGGGTTACGATTGGACCTAGGGTTAGGGTTATGTTGAGGGCTATGGTTAGAGATCCGGTCAGGGTTACGATTGGACCTAGGGTTAGGTTTATGTTGTGGGCTAGGGTTAGAGAGACGGTTAGGGTTACGATTGGACCTAGGGTTAGGGTTATATTGACGGCTAGGGTTAGAGATGCCGTTAGGGTTACGATTGGACCTAGGGTTAGGGTTATGTTGAGGGCTAGGGTTAGAGATCCGGTTAGGGTTACGATTGGACCTAGGGTTAGGGTTATGTTGAGGGCTAGGGTTAGAGATGCCGTTAGGGTTACGATTGGACCTAGGGTTAGTGTTATGTTGAGGGCTAGGGTTAGAGATCCGGTTAGGGTTACGATTGGACCTAGGGTTAGGGTTATGTTGAGGGCTAGGGTTAGAGATGCCGTTAGGGTTACGATTGGACCTAGGGTTAGGTTTATGTTGAGGGTTAGGGTTAGAGATCCGGTCTAGGTTACGATTGGACCTAGGGTTAGGGTTATGTTGAGGGCTAGGGTTAGAGATCCGGTTAGGGTTACGATTGTACCTAGGGTTAGGGTTATGTTGAGGGCTAGGGTTAGAGATCCGGTTAGGGTTACTATTGGACCTAGGGTTAGGGTTATGTTGAGGGGTAGGGTTAGAGATCCGGTTAGGGTTACGATTGGACCTAGGGGTAGCGTTATGTTGAGGGCTATGGTTAGAGATCCGGTCAGGGTTACGATTGGACCTAGGGTTAGGGTTATGTTGTGGGCTAGGGTTAGAGAGACGGTTAGGGTTACGATTGGACCTAGGGTTAGGGTTATGTTGACGGCTAGGGTTAGAGATGCCGTTAGGGTTATGATTGGACCTAGGGTTAGGGTTATGTTGAGGGCTAGGGTTAGAGATCCGGTTAGGGTTACGATTGGACCTAGGGTTAGGGTTATGTTGAGGGCTAGGGTTAGAGATCCGGTTAGGGTTACGATTGGACCTAGGGTTAGGGTTATGTTGAGGGCTAGGATTAGAGATGCCGTTAGGGTTACGATTGGACCTAGGGTTAGGGTTATGTTGAGGGTTAGGGTTAGAGATCCGGTTAGGGTTACAATTGGACCTAGGGTTAGGGTTATGTTGAGGGCTACGGTTAGAGATGCCGTTAGGGTTACGATTGGACCAAGGTTAGGGTTATGTTGAGGGATAGGGTTAGAGATGCCGTTAGGATTACGATTGGACCTAGGGTTAGGGTTATGTTGAGGGCTAGGGTTAGAGATCCGGTTAGGGTTACGATTGGACCTAGGGTTAGGGTTATGTTGAGGGCTAGGGTTAGAGATGCCGTTAGGGTTACGATTGGACCTAGGGTTAGGGTTATGTTGAGGGCTAGGGTTAGAGATGCCGTTAGGGTTACGATTGGACCTAGGGTTAGGGTTATGTTGTGGGCTAGGGTTAGAGATCTGGTTAGGGTTACGATTGGACCTAGGGTTAGGGTTATGTTGAGGGCTAGGGTTAGAGATCCGGTTAGGGTTACGATTGGACCTAGGGTTAGGGTTATGTTGAGGGCTAGGTTTAGAGATCCGGTTAGGGTTACGATTGGACCTAGGGTTAGGTTTATGTTGAGGGCTAGGGTTAGAGATCCGGTTAGGGTTACGATTGGACCTAGGGTTAGGGTTATGTTGAGGGGTAGGGTTAGAGATTCGGTTAGGGTTATGATTGGACCTAGCGTTAGGGTTATGTTGAGGGCTATGGTTAGAGATCCGGTTACGGTTATGATTGGACCTAGGATTAGGGTTATGTTGAGGGTTAGGGTTAGAGAGACGGTTAGGGTTACGATTGGACCTAGGGTTAGCGTTATGTTGAGGGCTATGGTTAGAGATCCGGTCAGGGTTACAATTGGACCTAGGGTTAGAGTTATGTTGTGGGCTAGGGTTAGAGAGACGGTTAGGGTTACGATTGGACCTAGGGTTAGGGTTATGTTGACGGCTAGGGTTAGAGATGCCGTTAGGGTTACGATTGGACCTAGGGTTAGGGTTATGTTGAGGGCTAGGGTTAGAGATCCGGTTAGGGTTACGATTGGACCTAGGGTTAGGGTTATGTTGAGGGCTAGGGTTAGAGATCCGGTTAGGGTTACGATTGGACCTAGGGTTAGGGTTATGTTGAGGGCTAGGGTTAGAGATGCCGTTAGTGTTACGATTGGACCTAGGGTTAGGGTTATGTTGAGGGTTAGGGTTAGAGATCCGGTTAGGTTTACGATTGGACCTAGGGTTAGGGTTATGTTGAGGGCTAGGGTTAGAGATGCCGTTAGGGTTACGATTGGACCTAGGGTTAGGGTTATGTTGAGGGTTAGGGTTAGAGATCCGGTTAGGGTTACGATTGGACCTAGGGTTAGGGTTATGTTGAGGGCTAGGGTTAGAGATCCGGTTAGGGTTACGATTGGACCTAGGGTTAGGGTTATGTTGAGGGCTAGGGTTAGAGATCCGGTTAGGGTTACGATTGGACCTAGGGTTATTGTTATGTTGAGGGGTAGGGTTAGAGATCCGGTTAGGGTTATGATTGGATCTAGGGTTAGGGTTATGTTGAGAGCTAGGTTTAGAGATCCGGTTACGGTTATGATTGGACCTAGGATTAGGGTTATGTTGAGGGTTAGGGTTAGAGATCCGGTTAGGGTTACATTTGGACCTAGGGTTAGCGTTATTTTGAGGGCTATGGTTAGAGATCCGGTCAGGGTTACGATTGGACCTAGGGTTAGGGTTATGTTGACGGCTAGGGTTAGAGATGCCGTTAGGGTTATGATTGGACCTAGGGTTAGGGTTATGTTGAGGGCTAGGGTTAGAGATCCGGTTAGGGTTACGATTGGACCTAGGGTTAGGGTTATGTTGAGGGCTAGGGTTAGAGATCCGGTCAGGGTTACGATTGGACCTAGGGTTAGGGTTATGTTGACGGCTAGGGTTAGACATGCCGTTAGGGTTACGATTGGACCTAGGGTTAGGGTTATGTTGAGGGCTAGGGTTAGAGATCCGGTTAGGGTTACGATTGGACCTAGGGTTAGGGTTATGTTGAGGGCTAGGGTTAGAGATCCGGTTAGGGTTACGATTGGACCTAGGGTTAGGGTTATGTTGAGGGCTAGGTTTAGAGATGCCGTTAGGGTTACGATTGGACCTAGCGTTAGGGTTATGTTGAGGGTTAGGGTTAGAGATCCGGTTAGGGTTACGATTGGACCTAGGGTTAGGGTTATGTTGAGGGCTAGGGTTAGAGATGCCGTTAGGGTTACGATTGGACCTAGGGTTAGGGTTATGTTGAGGGTTAGGGTTAGAGATCCGGTCTGGGTTACGATTGGACCTAGGGTTAGGGTTATGTTGAGGGCTAGGGTTAGAGATCCGGTTAGGGTTACGATTGGACCTAGGGTTAGGGTTATGTTGAGGGCTAGGGTTAGAGATCCGGTTAGGGTTATGATTGGACCTAGGGTTAGGGTTATGTTGAGGGCTATGGTTAGAGATCCGTTCAGGGTTACGATTGGACCTAGGGTTAGGGTTATGTTGTGGGCTAGGGTTAGAGATCCGGTCAGGGTTACGATTGGACCTAGAGTTAGGTTTATGTTGTGGGCTAGGGTTAGAGAGACGGTTAGGGTTACGATTGGACCTAGGGTTAGGGTTATGTTGACGGCTAGGGTTAGAGATGCCGTTAGGGTTACGATTGGACCTAGGGTTAGGGTTATGTTGAGGGCTAGGGTTAGAGATCCGGTCAGGGTTACGATAGGACCTAGGGTTAGGTTTATGTTGTGGGCTAGGGTTAGAGAGACGGTTAGGGTTACGATTGGACCTAGGGTTAGGGTTATATTGACGGCTAGGGTTAGAGATGCCGTTAGGGTTACGATTGGACCTAGGGTTAGGGTTATGTTCAGGGCTAGGGTTAGAGATCCGGTTAAGGTTACGATTGGACCTAGGGTTAGGTTTATGTTGTGGGCTAGGGTTAGAGAGACGGTTAGGGTTACGATTGGACCTAGGGTTAGGGTTATATTGACGACTAGGGTTAGAGAGACGGTTAGGGTTACGATTGGACCAAGGTTAGGGTTATGTTGAGGGGTAGGGTTAGAGATGCCGTTAGGGTTACGATTGGACCTAGGGTTAGGGTTATGTTGTGGGCTAGGGTTAGAGAGACGGTTAGGGTTACGATTGGACCAAGGTTAGGGTTATGTTGAGGGGTAGGGTTAGAGATGCCGTTACTATTACGATTGGACCTAGGGTTAGGGTTATGTTGAGGGCTAGGGTTAGAGATCCGGTTAGGGTTACGATTGGACCTAGGGTTAGGGTTATGTTGAGGGCTAGGGTTAGAGATGCCGTTAGGGTTACGATTGGACCTAGGGTTAGGGTTATGTTGAGGGCTAGGGTTAGAGATCCGTTAGGGTTACGATTGGACATAGGGTTAGGGTTATGTTGTGGGCTAGGGTTAGAGAGACGGTTAGGGTTACGATTGGACCAAGGTTAGGGTTATGTTGAGGGGTAGGGTTAGAGATGCCGTTAGGATTACGATTGGACCTAGGGTTAGGGTTATGTTGAGGGCTAGGGTTAGAGATCCGGTTAGGGTTACGATTGGACCTAGGTTTACTGTTATGTTGAGGGCTAGGGTTAGAGATCTGGTTAGGGTTACGATTGGACCTAGGGTTAGGGTTATGTTGAGGGCTAGGGTTAGAGATCCGGTTAGGGTTACGATTGGACCTAGGGTTAGGGTTATGTTGAGGGGTAGGGTTAGAGATTCGGTTAGGGTTATGATTGGACCTAGCGTTAGGGTTATGTTGAGGGCTAGGGTTAGAGATGCCGTTAGGGTTACGATTGGACCTAGGGTTAGGGTTATGTTGAGGGCTAGGGTTAGAGATGCCGTTAGGGTTACGATTGGACCTAGGGTTAGGGTTATGTTGTGGGCTAGGGTTAGAGAGAGGGTTAGGGTTACGATTGGACCAAGGTTAGGGTTATGTTGAGGGGTAGGGTTAGAGATGCCGTTAGGATTACGATTGGACCTAGGGTTAGGGTTATGTTGAGGGCTAGGGTTAGAGATCCGGTTAGGGTTACGATTGGACCTAGGTTTAGGGTTATGTTGAGGGCTAGGGTTAGAGATCTGGTTAGGGTTACGATTGGACCTAGGGTTAGGGTTATGTTGAGGGCTAGGGTTAGAGATCCGGTTAGGGTTATGATTGGACCTAGGATTAGGGTTATGTTGAGGGTTAGGGTTAGAGATCCGGTTAGGGTTACGATTGGACCTAGGGTTAGCGTTATTTTGAGGGCTATGGTTAGAGATCCGGTCAGGGTTACGATTGGACCTAGGGTTAGGGTTATGTTGTGGGCTAGGGTTAGAGAGACGGTTAGGGTTACGATTGGACCTAGGGTTAGGGTTATGTTGACGGCTAGGGTTAGAGATGCCGTTAGGGTTATGATTGGACCTAGGGTTAGGGTTATGTTGAGGGCTAGGGTTAGAGATCCGGTTAGGGTTACGATTGGACCTAGGGTTAGGGTTATGTTGAGGGCTAGGGTTAGAGATCCGGTCAGGGTTACGATTGGACCTAGGGTTAGGGTTATGTTGTGGGCTAGGGTTAGAGAGACGGTTAGGGTTACGATTGGACCTAGGGTTAGGGTTATGTTGACGGCTAGGGTTAGACATGCCGTTAGGGTTACGATTGGACCTAGGGTTAGGGTTATGTTGAGGGCTAGGGTTAGAGATCCCGTTAGGGTTACGATTGGACCTAGGGTTAGGGTTATGTTGAGGGCTAGGGTTAGAGATCCGGTTAGGGTTACGATTGGACCTAGGGTTAGGGTTATGTTGAGGGCTAGGGTTAGAGATGCCGTTAGTGTTACGATTGGACCTAGGGTTAGGGTTATGTTGAGGGTTAGGGTTAGAGATCCGGTTAGGGTTACGATTGGACCTAGGGTTAGGGTTATGTTGAGGGCTAGGGTTAGAGATGCCGTTAGGGTTACGATTGGACCTAGGGTTAGGGTTATGTTGAGGGTTAGGGTTAGAGATCCGGTCTGGGTTACGATTGGACCTAGGGTTAGGGTTATGTTGAGGGCTAGGGTTAGAGATCCGGTTAGGGTTACGATTGGACCTAGGGTTAGGGTTATGTTGAGGGCTAGGGTTAGAGATCCGGTTAGGGTTACGATTGGACCTAGGGTTAGGGTTATGTTGAGGGGTAGGGTTAGAGATCCGGTTAGGGTTATGATTGGATCTAGGGTTAGGGTTATGTTGAGGGCTAGGGTTAGAGATCCGGTTACAGTTATGATTGGACCTAGGATTAGGGTTATGTTGAGGGTTAGGGTTAGAGATCCGGTTAGGGTTACGATTGGACCTAGGGTTAGCGTTATGTTGAGGGCTATGGTTAGAGATCCGGTCAGGGTTACGATTGGACCTAGGGTTAGGGTTATGTTGTGGGCTAGGGTTAGAGAGACGGTTAGGGTTACGATTGGACCTAGGGTTAGGGTTATGTTGACGGCTAGGGTTAGAGATGCCGTTAGGGTTATGATTGGACCTAGGGTTAGGGTTATGTTGAGGGCTAGGGTTAGAGATCCGGTTAGGGTTACGATTGGACCTAGGGTTAGGGTTATGTTGAGGGCTAGGTTTAGAGATCCGGTCAGGGTTACGATTGGACCTAGGGTTAGGGTTATGTTGTGGGCTAGGGTTAGAGAGACGGTTAGGGTTACGATTGGACCTAGGGTTAGGGTTATGTTGACGGATACGGTTAGAGATGCCGTTAGGGTTATGATTGGACCTAGGGTTAGGGTTATGTTGAGGGCTAGGGTTAGAGATCCGGTTAGGGTTACGATTGGACCTAGGGTTAGGGTTATGTTGAGGGCTAGGGTTAGAGATCCGGTTAGGGTTACGATTGGACCTAGGGTTAGGGTTATGTTGAGGGTTAGGGTTAGAGATCCGGTTAGGGTTACGATTGGACCTAGGGTTAGGGTTATGTTGAGGGCTAGGGTTAGAGATCCGGTTAGGGTTACGATTGGACCTAGGGTTAGGGTTATGTTGAGGGCTAGGGTTAGAGATCCGGTTAGGGTTACGATTGGACCTAGGGTTAGGTTTATGTTGAGGGCTAGGGTTAGAGATCCGGTTAGGGTTACGATTGGACCTAGGGTTAGGGTTATGTTGAGGGGTAGGGTTAGAGATTCGGTTAGGGTTATGATTGGACCTAGCGTTAGGGTTATGTTGAGGGCTATGGTTAGAGATCCGGTTACGGTTATGATTGGACCTAGGATTAGGGTTATGTTGAGGGTTAGGGTTAGAGAGACGGTTAGGGTTACGATTGGACCTAGGGTTAGCGTTATGTTGAGGGCTATGGTTAGAGATCCGGTCAGGGTTACGATTGGACCTAGGGTTAGAGTTATGTTGTGGGCTAGGGTTAGAGAGACGGTTAGGGTTACGATTGGACCTAGGGTTAGGGTTATGTTGACGGCTAGGGTTAGAGATGCCGTTAGGGTTACGATTGGACCTAGGGTTAGGGTTATGTTGAGGGCTAGGGTTAGAGATCCGGTTAGGGTTACGATTGGACCTAGGGTTAGGGTTATGTTGAGGGCTAGGGTTAGAGATCCGGTTAGGGTTACGATTGGACCTAGGGTTAGGGTTATGTTGAGGGCTAAGGTTAGAGATGCCGTTAGTGTTACGATTGGACCTAGGGTTAGGGTTATGTTGAGGGTTAGGGTTAGAGATCCGGTTAGGTTTACGATTGGACCTAGGGTTAGGGTTATGTTGAGGGCTAGGGTTAGAGATGCCGTTAGGGTTACGATTGGACCTAGGGTTAGGGTTATGTTGAGGGTTAGGGTTAGAGATCCGGTTAGGGTTACGATTGGACCTAGGGTTAGGGTTATGTTGAGGGCTAGGGTTAGAGATCCGGTTAGGGTTACGATTGGACCTAGGGTTAGGGTTATGTTGAGGGCTAGGGTTAGAGATCCGGTTAGGGTTACGATTGGACCTAGGGTTATTGTTATGTTGAGGGGTAGGGTTAGAGATCCGGTTAGGGTTATGATTGGATCTAGGGTTAGGGTTATGTTGAGGGCTAGGGTTAGAGATCCGGTTACGGTTATGATTGGACCTAGGATTAGGGTTATGTTGAGGGTTAGGGTTAGAGATCCGGTTAGGGTTACGATTGGACCTAGGGTTAGCGTTATTTTGAGGGCTATGGTTAGAGATCCGGTCAGGGTTACGATTGGACCTAGGGTTAGGGTTATGTTGTGGGCTAGGGTTAGAGAGACGGTTAGGGTTACGATTGGACCTAGGGTTAGGGTTATGTTGACGGCTAGGGTTAGAGATGCCGTTAGGGTTATGATTGGACCTAGGGTTAGGGTTATGTTGAGGGCTAGGGTTAGAGATCCGGTTAGGGTTAAGATTGGACCTAGGGTTAGGGTTATGTTGAGGGCTAGGGTTAGAGATCCGGTCAGGGTTACGATTGGACCTAGGGTTAGGGTTATGTTGAGGGCTAGGTTTAGAGATGCCGTTAGGGTTACGATTGGACCTAGCGTTAGGGTTATGTTGAGGGTTAGGGTTAGAGATCCGGTTAGGGTTACGATTGGACCTAGGGTTAGGGTTATGTTGAGGGCTAGGGTTAGAGATGCCGTTAGGGTTACGATTGGACCTAGGGTTAGGGTTATGTTGAGGGTTAGGGTTAGAGATCCGGTCTGGGTTACGATTGGACCTAGGGTTAGGGTTATGTTGAGGGCTAGGGTTAGAGATCCGGTTAGGGTTACGATTGGACCTAGGGTTAGGGTTATGTTGAGGGCTAGGGTTAGAGATCCGGTTAGGGTTATGATTGGACCTAGGGTTAGGGTTATGTTGAGGGGTAGGGTTAGAGATCCGGTTAGGGTTATGATTGGATCTAGGGTTAGGGTTATGTTGAGGGCTAGGGTTAGAGATCCGGTTACGGTTATGATTGGACCTAGGATTAGGGTTATGTTGAGGGTTAGGGTTAGAGATCCGGTTAGGGTTACGATTGGACCTAGGGTTAGCGTTATGTTGAGGGCTATGGTTAGAGATCCGTTCAGGGTTACGATTGGACCTAGGGTTAGGGTTATGTTGTGGGCTAGGGTTAGAGATCCGGTCAGGGTTACGATTGGACCTAGGGTTAGGTTTATGTTGTGGGCTAGGGTTAGAGAGACGGTTAGGGTTACGATTGGACCTAGGGTTAGGGTTATGTTGACGGCTAGGGTTAGAGATGCCGTTAGGGTTACGATTGGACCTAGGGTTAGGGTTATGTTGAGGGCTAGGGTTAGAGATCCGGTCAGGGTTACGATAGGACCTAGGGTTAGGTTTATGTTGTGGGCTAGGGTTAGAGAGACGGTTAGGGTTACGATTGGACCTAGGGTTAGGGTTATATTGACGGCTAGGGTTAGAGATGCCGTTAGGGTTACGATTGGACCTAGGGTTAGGGTTATGTTCAGGGCTAGGGTTAGAGATCCGGTTAAGGTTACGATTGGACCTAGGGTTAGGGTTATGTTGAGGGCTAGGGTTAGAGATCCGGTTAGGGTTACGATTGGACCTAGGGTTAGGGTTATGTTGAGGGGTAGGGTTAGAGATCCGGTTAGGGTTATGATTGGATCTAGGGTTAGGGTTATGTTGAGGGCTAGGGTTAGAGATCCGGTTACAGTTATGATTGGACCTAGGATTAGGGTTATGTTGAGGGTTAGGGTTAGAGATCCGGTTAGGGTTACGATTGGACCTAGGGTTAGCGTTATGTTGAGGGCTATGGTTAGAGATCCGGTCAGGGTTACGATTGGACCTAGGGTTAGGGTTATGTTGTGGGCTAGGGTTAGAGAGACGGTTAGGGTTACGATTGGACCTAGGGTTAGGGTTATGTTGACGGCTAGGGTTAGAGATGCCGTTAGGGTTATGATTGGACCTAGGGTTAGGGTTATGTTGAGGGCTAGGGTTAGAGATCCGGTTAGGGTTACGATTGGACCTAGGGTTAGGGTTATGTTGAGGGCTAGGTTTAGAGATCCGGTCAGGGTTACGATTGGACCTAGGGTTAGGGTTATGTTGTGGGCTAGGGTTAGAGAGACGGTTAGGGTTACGATTGGACCTAGGGTTAGGGTTATGTTGACGGATACGGTTAGAGATGCCGTTAGGGTTACGATTGGACCTAGGGTTAGGGTTATGTTGAGGGCTAGGGTTAGAGATCCGGTTAGGGTTACGATTGGACCTAGGGTTAGGGTTATGTTGAGGGCTAGGGTTAGAGATCCGGTTAGGGTTACGATTGGACCTAGGGTTAGGGTTATGTTGAGGGTTAGGGTTAGAGATCCGGTTAGGGTTACGATTGGACCTAGGGTTAGGGTTATGTTGAGGGCTAGGGTTAGAGATCCGGTTAGGGTTACGATTGGACCTAGGGTTAGGGTTATGTTGAGGGCTAGGGTTAGAGATCCGGTTAGGGTTACGATTGGACCTAGGGTTAGGTTTATGTTGAGGGCTAGGGTTAGAGATCCGGTTAGGGTTACGATTGGACCTAGGGTTAGGGTTATGTTGAGGGGTAGGGTTAGAGATTCGGTTAGGGTTATGATTGGACCTAGCGTTAGGGTTATGTTGAGGGCTATGGTTAGAGATCCGGTTACGGTTATGATTGGACCTAGGATTAGGGTTATGTTGAGGGTTAGGGTTAGAGAGACGGTTAGGGTTACGATTGGACCTAGGGTTAGCGTTATGTTGAGGGCTATGGTTAGAGATCCGGTCAGGGTTACGATTGGACCTAGGGTTAGAGTTATGTTGTGGGCTAGGGTTAGAGAGACGGTTAGGGTTACGATTGGACCTAGGGTTAGGGTTATGTTGACGGCTAGGGTTAGAGATGCCGTTAGGGTTACGATTGGACCTAGGGTTAGGGTTATGTTGAGGGCTAGGGTTAGAGATCCGGTTAGGGTTACGATTGGACCTAGGGTTAGGGTTATGTTGAGGGCTAGGGTTAGAGATCCGGTTAGGGTTACGATTGGACCTAGGGTTAGGGTTATGTTGAGGGCTAAGGTTAGAGATGCCGTTAGTGTTACGATTGGACCTAGGGTTAGGGTTATGTTGAGGGTTAGGGTTAGAGATCCGGTTAGGTTTACGATTGGACCTAGGGTTAGGGTTATGTTGAGGGCTAGGGTTAGAGATGCCGTTAGGGTTACGATTGGACCTAGGGTTAGGGTTATGTTGAGGGTTAGGGTTAGAGATCCGGTTAGGGTTACGATTGGACCTAGGGTTAGGGTTATGTTGAGGGCTAGGGTTAGAGATCCGGTTAGGGTTACGATTGGACCTAGGGTTAGGGTTATGTTGAGGGCTAGGGTTAGAGATCCGGTTAGGGTTACGATTGGACCTAGGGTTATTGTTATGTTGAGGGGTAGGGTTAGAGATCCGGTTAGGGTTATGATTGGATCTAGGGTTAGGGTTATGTTGAGGGCTAGGGTTAGAGATCCGGTTACGGTTATGATTGGACCTAGGATTAGGGTTATGTTGAGGGTTAGGGTTAGAGATCCGGTTAGGGTTACGATTGGACCTAGGGTTAGCGTTATTTTGAGGGCTATGGTTAGAGATCCGGTCAGGGTTACGATTGGACCTAGGGTTAGGGTTATGTTGTGGGCTAGGGTTAGAGAGACGGTTAGGGTTACGATTGGACCTAGGGTTAGGGTTATGTTGACGGCTAGGGTTAGAGATGCCGTTAGGGTTATGATTGGACCTAGGGTTAGGGTTATGTTGAGGGCTAGGGTTAGAGATCCGGTTAGGGTTAAGATTGGACCTAGGGTTAGGGTTATGTTGAGGGCTAGGGTTAGAGATCCGGTCAGGGTTACGATTGGACCTAGGGTTAGGGTTATGTTGAGGGCTAGGTTTAGAGATGCCGTTAGGGTTACGATTGGACCTAGCGTTAGGGTTATGTTGAGGGTTAGGGTTAGAGATCCGGTTAGGGTTACGATTGGACCTAGGGTTAGGGTTATGTTGAGGGCTAGGGTTAGAGATGCCGTTAGGGTTACGATTGGACCTAGGGTTAGGGTTATGTTGAGGGTTAGGGTTAGAGATCCGGTCTGGGTTACGATTGGACCTAGGGTTAGGGTTATGTTGAGGGCTAGGGTTAGAGATCCGGTTAGGGTTACGATTGGACCTAGGGTTAGGGTTATGTTGAGGGCTAGGGTTAGAGATCCGGTTAGGGTTATGATTGGACCTAGGGTTAGGGTTATGTTGAGGGGTAGGGTTAGAGATCCGGTTAGGGTTATGATTGGATCTAGGGTTAGGGTTATGTTGAGGGCTAGGGTTAGAGATCCGGTTACGGTTATGATTGGACCTAGGATTAGGGTTATGTTGAGGGTTAGGGTTAGAGATCCGGTTAGGGTTACGATTGGACCTAGGGTTAGCGTTATGTTGAGGGCTATGGTTAGAGATCCGTTCAGGGTTACGATTGGACCTAGGGTTAGGGTTATGTTGTGGGCTAGGGTTAGAGATCCGGTCAGGGTTACGATTGGACCTAGGGTTAGGTTTATGTTGTGGGCTAGGGTTAGAGACGGTTAGGGTTACGATTGGACCTAGGGTTAGGGTTATGTTGACGGCTAGGGTTAGAGATGCCGTTAGGGTTACGATTGGACCTAGGGTTAGGGTTATGTTGAGGGCTAGGGTTAGAGATCCGGTCAGGGTTACGATAGGACCTAGGGTTAGGTTTATGTTGTGGGCTAGGGTTAGAGAGACGGTTAGGGTTACGATTGGACCTAGGGTTAGGGTTATATTGACGGCTAGGGTTAGAGATGCCGTTAGGGTTACGATTGGACCTAGGGTTAGGGTTATGTTCAGGGCTAGGGTTAGAGATCCGGTTAAGGTTACGATTGGACCTAGGGTTAGGTTTATGTTGTGGGCTAGGGTTAGAGAGACGGTTATGGTTACGATTGGACCAAGGTTAGGGTTATGTTGAGGGGTAGGGTTAGAGATGCCGTTAGGGTTACGATTGGACCTAGGGTTAGGGTTATGTTGTGGGCTAGGGTTAGAGAGACGGTTAGGGTTACGATTGGACCAAGGTTAGGGTTATGTTGAGGGGTAGGGTTAGAGATGCCGTTAGGATTACGATTGGACCTAGGGTTAGGGTTATGTTGAGGGCTAGGGTTAGAGATCCGGTTAGGGTTACGATTGGACCTAGGGTTAGGGTTATGTTGAGGGCTAGGGTTAGAGATGCCGTTAGGGTTACGATTGGACCTAGGGTTAGGGTTATGTTGAGGGCTAGGGTTAGAGATCCGTTAGGGTTACGATTGGACATAGGGTTAGGGTTATGTTGTGGGCTAGGGTTAGAGAGACGGTTAGGGTTACGATTGGACCAAGGTTAGGGTTATGTTGAGGGGTAGGGTTAGAGATGCCGTTAGGATTACGATTGGACCTAGGGTTAGGGTTATGTTGAGGGCTAGGGTTAGAGATCCGGTTAGGGTTACGATTGGACCTAGGTTTAGTGTTATGTTGAGGGCTAGGGTTAGAGATCTGGTTAGGGTTACGATTGGACCTAGGGTTAGGGTGATGTTGAGGGCTAGGGTTAGAGATCCGGTTAGGGTTACGATTGGACCTAGGGTTAGGGTTATGTTGAGGGGTAGGGTTAGAGATTCGGTTAGGGTTATGATTGGACCTAGCGTTAGGGTTATGTTGAGGGCTAGGGTTAGAGATGCCGTTAGGGTTACGATTGGACCTAGGGTTAGGGTTATGTTGAGGGCTAGGGTTAGAGATGCCGTTAGGGTTACGATTGGACCTAGGGTTAGGGTTATGTTGTGGGCTAGGGTTAGAGAGACGGTTAGGGTTACGATTGGACCAAGGTTAGGGTTATGTTGAGGGGTAGGGTTAGAGATGCCGTTAGGATTACGATTGGACCTAGGGTTAGGGTTATGTTGAGGGCTAGGGTTAGAGAGAGGGTTAGGGTTACGATTGAACCTAGGTTTAGGGTTATGTTGAGGGCTAGGGTTAGAGATCTGGTTAGGGTTACGATTGGACCTAGGGTTAGGGTTATGTTGAGGGCTAGGGTTAGAGATCCGGTTAGGGTTACGATTGGACCTAGGGTTAGGGTTATGTTGAGGGCTAGGGTTAGAGATCCGGTTACGGTTATGATTGGACCTAGGATTAGGGTTATGTTGAGGGTTAGGGTTAGAGAGACGGTTAGGGTTACGATTGGACCTAG
The DNA here is from genome assembly GCF_054644295.1 of Miniopterus natalensis. Classification (NCBI taxonomy): domain Eukaryota; kingdom Metazoa; phylum Chordata; class Mammalia; order Chiroptera; family Miniopteridae; genus Miniopterus; species Miniopterus natalensis. Next base: position 1,233,724 of record NW_028269985.1, read on the forward strand.
GGTTAGCATTATGTTGAGGGCTATGGTTAGAGATCCGGTCAGAGTTACGATTGGACCTAGGGTTAGGGTTATGTTGTGGGCTAGGGTTAGAGAGACGGTTAGGGTTACGATTGGACCTAGGGTTAGGGTTATGTTGACGGCTAGGGTTAGAGATGCCCTTAGGGTTACGATTGGACCTAGGGTTAGGGTTATGTTGAGGGCTAGGGTTAGAGATCCGGTTAGGGTTACGATTGGACCTAGGGTTAGGGTTATGTTGAGGACTAGGGTTAGAGATCCGGTTAGGGTTACGATTGGACCTAGGGTTAGGGTTATGTTGAGGGCTAGGGTTAGAGATGCCGTTAGTGTTACGATTGGACCTAGGGTTAGGGATATGTTGAGGGTTAGGGTTAGAGATCGGGTTAGGGTTACGATTGGACCTAGGGTTAGGGTTATGTTGAGGGCTAGGGTTAGAGATGCCGTTAGGGTTACGATTGGACCTAGGGTTAGGGTTATGTTGAGGGTTAGGGTTAGAGATCCGGTCTGGGTTACGATTGGACCTAGGGTTAGGGTTATGTTGAGGGCTAGGGTTAGAGATCCGGTTAGGGTTACGATTGGACCTAGGGTTAGGGTTATGTTGAGGGCTAGGGTTAGAGATCCGGTTAGGGTTACGATTGGACCTAGGGTTAGGGTTATGTTGAGGGGTAGGGTTAGAGATCCGGTTAGGGTTATGATTGGATCTAGGGTTAGGGTTATGTTGAGGGCTAGGGTTAGAGATCCGGTTACAGTTATGATTGGACATAGGATTAGGGTTATGTTGAGGGTTAGGGTTAGAGATCCGGTTAGGGTTACGATTGGACCTAGGGTTAGCGTTATGTTGAGGGCTATGGTTAGAGATCCGGTCAGGGTTACGATTGGACCTAGGCTTAGGGTTATGTTGTGGGCTAGGGTTAGAGAGACGGTTAGGGTTACGATTGGACCTAGGGTTAGGGTTATGTTGACGGCTAGGGTTAGAGATGCCGTTAGGGTTATGATTGTACCTAGGGTTAGGGTTATGTTGAGGGCTAGGGTTAGAGATCCGGTTAGGGTTACGATTGGACCTAGGGTTAGGGTTATGTTGAGGGCTAGGTTTAGAGATCCGGTCAGGGTTACGATTGGACCTAGGGTTAGGGTTATGTTGTGGGCTAGGGTTAGAGAGACGGTTAGGGTTACGATTGGACCTAGGGTTAGGGTTATGTTGACGGATAGGGTTAGAGATGCCGTTAGGGTTACGATTGGACCTAGGGTTAGGGTTATGTTGAGGGCTAGGGTTAGAGATCCGGTTAGGGTTACGATTGGACCTAGGGTTAGGGTTATGTTGAGGGCTAGGGTTAGAGATCCGGTTAGGGTTACGATTGGACCTAGGGTTAGGGTTATGTTGAGGGTTAGGGTTAGAGATCCGGTTAGGGTTACGATTGGACCTAGGGTTAGCGTTATGTTGAGGGCTATGGTTAGAGATCCGGTCAGGGTTACGATTGGACCTAGGGTTAGGGTTATGTTGTGGGCTAGGGTTAGAGAGACGGTTAGGGTTACGATTGGACCTAGGGTTAGGGTTATGTTGACGGCTAGGGTTAGAGATGCCGTTAGGGTTATGATTGGACCTAGGGTTAGGGTTATGTTGAGGGCTAGGGTTAGAGATCCGGTTAGGGTTACGATTGGACCTAGGGTCAGGGTTATGTTGAGGGCTAGGGTTAGAGATCCGGTTAGGGTTACGATTGGACCTAGGGTTAGGGTTATGTTGAGGGCTAGGATTAGAGATGCCGTTAGGGTTACGATTGGACCTAGGGTTAGGGTTATGTTGAGGGTTAGGGTTAGAGATCCGGTTAGGGTTACAATTGGACCTAGGGTTAGGGTTATGTTGAGGGCTAGGGTTAGAGAATCGGTTAGGGTTACGATTGGACCTAGGGATAGGGTTATGTTGAGGGCTAGGGTTAGAGATCCGGTTAGGGTTACGATTGGACCTAGGGTTAGGGTTATGTTGAGGGCTAGGGTTAGAGATCCTGTTAGGGTTACGATTGGACCTAGGGTTAGGGTTATGTTGAGGGCTAGGGTTAGAGATGCCGTTAGGGTTACGATTGGACCTAGGGTTAGGGTTATGTTGTGGGCTAGGGTTAGAGAGACGGTTAGGGTTACGATTGGACCAAGGTTAGGGTTATGTTGAGGGGTAGGGTTAGAGATGCCGTTAGGATTACGATTGGACCTAGGGTTAGGGTTATGTTGAGGGCTAGGGTTAGAGATCCGGTTAGGGTTACGATTGGACCTAGGGTTAGGGTTATGTTGAGGGCTAGGGTTAGAGATGCCGTTAGGGTTACGATTGGACCTAGGGTTAGGGTTATGTTGAGGGCTAGGGTTAGAGATCCGGTTAGGGTTACGATTGGACCTAGGGTTAGGGTTATGTTGAGGGCTAGGGTTAGAGATCCGGTTAGGGTTACAATTGGACCTAGGGTTAGGGTTATGTTGAGGGGTAGGGTTAGAGATTCGGTTAGGGTTATGATTGGACCTAGCGTTAGGGTTATGTTGAGGGCTATGGTTAGAGATCCGGTTACGGTTATGATTGGACCTAGGATTAGGGTTATGTTTAGGGTTAGGGTTAGAGAGACGGTTAGGGTTACGATTGGACCTAGGGTTAGCATTATGTTGAGGGCTATGGTTAGAGATCCGGTCAGAGTTACGATTGGACCTAGGGTTAGGGTTATGTTGACGGCTAGGGTTAGAGATGCCGGTAGGGTTACGATTGGACCTAGGGTTAGGGTTATGTTGAGGGCTAGGGTTAGAGATCCGGTTAGGTTTACGATTGGACCTAGGGTTAGGGTTATGTTGAGGGCTAGGGTTAGAGATCCGGTTAGGGTTACGATTGGACCTAGGGTTAGGGTTATGTTGAGGGCTAGGGTTAGAGATGCCGTTAGTGTTACGATTGGACCTAGGGTTAGGGTTATGTTGAGGGTTAGGGTTAGAGATCCGGTTAGGGTTACGATTGGACCTAGGGTTAGGGTTATGTTGAGGGCTAGGGTTAGAGATGCCGTTAGGGTTACGATTGGACCTAGGGTTAGGGTTATGTTGAGGGTTAGGGTTAGAGATCCGGTCTGGGTTACGATTGGACCTAGGGTTAGGGTTATGTTGAGGGCTAGGGTTAGAGATCCGGTTAGGGTTACGATTGGACCTAGGGTTAGGGTTATGTTGAGGGCTAGGGTTAGAGATCCGGTTAGGGTTACGATTGGACCTAGGGTTAGGGTTATGTTGAGGGCTAGGGTTAGAGATCCGGTTAGGGTTACGATTGGACCTAGGGTTAGGGTTATGTTGAGGGCTAGGTTTAGAGATCCGGTCAGGGTTACGATTGGACCTAGGGTTAGGGTTATGTTGTGGGCTAGGGTTAGAGAGACGGTTAGGGTTACGATTGGACCTAGGGTTAGGGTTATGTTGACGGATAGGGTTAGAGATGCCGTTAGGGTTACGATTGGACCTAGGGTTAGGGTTATGTTGAGGGCTAGGGTTAGAGATCCGGTTAGGGTTACGATTGGACCTAGGGTTAGGGTTATGTTGAGGGCTAGGGTTAGAGATCCGGTTAGGGTTACGATTGGACCTAGGGTTAGGGTTATGTTGAGGGTTAGGGTTAGAGATCCGGTTAGGGTTACGATTGGACCTAGGGTTAGCGTTATGTTGAGGGCTATGGTTAGAGATCCGGTCAGGGTTACGATTGGACCTAGGGTTAGGGTTATGTTGTGGGCTAGGGTTAGAGAGACGGTTAGGGTTACGATTGGACCTAGGGTTAGGGTTATGTTGACGGCTAGGGTTAGAGATGCCGTTAGGGTTATGATTGGACCTAGGGTTAGGGTTATGTTGAGGGCTAGGGTTAGAGATCCGGTTAGGGTTACGATTGGACCTAGGGTCAGGGTTATGTTGAGGGCTAGGGTTAGAGATCCGGTTAGGGTTACGATTGGACCTAGGGTTAGGGTTATGTTGAGGGCTAGGATTAGAGATGCCGTTAGGGTTACGATTGGACCTAGGGTTAGGGTTATGTTGAGGGTTAGGGTTAGAGATCCGGTTAGGGTTACAATTGGACCTAGGGTTAGGGTTATGTTGAGGGCTAGGGTTAGAGAATCGGTTAGGGTTACGATTGGACCTAGGGATAGGGTTATGTTGAGGGCTAGGGTTAGAGATCCGGTTAGGGTTACGATTGGACCTAGGGTTAGGGTTATGTTGAGGGCTAGGGTTAGAGATCCTGTTAGGGTTACGATTGGACCTAGGGTTAGGGTTATGTTGAGGGCTAGGGTTAGAGATGCCGTTAGGGTTACGATTGGACCTAGGGTTAGGGTTATGTTGTGGGCTAGGGTTAGAGAGACGGTTAGGGTTACGATTGGACCAAGGTTAGGGTTATGTTGAGGGGTAGGGTTAGAGATGCCGTTAGGATTACGATTGGACCTAGGGTTAGGGTTATGTTGAGGGCTAGGGTTAGAGATCCGGTTAGGGTTACGATTGGACCTAGGGTTAGGGTTATGTTGAGGGCTAGGGTTAGAGATGCCGTTAGGGTTACGATTGGACCTAGGGTTAGGGTTATGTTGAGGGCTAGGGTTAGAGATGCCGTTAGGGTTACGATTGGACCTAGAGTTAGGGTTATGTTGTGGGCTAGGGTTAGAGAGACGGTTAGGGTTACGATTGGACCAAGGTTAGGGTTATGTTGAGGGGTAGGGTTAGAGATGCCGTTAGGATTACGATTGGACCTAGGGTTAGGGTTATGTTGAGGGCTAGGGTTAGAGATGCCGTTAGGGTTACGATTGGACATAGGGTTAGGGTTATGTTGTGGGCTAGGGTTAGAGAGACGGTTAGGGTTACGATTGGACCAAGGTTAGGGTTATGTTGAGGGGTAGGGTTAGAGATGCCGTTAGGATTACGATTGGACCTAGGGTTAGGGTTATGTTGAGGGCTAGGGTTAGAGATCCGGTTAGGGTTACGATTGGACCTAGGTTTAGTGTTATGTTGAGGGCTAGGGTTAGAGATCTGGTTAGGGTTACGATTGGACCTAGGGTTAGGGTTATGTTGAGGGCTAGGGTTAGAGATCCGGTTAGGGTTACGATTGGACCTAGGGTTAGGGTTATGTTGAGGGGTAGGGTTAGAGATTCGGTTAGGGTTATGATTGGACCTAGCGTTAGGGTTATGTTGAGGGCTAGGGTTAGAGATGCCGTTAGGGTTACGATTGGACCTAGGGTTAGGGTTATGTTGAGGGCTAGGGTTAGAGATGCCGTTAGGGTTACGATTGGACCTAGGGTTAGGGTTATGTTGTGGGCTAGGGTTAGAGATCCGGTTAGGGTTACGATTGGACCTAGGGTTAGGGTTATGTTGAGGGCTAGGGTTAGAGATGCCGTTAGGATTACAATTGGACCTAGGGTTAGGGTTATGTTGAGGGCTAGGGTTAGAGATCCGGTTAGGGTTACGATTGGACCTAGGTTTAGGGTTATGTTGAGGGCTAGGGTTAGAGATCTGGTTAGGGTTACGATTGGACCTAGGGTTAGGGTTATGTTGAGGGCTAGGGTTAGAGATCCGGTTAGGGTTACGATTGGACCTAGGGTTAGGGTTATGTTGAGGGCTAGGGTTAGAGATCCGGTTAGGGTTACAATTGGACCTAGAGTTAGGGTTATGTTGAGGGGTAGGGTTAGAGATTCGGTTAGGGTTATGATTGGACCTAGCGTTAGGGTTATGTTGAGGGCTATGGTTAGAAACCCGGTTACGGTTATGATTGGACCTAGGATTAGGGTTATGTTGAGGGTTAGGGTTAGAGAGACGGTTAGGGTTACGATTGGACCTAGGGTTAGCATTATGTTGAGGGCTATGGTTAGAGATCCGGTCAGAGTTACGATTGGACCTAGGGTTAGGGTTATGTTGTGGGCTAGGGTTAGAGAGACGGTTAGGGTTACGATTGGACCTAGGGTTAGGGTTATGTTGACGGCTAGGGTTAGAGATGCCGTTAGGGTTACGATTGGACCTAGGGTTAGGGTTATGTTGAGGGCTAGGGTTAGAGATCCGGTTAGGGTTACGATTGGACCTAGGGTTAGGGTTATGTTGAGGGCTAGGGTTAGAGATCCGGTTAGGGTTACGATTGGACCTAGGGTTAGGGTTATGTTGAGGGCTAGGATTAGAGATGCCGTTAGTGTTACGATTGGACCTAGGGTTAGGGTTATGTTGAGGGTTAGGGTTAGAGATCCGGTTAGGGTTACGATTGGACCTAGGGTTAGGGTTATGTTGAGGGCTAGGGTTAGAGATGCCGTTAGGGTTACGATTGGACCTAGGGTTAGGGTTATGTTGAGGGTTAGGGTTAGAGATCCGGTCTGGGTTACGATTGGACCTAGGGTTAGGGTTATGTTGAGGGCTAGGGTTAGAGATCCGGTTAGGGTTACGATTGGACCTAGGGTTAGGGTTATGTTGAGGGGTAGGGTTAGAGATCCGGTTAGGGTTATGATTGGATCTAGGGTTAGGGTTATGTTGAGGGCTAGGGTTAGAGATCCGGTTACAGTTATGATTGGAACTAGGATTAGGGTTATGTTGAGGGTTAGGGTTAGAGATCCGGTTAGGGTTACGATTGGACCTAGGGTTAGCGTTATGTTGAGGGCTATGGTTAGAGATCCGGTCAGGGTTACGATTGGACCTAGGGTTAGGGTTATGTTGTGGGCTAGGGTTAGAGAGACGGTTAGGGTTACGATTGGACCTAGGGTTAGGGTTATGTTGACGGCTAGGGTTAGAGATGCCGTTAGGGTTATGATTGGACCTAGGGTTAGGGTTATGTTGAGGGCTAGGGTTAGAGATCCGGTTAGGGTTACGATTGGACCTAGGGTTAGGGTTATGTTGAGGGCTAGGTTTAGAGATCCGGTCAGGGTTACGATTGGACCTAGGGTTAGTGTTATGTTGTGGGCTAGGGTTAGAGAGACGGTTAGGGTTACGATTGGACCTAGGGTTAGGGTTATGTTGACGGATAGGGTTAGAGATGCCGTTAGGGTTACGATTGGACCTAGGGTTAGGGTTATGTTGAGGGCTAGGGTTAGAGATCCGGTTAGGGTTATGATTGGACCTAGGGTTAGGGTTATGTTGAGGGCTAGGGTTAGAGATCCGGTTAGGGTTACGATTGGACCTAGGGTTAGGGTTATGTTGAGGGTTAGGGTTAGAGATCCGGTTAGGGTTACGATTGGACCTAGGGTTAGCGTTATGTTGAGGGCTATGGTTAGAGATCCGGTCAGGGTTACGATTGGACCTAGGGTTAGGGTTATGTTGTGGGCTAGGGTTAGAGAGACGGTTAGGGTTACGATTGGACCTAGGGTTAGGGTTATGTTGACGGCTAGGGTTAGAGATGCCGTTAGGGTTATGATTGGACCTAGGGTTAGGGTTATGTTGAGGGCTAGGGTTAGAGATCCGGTTAGGGTTACGATTGGACCTAGGGTCAGGGTTATGTTGAGGGATAGGGTTAGAGATCCGGTTAGGGTTACGATTGGACCTAGGGTTAGGGTTATGTTGAGGGCTAGGATTAGAGATGCCGTTAGGGTTACGATTGGACCTAGGGTTAGGGTTATGTTGAGGGTTAGGGTTAGAGATCCGGTTAGGGTTACAATTGGACCTAGGGTTAGGGTTATGTTGAGGGCTAGGGTTAGAGATGCCGTTAGGGTTACGATTGGACCTAGGGTTAGGGTTATGTTGAGGGCTAGGGTTAGAGATGCCGTTAGGGTTACGATTGGACCTAGGGTTAGGGTTATGTTGAGGGCTAGGGTTAGAGATGCCGTTAGGGTTACGATTGGACCTAGGGTTAGGGTTATGTTGAGGGGTAGGGTTAGAGATTCGGTTAGGGTTATGATTGGACCTAGCGTTAGGGTTATGTTGAGGGCTATGGTTAGAGATCCGGTTACGGTTATGATTGGACCTAGGATTAGGGTTATGTTGAGGGTTAGGGTTAGAGAGACGGTTAGGGTTACGATTGGACCTAGGGTTAGGGTTATGTTGACGGCTAGGGTTAGAGATGCCGTTAGGGTTACGATTGGACCTAGGGTTAGGGTTATGTTGAGGGCTAGGGTTAGAGATCCGGTTAGGGTTACGATTGGACCTAGGGTTAGGGTTATGTTGAGGGCTAGGGTTAGAGATCCGGTTAGGGTTACGATTGGACCTAGGGTTAGGGTTATGTTGAGGGCTAGGGTTAGAGATGCCGTTAGTGTTACGATTGGACCTAGGGTTAGGGTTATGTTGAGGGCTAGGGTTAGAGATCCGGTTAGGGTTACGATTGGACCTAGGGTTAGGGTTATGTTGAGGGCTAGGGTTAGAGATCCGGTTAGGGTTACGATTGGACCTAGGGTTAGGGTTATGTTGTGGGCTAGGGTTAGAGAGACGGTTAGGGTTACGATTGGACCTAGGGTTAGGGTTATGTTGACGGATAGGGTTAGAGATGCCGTTAGGGTTACGATTGGACCTAGGGTTAGGGTTATGTTGAGGGCTAGGGTTAGAGATCCGGTTAGGGTTACGATTGGACCTAGGGTTAGGGTTATGTTGAGGGCTAGGGTTAGAGATGCCGTTAGGGTTACGATTGGACCTAGGGTTAGGGTTATGTTGAGGGCTAGGGTTAGAGATCCGGTTAGGGTTACGATTGGACCTAGGGTTAGGGTTATGTTGAGGGCTAGGGTTAGAGATCCGGTCAGGGTTACGATTGGACCTAGGGTTAGGGTTATGTTGTGGGCTAGGGTTAGAGAGACGGTTAGGGTTACGATTGGACCTAGGGTTATGGTTATGTTGACGGCTAGGGTTAGAGATGCCGTTAGGGTTACGATTGGACCTAGGGTTAGGGTTATGTTGAGGGCTAGGGTTAGAGATCCGGTTAGGGTTACGATTGGACCTAGGGTTAGGGTTATGTTGAGGGCTAGGGTTAGAGATCCGGTTAGGGTTACGATTGGACCTAGCGTTAGGGTTATGTTGAGGGTTAGGGTTAGAGATCCGGTTAGGGTAACGATTGGACCTAGGGTTAGGGTTATGTTGAGGGCTAGGGTTAGAGATGCCGTTAGGGTTACGATTGGACCGAGGGTTAGGGTTATGTTGAGGGTTAGGGTTAGAGATCCGGTCTGGGTTACGATTGGACCTAGGGTTAGGGTTATGATGAGGGCTAGGGTTAGAGATCCGGTTAGGGTTACGATTGGACCTAGGGTTAGGGTTATGTTGAGGGCTAGGGTTAGAGATCCGGTTAGGGTTACGATTGGACCTAGGGTTAGGGTTATGTTGTGGGCTAGGGTTAGAGAGACGGTTAGGGTTACGATTGGACCTAGGGTTAGGGTTATGTTGACGGCTAGGGTTAGAGATGCCGTTAGGGTTATGATTGGACCTAGGGTTAGGGTTATGTTGAGGGCTAGGGTTAGAGATCCGGTTAGGGTTACGATTGGATCTAGGGTTAGGGTTATGTTGAGGGCTATGGTTAGAGATCCGGTCAGGGTTACGATTGGACCTAGGGTTAGGTTTATGTTGTGGGCTAGGGTTAGAGAGACGGTTAGGGTTACGATTGGACCTAGGGTTAGGGTTATATTGACGGCTAGGGTTAGAGATGCCGTTAGGGTTACGATTGGACCTAGGGTTAGAGTTATGTTGAGGGCTAGGGTTAGAGATCCGGTTAGGGTTACGATTGGACCTAGGGTTAGGGTTATGTTGAGGGCTAGGGTTAGAGATGCCGTTAGGGTTACGATTGGACCTAGGGTTAGGGTTATGTTGAGGGCTAGGGTTAGAGATCCGGTTAGGGTTACGATTGGACCTAGGGTTAGGGTTATGTTGAGGGCTAGGGTTAGAGATGCCGTTAGGGTTACGATTGGACCTAGGGTTAGGTTTATGTTGAGGGTTAGGGTTAGAGATCCGGTCTAGGTTACGATTGGACCTAGGGTTAGGGTTATGTTGAGGGCTAGGGTTAGAGATCCGGTTAGGGTTACGATTGTACCTAGGGTTAGGGTTATGTTGAGGGCTAGGGTTAGAGATCCGGTTAGGGTTACTATTGGACCTAGGGTTAGGGTTATGTTGAGGGGTAGGGTTAGAGATCCGGTTAGGGTTATGATTGGATCTAGGGTTAGGGTTATGTTGAGGGCTAGGGTTAGAGATCCGGTTACGGTTATGATTGGACCTAGGATTAGGGTTATGTTGAGGGTTAGGGTTAGAGATCCGGTTAGGGTTACGATTGGACCTAGGGGTAGCGTTATGTTGAGGGCTATGGTTAGAGATCCGGTCAGGGTTACGATTGGACCTAGGGTTAGGGTTATGTTGTGGGCTAGGGTTAGAGAGTCGGTTAGGTTTACGATTGGACCTAGGGTTACGGTTATGTTGTGGGCTAGGGTTAGAGAGACGGTTAGGGTTACGATTGGACCTAGGGTTATGGTTATGTTGACGGCTAGGGTTAGAGATGCCGTTAGGGTTACGATTGGACCTAGGGTTAGGGTTATGTTGAGGGCTAGGGTTAGAGATCCGGTTAGGGTTACGATTGGACCTAGGGTTATTGTTATGTTGAGGGGTAGGGTTAGAGATCCGGTTAGGGTTATGATTGGATCTAGGGTTAGGGTTATGTTGAGGGCTAGGGTTAGAGATCCGGTTACGGTTATGATAGGACCTAGGATTAGGGTTATGTTGAGGGTTAGGGTTAGAGATCCGGTTAGGGTTACGATTGGACCTAGGGTTATTGTTATGTTGAGGGGTAGGGTTAGAGAGTCGGTTAGGGTTACGATTGGACCTAGGGTTAGGGTTATGTTGACGGCTAGGGTTAGACATGCCGTTAGGGTTATGATTGGACCTAGGGTTAGGGTTATGTTGAGGGCTAGGGTTAGAGATCCGGTTAGGGTTACGATTGGACCTAGGGTTAGGGTTATGTTGAGGGCTAGGGTTAGAGATCCGGTCAGGGTTACGATTGGACCTAGGGTTAGGGTTATGTTGTGGGCTAGGGTTAGAGAGACGGTTAGGGTTACGATTGGACCTAGGGTTAGGGTTATGTTGACGGCTAGGGTTAGACATGCCGTTAGGGTTACGATTGGTCCGAGGGTTAGGGTTATGTTGAGGGCTAGGGTTAGAGATCCGGTTAGGGTTACGATTGGACCTAGGGTTAGGGTTATGTTGAGGGCTAGGGTTAGAGATCCGGTTAGGGTTACGATTGGACTTAGGGTTAGGGTTATGTTGAGGGCTAGGTTTAGAGATGCCGTTAGGGTTACGATTGGACCTAGCGTTAGGGTTATGTTGAGGGTTAGGGTTAGAGATCCGGTTAGGGTTACGATTGGACCTAGGGTTAGGGTTATGTTGAGGGCTAGGGTTAGAGATGCCGTTAGGGTTACGATTGGACCTAGGGTTAGGGTTATGTTGAGGGTTAGGGTTAGAGATCCGGTCTGGGTTACGATTGGACCTAGGGTTAGGGTTATGTTGAGGGCTAGGGTTAGAGATCCGGTTAGGGTTACGATTGGACCTAGGGTTAGGGTTATGTTGAGGGCTAGGGTTAGAGATCCGGTTAGGGTTATGATTGGAACTAGGGTTAGGGTTATGTTGAGGGGTAGGGTTAGAGATCCGGTTAGGGTTATGATTGAATCTAGGGTTAGGGTTATGTTGAGGGCTAGGGTTAGAGATCCGGTTACGGTTATGATTGGACCTAGGATTAGGGTTATGTTGCGGGTTAGGGTTAGAGATCCGGTTAAGGTTACGATTGGACCTAGGGTTAGCGTTATGTTGAGGGCTATGGTTAGAGATCCGTTCAGGGTTACGATTGGACCTAGGGTTAGGGTTATGTTGTGGGCTAGGGTTAGAGAGACGGTTAGGGTTACGATTGGACCTAGGGTTAGGGTTATGTTGACGGCTAGGGTTAGAGATGCCGTTAGGGTTACGATTGGACCTAGGGTTAGGGTTATGTTGAGGGTTAGGGTTAGAGATCCGGTCTGGGTTACGATTGGACCTAGGGTTAGGGTTATGTTGAGGGCTAGGGTTAGAGATCCGGTTAGGGTTACGATTGGACCTAGGGTTAGGGTTATGTTGAGGGCTAGGATTAGAGATCCGGTTAGGGTTATGATTGGAACTAGGGTTAGGGTTATGTTGAGGGGTAGGGTTAGAGATCCGGTTAGGGTTATGATTGAATCTAGGGTTAGGGTTATGTTGAGGGCTAGGGTTAGAGATCCGGTTACGGTTATGATTGGACCTAGGATTAGGGTTATGTTGAGGGTTAGGGTTAGAGATCCGGTTAAGGTTACGATTGGACCTAGGGTTAGCGTTATGTTGAGGGCTATGGTTAGAGATCCGTTCAGGGTTACGATTGGACCTAGGGTTAGGGTTATGTTGTGGGCTAGGGTTAGAGAGACGGTTAGGGTTACGATTGGACCTAGGGTTAGGGTTATGTTGAGGGCTAGGGTTAGAGATCCGGTCAGGGTTACGATAGGACCTAGGGTTAGGTTTATGTTGTGGGCTAGGGTTAGAGAGACGGTTAGGGTTACGATTGGACCTAGGGATAGGGTTATATTGACGGCTAGGGTTAGAGATGCCGTTAGGGTTACGATTGGACCTAGGGTTAGGGTTATGTTCAGGGCTAGGGTTAGAGATCCGGTTAAGGTTACGATTGGACCTAGGGTTAGGTTTATGTTGTGGGCTAGGGTTAGAGATACGGTTAGGGTTACGATTGGACCTAGGGTTAGGGTTATGTTGACGGCTAGGGTTAGAGATGCCGTTAGGGTTACGATTGGACCTAGGGTTAGGGTTATGTTGAGGGCTAGGGTTAGAGATCCGGTCAGGGTTACGATAGGACCTAGGGTTAGGTTTATGTTGTGGGCTAGGGTTAGAGAGACGGTTAGGGTTACGATTGGACCTAGGGTTAGGGTTATGTTGACGGCTAGGGTTAGAGATGCCGTTAGGGTTACGATTGGACCTAGGGTTAGGTTTATGTTGTGGGCTAGGGTTAGAGAGACGTTTAGGGTTACGATTGGACCTAGGGTTAGGGTTATGTTGACGGCTAGGGTTAGAGATGCCGTTAGGGTTACGATTGGACCTAGGGTTAGGGTTATGTTGAGGGCTAGGGTTAGAGATCCGGTCAGGGTTACGATAGGACCTAGGGTTAGGTTTATGTTGTGGGCTAGGGTTAGAGAGACGGTTAGGGTTACGATTGGACCTAGGGTTAGGGTTATATTGACGGCTAGGGTTAGAGATGCCGTTAGGGTTACGATTGGACCTAGGGTTAGGGTTATGTTCAGGGCTAGGGTTAGAGATCCGGTTAAGGTTACGATTGGACCTAGGGTTAGGTTTATGTTGTGGGCTAGGGTTAGAGAGACGGTTAGGGTTACGATTGGACCAAGGTTAGGGTTATGTTGAGGGGTAGGGTTAGAGATGCCGTTAGGGTTACGATTGGACCTAGGGTTAGGGTTATGTTGTGGGCTAGGGTTAGAGAGACGGTTAGGGTTACGATTGGACCAAGGTTAGGGTTATGTTGAGGGGTAGGGTTAGAGATTCGGTTAGGATTACGATTGGACCTAGGGTTAGGGTTATGTTGAGGGCTAGGGTTAGAGATCCGGTTAGGGTTACGATTGGACCTAGGGTTAGGGTTATGTTGAGGGCTAGGGTTAGAGATCCGGTTAGGGTTACGATTGGACCTAGGGTTAGGGTTATGTTGAGGGGTAGGGTTAGAGATTCGGTTAGGGTTATGATTGGACCTAGCGTTAGGGTTATGTTGAGGGCTAGGGTTAGAGATGCCGTTAGGGTTACGATTGAACCTAGGGTTAGGGTTATGTTGTGGGCTAGGGTTAGAGATCCGGTTAGGGTTACAATTGGACCTAGGGTTAGGGTTATGTTGAGGGGTAGGGTTAGAGATTCGGTTAGGGTTATGATTGGACCTAGCGTTAGGGTTATGTTGAGGGCTATGGTTAGAGATCCGGTTACTGTTATGATTGGACCTAGGATTAGGGTTATGTTGAGGGTTAGGGTTAGAGAGACGGTTAGGGTTACGATTGGACCTAGGGTTAGCATTATGTTGAGGGCTATGGTTAGAGATCCGGTCAGAGTTACGATTGGACCTAGGGTTAGGGTTATGTTGTGGGCTAGGGTTAGAGAGACGGTTAGGGTTACGATTGGACCTAGGGTTAGGGTTATGTTGAGGGCTAGGGTTAGAGATCCGGTTAGGGTTACGATTGGACCTAGGGTTAGGGTTATGTTGAGGGCTAGGGTTAGAGATCCGGTTAGGGTTACGATTGGACCTAGGGTTAGGGTTATGTTGAGGGCTAGGGTTAGAGATCCGGTTAGGGTTACGATTGGACCTAGGGTTAGGGTTATGTTGAGGGCTAGGGTTAGAGATCCGGTTAGGGTTACGATTGGACCTAGGGTTAGGGTTATGTTGAGGGCTAGGGTTAGAGATGCCGTTAGTGTTACGATTGGACCTAGGGTTAGGGTTATGTTGAGGGTTAGGGTTAGAGATCCGGTTAGGGTTACGATTGGACCTAGGGTTAGGGTTATGTTGAGGGCTAGGGTTAGAGATGCCGTTAGGGTTACGATTGGACCTAGGGTTAGGGTTATGTTGAGGGTTAGGGTTAGAGATCCGGTCTGGGTTACGATTGGACCTAGGGTTAGGGTTATGTTGAGGGCTAGGGTTAGAGATCCGGTTAGGGTTACGATTGGACCTAGGGTTAGGGTTATGTTGAGGGCTAGGGTTAGAGATCCGGTTAGGGTTACGATTGGACCTAGGGTTAGGGTTATGTTGAGGGGTAGGGTTAGAGATCCGGTTAGGGTTATGATTGGATCTAGGGTTAGGGTTATGTTGAGGGCTAGGGTTAGAGATCCGGTTACAGTTATGATTGGACCTAGGATTAGGGTTATGTTGAGGGTTAGGGTTAGAGATCCGGTTAGGGTTACGATTGGACCTAGGGTTAGGGTTATGTTGAGGGCTAGGTTTAGAGATCCGGTCAGGGTTACGATTGGACCTAGGGTTAGGGTTATGTTGTGGGCTAGGGTTAGAGAGACGGTTAGGGTTACGATTGGACCTAGGGTTAGGGTTATGTTGACGGATAGGGTTAGAGATGCCGTTAGGGTTACGATTGGACCTAGGGTTAGGGTTATGTTGAGGGCTAGGGTTAGAGATCCGGTTAGGGTTACGATTGGACCTAGGGTTAGGGTTATGTTGAGGGCTAGGGTTAGAGATCCGGTTAGGGTTACGATTGGACCTAGGGTTAGGGTTATGTTGAGGGTTAGGGTTAGAGATCCGGTTAGGGTTACGATTGGACCTAGGGTTAGCGTTATGTTGAGGGCTATGGTTAGAGATCCGGTCAGGGTTACGATTGGACCTAGGGTTAGGGTTATGTTGTGGGCTAGGGTTAGAGAGACGGTTAGGGTTACGATTGGACCTAGGGTTAGGGTTATGTTGACGGCTAGGGTTAGAGATGCCGTTAGGGTTATGATTGGACCTAGGGTTAGGGTTATGTTGAGGGCTAGGGTTAGAGATCCGGTTAGGGTTACGATTGGACCTAGGGTCAGGGTTATGTTGAGGGCTAGGGTTAGAGATCCGGTTAGGGTTACGATTGGACCTAGGGTTAGGGTTATGTTGAGGGCTAGGATTAGAGATGCCGTTAGGGTTACGATTGGACCTAGGGTTAGGGTTATGTTGAGGGTTAGGGTTAGAGATCCGGTTAGGGTTACAATTGGACCTAGGGTTAGGGTTATGTTGAGGGCTAGGGTTAGAGAATCGGTTAGGGTTACGATTGGACCTAGGGTTAGGGTTATGTTGAGGGCTAAGGTTAGAGATGCCGTTAGGGTTACGATTGGACCTAGGGTTAGGGTTATGTTGAGGGCTAGGGTTAGAGATCCGTTAGGGTTACGATTGGACCTAGGGTTAGGGTTATGTTGAGGGCTAAGGTTAGAGATGCCGTTAGGGTTACGATTGGACCTAGGGTTAGGGTTATGTTGAGGGCTAGGGTTAGAGATCCGTTAGGGTTACGATTGGACATAGGGTTAGGGTTATGTTGTGGGCTAGGGTTAGAGAGACGGTTAGGGTTACGATTGGACCAAGGTTAGGGTTATGTTGAGGGGTAGGGTTAGAGATGCCGTTAGGATTACGATTGGACCTAGGGTTAGGGTTATGTTGAGGGCTAGGGTTAGAGATCCGGTTAGGGTTACGATTGGACCTAGGTTTAGTGTTATGTTGAGGGCTAGGGTTAGAGATCTGGTTAGGGTTACGATTGGACCTAGGGTTAGGGTTATGTTGAGGGCTAGGGTTAGAGATCCGGTTAGGGTTACGATTGGACCTAGGGTTAGGGTTATGTTGAGGGGTAGGGTTAGAGATTCGGTTAGGGTTATGATTGGACCTAGCGTTAGGGTTATGTTGAGGGCTAGGGTTAGAGATGCCGTTAGGGTTACGATTGGACCTAGGGTTAGGGTTATGTTGAGGGCTAGGGTTAGAGATGCCGTTAGGGTTACGATTGGACCTAGGGTTAGGGTTATGTTGTGGGCTAGGGTTAGAGAGACGGTTAGGGTTACGATTGGACCAAGGTTAGGGTTATGTTGAGGGGTAGGGTTAGAGATGCCGTTAGGATTACGATTGGACCTAGGGTTAGGGTTATGTTGAGGGCTAGGGTTAGAGATCCGGTTAGGGTTACGATTGGACCTAGGTTTAGGGTTATGTTGAGGGCTAGGGTTAGAGATCTGGTTAGGGTTACGATTGGACCTAGGGTTAGGGTTATGTTGAGGGCTAGGGTTAGAGATCCGGTTAGGGTTACGATTGGACCTAGGGTTAGGGTTATGTTGAGGGCTAGGGTTAGAGATCCGGTTAGGGTTACAATTGGACCTAGGGTTAGGGTTATGTTGAGGGGTAGGGTTAGAGATTCGGTTAGGGTTATGATTGGACCTAGCGTTAGGGTTATGTTGAGGGCTATGGTTAGAGATCCGGTTACGGTTATGATTGGACCTAGGATTAGGGTTATGTTGAGGGTTAGGGTTAGAGAGACGGTTAGGGTTACGATTCGACCTAGGGTTAGCATTATGTTGAGGGCTATGGTTAGAGATCCGGTCAGAGTTACGATTGGACCTAGGGTTAGGGTTATGTTGTGGGCTAGGGTTAGAGAGACGGTTAGGGTTACGATTGGACCTAGGGTTAGGGTTATGTTGACGGCTAGGGTTAGAGATGCCGTTAGGGTTACGATTGGACCTAGGGTTAGGGTTATGTTGAGGGCTAGGGTTAGAGATCCGGTTAGGGTTACGATTGGACCTAGGGTTAGGGTTATGTTGAGGGCTAGGGTTAGAGATCCGGATAGGGTTACGATTGGACCTAGGGTTAGGGTTATGTTGAGGGCTAGGGTTAGAGATGCCGTTAGTGTTACGATTGGACCTAGGGTTAGGGTTATGTTGAGGGTTAGGGTTAGAGATCCGGTTAGGGTTACGATTGGACCTAGGGTTAGGGTTATGTTGAGGGCTAGGGTTAGAGATGCCGTTAGGGTTACGATTGGACCTAGGGTTAGGGTTATGTTGAGGGTTAGGGTTAGAGATCCGGTCTGGGTTACGATTGGACCTAGGGTTAGGGTTATGTTGAGGGCTAAGGTTAGAGATGCCGTTAGGGTTACGATTGGACCTAGGGTTAGGGTTATGTTGAGGGCTAGGGTTAGAGATCCGTTAGGGTTACGATTGGACCTAGGGTTAGGGTTATGTTGAGGGCTAAGGTTAGAGATGCCGTTAGGGTTACGATTGGACCTAGGGTTAGGGTTATGTTGAGGGCTAGGGTTAGAGATCCGTTAGGGTTACGATTGGACATAGGGTTAGGGTTATGTTGTGGGCTAGGGTTAGAGAGACGGTTAGGGTTACGATTGGACCAAGGTTAGGGTTATGTTGAGGGGTAGGGTTAGAGATGCCGTTAGGATTACGATTGGACCTAGGGTTAGGGTTATGTTGAGGGCTAGGGTTAGAGATCCGGTTAGGGTTACGATTGGACCTAGGTTTAGTGTTATGTTGAGGGCTAGGGTTAGAGATCTGGTTAGGGTTACGATTGGACCTAGGGTTAGGGTTATGTTGAGGGCTAGGGTTAGAGATCCGGTTAGGGTTACGATTGGACCTAGGGTTAGGGTTATGTTGAGGGGTAGGGTTAGAGATTCGGTTAGGGTTATGATTGGACCTAGCGTTAGGGTTATGTTGAGGGCTAGGGTTAGAGATGCCGTTAGGGTTACGATTGGACCTAGGGTTAGGGTTATGTTGAGGGCTAGGGTTAGAGATGCCGTTAGGGTTACGATTGGACCTAGGGTTAGGGTTATGTTGTGGGCTAGGGTTAGAGAGACGGTTAGGGTTACGATTGGACCAAGGTTAGGGTTATGTTGAGGGGTAGGGTTAGAGATGCCGTTAGGATTACGATTGGACCTAGGGTTAGGGTTATGTTGAGGGCTAGGGTTAGAGATCCGGTTAGGGTTACGATTGGACCTAGGTTTAGGGTTATGTTGAGGGCTAGGGTTAGAGATCTGGTTAGGGTTACGATTGGACCTAGGGTTAGGGTTATGTTGAGGGCTAGGGTTAGAGATCCGGTTAGGGTTACGATTGGACCTAGGGTTAGGGTTATGTTGAGGGCTAGGGTTAGAGATCCGGTTAGGGTTACAATTGGACCTAGGGTTAGGGTTATGTTGAGGGGTAGGGTTAGAGATTCGGTTAGGGTTATGATTGGACCTAGCGTTAGGGTTATGTTGAGGGCTATGGTTAGAGATCCGGTTACGGTTATGATTGGACCTAGGATTAGGGTTATGTTGAGGGTTAGGGTTAGAGAGACGGTTAGGGTTACGATTGGACCTAGGGTTAGCATTATGTTGAGGGCTATGGTTAGAGATCCGGTCAGAGTTACGATTGGACCTAGGGTTAGGGTTATGTTGTGGGCTAGGGTTAGAGAGACGGTTAGGGTTACGATTGGACCTAGGGTTAGGGTTATGTTGACGGCTAGGGTTAGAGATGCCGTTAGGGTTACGATTGGACCTAGGGTTAGGGTTATGTTGAGGGCTAGGGTTAGAGATCCGGTTAGGGTTACGATTGGACCTAGGGTTAGGGTTATGTTGAGGGCTAGGGTTAGAGATCCGGTTAGGGTTACGATTGGACCTAGGGTTAGGGTTATGTTGAGGGCTAGGGTTAGAGATGCCGTTAGTGTTACGATTGGACCTAGGGTTAGGGTTATGTTGAGGGTTAGGGTTAGAGATCCGGTTAGGGTTACGATTGGACCTAGGGTTAGGGTTATGTTGAGGGCTAGGGTTAGAGATCCGGTTAGGGTTACGATTGGACCTAGCGTTAGGGTTATGTTGAGGGTTAGGGTTAGAGATCCGGTCTGGGTTACGATTGGACCTAGGGTTAGGGTTATGTTGAGGGCTAGGGTTAGAGATCCGGTTAGGGTTACGATTGGACCTAGGGTTAGGGTTATGTTGAGGGCTAGGGTTAGAGATCCGGTTAGGGTTACAATTGGACCTAGGGTTAGGGTTATGTTGAGGGGTAGGGTTAGAGATCCGGTTAGGGTTATGATTGGATCTAGGGTTAGGGTTATGTTGAGGGCTAGGGTTAGAGATCCGGTTACAGTTATGATTGGACCTAGGATTAGGGTTATGTTGAGGGTTAGGGTTAGAGATCCGGTTAGGGTTACGATTGGACCTAGGGTTAGCGTTATGTTGAGGGCTATGGTTAGAGATCCGGTCAGGGTTACGATTGGACCTAGGGTTAGGGTTATGTTGTGGGCTAGGGTTAGAGAGACGGTTAGGGTTACGATTGGACCTAGGGTTAGGGTTATGTTGACGGCTAGGGTTAGAGATGCCGTTAGGGTTATGATTGGACCTAGGGTTAGGGTTATGTTGAGGGCTAGGGTTAGAGATCCGGTTAGGGTTACGATTGGACCTAGGGTTAGGGTTATGTTGAGGGCTAGGTTTAGAGATCCGGTCAGGGTTACGATTGGACCTAGGGTTAGGGTTATGTTGTGGGCTAGGGTTAGAGAGACGGTTAGGGTTACGATTGGACCTAGGGTTAGGGTTATGTTGACGGATAGGGTTAGAGATGCCGTTAGGGTTACGATTGGACCTAGGGTTAGGGTTATGTTGAGGGCTAGGGTTAGAGATCCGGTTAGGGTTACGATTGGACCTAGGGTTAGGGTTATGTTGAGGGCTAGGGTTAGAGATCCGGTTAGGGTTACGATTGGACCTAGGGTTAGCGTTATGTTGAGGGCTATGGTTAGAGATCCGGTCAGGGTTACGATTGGACCTAGGGTTAGGGTTATGTTGTGGGCTAGGGTTAGAGAGACGGTTAGGGTTACGATTGGACCTAGGGTTAGGGTTATGTTGACGGCTAGGGTTAGAGATGCCGTTAGGGTTATGATTGGACCTAGGGTTAGGGTTATGTTGAGGGCTAGGGTTAGAGATCCGGTTAGGGTTACGATTGGACCTAGGGTCAGGGTTATGTTGAGGGCTAGGGTTAGAGATGCCGTTAGGGTTACGATTGGACCTAGGGTTAGGGTTATGTTGAGGGTTAGGGTTAGAGATCCGGTTAGGGTTACAATTGAACCTAGGGTTAGGGTTATGTTGAGGGCTAGGGTTAGAGAATCGGTTAGGGTTACGATTGGACCTAGGGATAGGGTTATGTTGAGGGCTAGGGTTAGAGATCCGGTTAGGGTTACGATTGGACCTAGGGTTAGGGTTATGTTGAGGGCTAGGGTTAGAGATCCTGTTAGGGTTACGATTGGACCTAGGGTTAGGGTTATGTTGAGGGCTAGGGTTAGAGATGCCGTTAGGGTTACGATTGGACCTAGGGTTAGGGTTATGTTGTGGGCTAGGGTTAGAGAGACGGTTAGGGTTACGATTGGACCAAGGTTAGGGTTATGTTGAGGGGTAGGGTTAGAGATTCCGTTAGGATTACGATTGGACCTAGGGTTAGGGTTATGTTGAGGGCTAGGGTTAGAGATCCGGTTAGGGTTACGATTGGACCTAGGGTTAGGGTTATGTTGAGGGCTAGGGTTAGAGATGCCGTTAGGGTTACGATTGGACCTAGGGTTAGGGTTATGTTGAGGGCTTGGGTTAGAGATCCGGTTAGGGTTACGATTGGACCTAGGGTTAGGGTTATGTTGAGGGCTAGGGTTAGAGATCCGGTTAGGGTTACAATTGGACCTAGGGTTAGGGTTATGTTGAGGGGTAGGGTTAGAGATTCGGTTAGGGTTATGATTCGACCTAGCGTTAGGGTTATGTTGAGGGCTATGGTTAGAGATCCGGTTACGGTTATGATTGGACCTAGGATTAGGGTTATGTTGAGGGTTAGGGTTAGAGAGACGGTTAGGGTTACGATTGGACCTAGGGTTAGCATTATGTTGAGGGCTATGGTTAGAGATCCGGTCAGAGTTACGATTGGACCTAGGGTTAGGGTTATGTTGTGGGCTAGGGTTAGAGAGACGGTTAGGGTTACGATTGGACCTAGGGTTAGGGTTATGTTGACGGCTAGGGTTTGAGATGCGGTTACGGTTACGATTGGACCTAGGGTTAGGGTTATGTTGAGGGCTAGGGTTAGAGATCCGGTTAGGGTTACGATTGGACCTAGGGTTAGGGTTATGTTGAGGGCTAGGGTTAGAGATCCGGTTAGGGTTACGATTGGACCTAGGGTTAGGGTTATGTTGAGGGCTAGGGTTAGAGATGCCGTTAGTGTTACGATTGGACCTAGGGTTAGGGTTATGTTGAGGGTTAGGGTTAGAGATCCGGTTAGGGTTACGATTGGACCTAGGGTTAGGGTTATGTTGAGGGCTAGGGTTAGAGATGCCGTTAGGGTTACGATTGGACCTAGGGTTAGGGTTATGTTGAGGGTTAGGGTTAGAGATCCGGTCTGGGTTACGATTGGACCTAGGGTTAGGGTTATGTTGAGGGCTAGGGTTAGAGATCCGGTTAGGGTTACGATTGGACCTAGGGTTAGGGTTATGTTGAGGGCTAGGGTTAGAGATCCGGTTAGGGTTACGATTGGACCTAGGGTTAGGGTTATGTTGAGGGGTAGGGTTAGAGATCCGGTTAGGGTTATGATTGGATCTAGGGTTAGGGTTATGTTGAGGGCTAGGGTTAGAGATCCGGTTACAGTTATGATTGGACCTAGGATTAGGGTTATGTTGAGGGTTAGGGTTAGAGATCCGGTTAGGGTTACGATTGGACCTAGGGTTAGCGTTATGTTGAGGGCTATGGTTAGAGATCCGGTCAGGGTTACGATTGGACCTAGGGTTAGGGTTATGTTGTGGGCTAGGGTTAGAGAGACGGTTAGGGTTACGATTGGACCTAGGGTTAGGGTTATGTTGACGGATAGGGTTAGAGATGCCGTTAGGGTTACGATTGGACCTAGGGTTAGGGTTATGTTGAGGGCTAGGGTTAGAGATCCGGTTAGGGTTACGATTGGACCTAGGGTTAGGGTTATGTTGAGGGCTAGGGTTAGAGATCCGGTTAGGGTTACGATTGGACCTAGGGTTAGGGTTATGTTGAGGGTTAGGGTTAGAGATCCGGTTAGGGTTACGATTGGACCTAGGGTTAGCGTTATGTTGAGGGCTATGGTTAGAGATCCGGTCAGGGTTACGATTGGACCTAGGGTTAGGGTTATGTTGTGGGCTAGGGTTAGAGAGACGGTTAGGGTTACGATTGGACCTAGGGTTAGGGTTATGTTGAGGGCTAGGGTTAGAGATGCCGTTAGGGTTACGATTGGACCTAGGGTTAGGGTTATGTTGAGGGCTAGGGTTAGAGATCCGGTTAGGGTTACGATTGGACCTAGGGTCAGGGTTATGTTGAGGGCTAGGGTTAGAGATCCGGTTAGGGTTACGATTGGACCTAGGGTTAGGGTTATGTTGAGGGCTAGGATTAGAGATGCCGTTAGGGTTACGATTGGACCTAGGGTTAGGGTTATGTTGAGGGTTAGGGTTAGAGATCCGGTTAGGGTTACAATTGGACCTAGGGTTAGGGTTATGTTGAGGGCTAGGGTTAGAGAATCGGTTAGGGTTACGATTGGACCTAGGGATAGGGTTATGTTGAGGGCTAGGGTTAGAGATCCGGTTAGGGTTACGATTGGACCTAGGGTTAGGGTTATGTTGAGGGCTAGGGTTAGAGATCCTGTTAGGGTTACGATTGGACCTAGGGTTAGGGTTATGTTCAGGGCTAGGGTTAGAGATGCCGTTAGGGTTACGATTGGACCTAGGGTTAGGGTTATGTTGTGGGCTAGGGTTAGAGAGACGGTTAGGGTTACGATTGGACCAAGGTTAGGGTTATGTTGAGGGGTAGGGTTAGAGATGCCGTTAGGATTACGATTGGACCTAGGGTTAGGGTTATGTTGAGGGCTAGGGTTAGAGATCCGGTTAGGGTTACGATTGGACCTAGGGTTAGGGTTATGTTGAGGGCTAGGGTTAGAGATGCCGTTAGCGTTACGATTGGACCTAGGGTTAGGGTTATGTTGAGGGCTAGGGTTAGAGATGCCGTTAGGGTTACGATTGGACCTAGGGTTAGGGTTATGTTGTGGGCTAGGGTTAGAGAGACGGTTAGTGTTACGATTGGACCAAGGTTAGGGTTATGTTGAGGGGTAGGGTTAGAGATGCCGTTAGGATTACGATTGGACCTAGGGTTAGGGTTATGTTGAGGGCTAGGGTTAGAGATGCCGTTAGGGTTACGATTGGACATAGGGTTAGGGTTATGTTGTGGGCTAGGGTTAGAGAGACGGTTAGGGTTACGATTGGACCAAGGTTAGGGTTATGTTGAGGGGTAGGGTTAGAGATGCCGTTAGGATTACGATTGGACCTAGGGTTAGGGTTATGTTGAGGGCTAGGGTTAGAGATCCGGTTAGGGTTACGATTGGACCTAGGTTTAGGGTTATGTTGAGGGCTAGGGTTAGAGATCTGGTTAGGGTTACGATTGGACCTAGGGTTAGGGTTATGTTGAGGGCTAGGGTTAGAGATCCGGTTAGGGTTACGATTGGACCTAGGGTTAGGGTTATGTTGAGGGGTAGGGTTAGAGATTCGGTTAGGGTTATGATTGGACCTAGCGTTAGGGTTATGTTGAGGGCTAGGGTTAGAGATGCCGTTAGGGTTACGATTGGACCTAGGGTTAGGGTTATGTTGACGGCTAGGGTTAGAGATGCCGTTAGGGTTACGATTGGACCTAGGGTTAGGGTTATGTTGTGGGCTAGGGTTAGAGATCCGGTTAGGGTTACGATTGGACCTAGGGTTAGGGTTATGTTGAGGGCTAGGGTTAGAGATGCCGTTAGGATTACGATTGGACCTAGGGTTAGGGTTATGTTGAGGGCTAGGGTTAGAGATCCGGTTAGGGTTACGATTGGACCTAGGTTTAGGGTTATGTTGAGGGCTAGGGTTAGAGATCTGGTTAGGGTTACGATTGGACCTAGGGTTAGGGTTATGTTGAGGGCTAGGGTTAGAGATCCGGTTAGGGTTACGATTGGACCTAGGGTTAGGGTTATGTTGAGGGTTAGGGTTAGAGATCCGGTTAGGGTTACAATTGGACCTAGGGTTAGGGTTATGTTGAGGGGTAGGGTTAGAGATTCGGTTAGGGTTATGATTGGACCTAGCGTTAGGGTTATGTTGAGGGTTATGGTTAGAAATCCGGTTACGGTTATGATTGGACCTAGGATTAGGGTTATGTTGAGGGTTAGGGTTAGAGAGACGGTTAGGGTTACGATTGGACCTAGGGTTAGCATTATGTTGAGGGCTATGGATAGAGATCCGGTCAGAGTTACGATTGGACCTAGGGTTAGGGTTATGTTGTGGGCTAGGGTTAGAGAGACGGTTAGGGTTACGATTGGACCTAGGGTTAGGGTTATGTTGACGGCTAGGGTTAGAGATCCGGTTAGGGTTACGATTGGACCTAGGGTTAGGGTTATGTTGAGGGCTAGGGTTAGAGATCCGGTTAGGGTTACGATTGGACCTAGGGTTAGGGTTATGTTGAGGGCTAGGGTTAGAGATGCCGTTAGGATTACGATTGGACCTAAGGTTAGGGTTATGTTGAGGGTTAGGGTTAGAGATCCGGTTAGGGTTACGATTGGACCTAGGGTTAGGGTTATGTTGAGGGCTAGGGTTAGAGATGCCGTTAGGGTTACGATTGGACCTAGGGTTAGGGTTATGTTGAGGGTTAGGCTTAGAGATCCGGTCTGGGTTACGATTGGACCTAGGGTTAGGGTTATGTTGAGGGCTAGGGTTAGAGAACCGGTTAGGGTTACGATTGGACCTAGGGTTAGGGTTATGTTGAGGGCTAGGGTTAGAGATCCGGTTAGGGTTACGATTGGACCTAGGGTTAGGGTTATGTTGAGGGCTAGGATTAGAGATGCCGTTAGGGTTACGATTGGACCTAGGGTTAGGGTTATGTTGAGGGTTAGGGTTAGAGATCCGGTTAGGGTTACAATTGGACCTAGGGTTAGGGTTATGTTGAGGGCTAGGGTTAGAGAATCGGTTAGGGTTACGATTGGACCTAGGGATAGGGTTATGTTGAGGGCTAGGGTTAGAGATCCGGTTAGGGTTACGATTGGACCTAGGGTTAGGGTTATGTTGAGGGCTAGGGTTAGAGATCCGGTTAGGGTTACGATTGGACCTAGGGTTAGGGTTATGTTGAGGGCTAGGGTTAGAGATGCCGTTAGTGTTACGATTGGACCTAGGGTTAGGGTTATGTTGAGGGTTAGGGTTAGAGATCCGGTTAGGGTTACGATTGGACCTAGGGTTAGGGTTATGTTGAGGGCTAGGGTTAGAGATGCCGTTAGGGTTACGATTGGACCTAGGGTTAGGGTTATGTTGAGGGTTAGGGTTAGAGATCCGGTCTCGGTTACGATTGGACCTAGGGTTAGGGTTATGTTGAGGGCTAGGGTTAGAGATCCGGTTAGGGTTACGATTGGACCTAGGGTTAGGGTTATGTTGAGGGCTAGGGTTAGAGATCCGGTTAGGGTTACGATTGGACCTAGGGTTAGGGTTATGTTGAGGGGTAGGGTTAGAGATCCGGTTAGGGTTATGATTGGATCTAGGGTTAGTGTTATGTTGAGGGCTAGGGTTAGAGATCCGGTTACAGTTATGATTGGACCTAGGATTAGGGTTATGTTGAGGGTTAGGGTTAGAGATCCGGTTAGGGTTACGATTGGACCTAGGGTTAGCGTTATGTTGAGGGCTATGGTTAGAGATCCGGTCAGGGTTACGATTGGACCTAGGGTTAGGGTTATGTTGTGGGCTAGGGTTAGAGAGACGGTTAGGGTTACGATTGGACCTAGGGTTAGGGTTATGTTGACGGCTAGGGTTAGAGATGCCGTTAGGGTTATGATTGGACCTAGGGTTAGGGTTATGTTGAGGGCTAGGGTTAGAGATCCGGTTAGGGTTACGATTGGACCTAGGGTTAGGGTTATGTTGAGGGCTAGGTTTAGAGATCCGGTCAGGGTTACGATTGGACCTAGGGTTAGGGTTATGTTGTGGGCTAGGGTTAGAGAGACGGTTAGGGTTACGATTGGACCTAGGGTTAGGGTTATGTTGACGGATAGGGTTAGAGATGCCGTTAGGGTTACGATTGGACCTAGGGTTAGGGTTATGTTGAGGGCTAGGGTTAGAGATCCGGTTAGGGTTACGATTGGACCTAGGGTTAGGGTTAATTTGAGGGCTAGGTTTAGAGATCCGGTTAGGGTTACGATTGGACCTAGGGTTAGGGTTATGTTGAGGGTTAGGGTTAGAGATCCGGTTAGGGTTACGATTGGACCTAGGGTTAGCGTTATGTTGAGGGCTATGGTTAGAGATCCGGTCAGGGTTACGATTGGACCTAGGGTTAGGGTTATGTTGTGGGCTAGGGTTAGAGAGACGGTTAGGGTTACGATTGGACCTAGGGTTAGGGTTATGTTGACGGCTAGGGTTAGAGATGCCGTTAGGGTTATGATTGGACCTAGGGTTAGGGTTATGTTGAGGGCTAGGGTTAGAGATCCGGTTAGGGTTACGATTGGACCTAGGGTCAGGGTTATGTTGAGGGCTAGGGTTAGAGATCCGGTTAGGGTTACGATTGGACCTAGGGTTAGGGTTATGTTGAGGGCTAGGATTAGAGATGCCGTTAGGGTTACGATTGGACCTAGGGTTAGGGTTATGTTGAGGGCTAGGTTTAGAGATCCGTTAGGGTTACGATTGGACATAGGGTTAGGGTTATGTTGTGGGCTAGGGTTAGAGAGACGGTTAGGGTTACGATTGGACCAAGGTTAGGGTTATGTTGAGGGGTAGGGTTAGAGATGCCGTTAGGATTACGATTGGACCTAGGGTTAGGGTTATGTTGAGGGCTAGGGTTAGAGATCCGGTTAGGGTTACGATTGGACCTAGGTTTAGTGTTATGTTGAGGGCTAGGGTTAGAGATCTGGTTAGGGTTACGATTGGACCTAGGGTTAGGGTTATGTTGAGGGCTAGGGTTAGAGATCCGGTTAGGGTTACGATTGGACCTAGGGTTAGGGTTATGTTGAGGGCTAGGGTTAGAGATTCGGTTAGGGTTATGATTGGACCTAGCGTTAGGGTTATGTTGAGGGCTAGGGTTAGAGATGCCGTTAGGGTTACGATTGGACCTAGGGTTAGGGTTATGTTGAGGGCTAGGGTTAGAGATGCCGTTAGGGTTACGATTGGACCTAGGGTTAGGGTTATGTTGTGGGCTAGGGTTAGAGAGACGGTTAGGGTTACGATTGGACCAAGGTTAGGGTTATGTTGAGGGGTAGGGTTAGAGATGCCGTTAGGATTACGATTGGACCTAGGGTTAGGGTTATGTTGAGGGCTAGGGTTAGAGATCCGGTTAGGGTTACGATTGGACCTAGGTTTAGGGTTATGTTGAGGGCTAGGGTTAGAGATCTGGTTAGGGTTAAGATTGGACCTAGGGTTAGGGTTATGTTGAGGGTTAGGGTTAGAGATCCGGTTAGGGTTACGATTGGACCTAGGGTTAGGGTTATGTTGAGGGCTAGGGTTAGAGATCCGGTTAGGGTTACAATTGGACCTAGGGTTAGGGTTATGTTGAGGGGTAGGGTTAGAGATTCGGTTAGGGTTATGATTGGACCTAGCGTTAGGGTTATGTTGAGGGCTATGGTTAGAGATCCGGTTACGGTTATGATTGGACCTAGGATTAGGGTTATGTTGAGGGTTAGGGTTAGAGAGACGGTTAGGGTTACGATTGGACCTAGGGTTAGCATTATGTTGAGGGCTATGGTTAGAGATCCGGTCAGAGTTACGATTGGACCTAGGGTTAGGGTTATGTTGTGGGCTAGGGTTAGAGAGACGGTTAGGGTTACGATTGGACCTAGGGTTACGGTTATGTTGACGGCTAGGGTTAGAGATGCCGTTAGGGTTACGATTGGACCTAGGGTTAGGGTTATGTTGAGGGCTAGGGTTAGAGATCCGGTTAGGGTTACGATTGGACCTAGGGTTAGGGTTATGTTGAGGGCTAGGGTTAGAGATCCGGTTAGGGTTACGATTGGACCTAGGGTTAGGGTTATGTTGAGGGCTAGGGTTAGAGATGCCGTTAGTGTTACGATTGGACCTAGGGTTAGGGTTATGTTGAGGGTTAGGGTTAGAGATCCGGTTAGGGTTACGATTGGACCTAGGGTTAGGGTTATGTTGAGGGCTAGGGTTAGAGATGCCGTTAGGGTTACGATTGGACCTAGGGTTAGGGTTATGTTGAGGGTTAGGGTTAGAGATCCGGTCTGGGTTACGATTGGACCTAGGGTTAGGGTTATGTTGAGGGCTAGGGTTAGAGATCCGGTTAGGGTTACGATTGGACCTAGGGTTAGGGTTATGTTGAGGGCTAGGGTTAGAGATCCGGTTAGGGTTACGATTGGACCTAGGGTTAGGGTTATGTTGAGGGGTAGGGTTAGAGATCCGGTTAGGGTTATGATTGGATCTAGGGTTAGGGTTATGTTGAGGGCTAGGGTTAGAGATCCGGTTACAGTTATGATTGGACCTAGGATTAGGGTTATGTTGAGGGTTAGGGTTAGAGATCCGGTTAGGGTTACGATTGGACCTAGGGTTAGCGTTATGTTGAGGGCTATGGTTAGAGATCCGGTCAGGGTTACGATTGGACCTAGGGTTAGGGTTATGTTGTGGGCTAGGGTTAGAGAGACGGTTAGGGTTACGATTGGACCTAGGGTTAGGGTTATGTTGACGGCTAGGGTTAGAGATGCCGTTAGGGTTATGATTGGACCTAGGGTTAGGGTTATGTTGAGGGCTAGGGTTAGAGATCCGGTTAGGGTTACGATTGGACCTAGGGTTAGGGTTATGTTGAGGGCTAGGTTTAGAGATCCGGTCAGGGTTACGATTGGACCTAGGGTTAGGGTTATGTTGTGGGCTAGGGTTAGAGAGACGGTTAGGGTTACGATTGGACCTAGGGTTAGGGTTATGTTGACGGATAGGGTTAGAGATGCCGTTAGGGTTACGATTGGACCTAGGGTTAGGGTTATGTTGAGGGCTAGGGTTAGAGATCCGGTTAGGGTTACGATTGGACCTAGGGTTAGGGTTATGTTGAGGGCTAGGGTTAGAGATCCGGTTAGGGTTACGATTGGACCTAGGGTTAGGGTTATGTTGAGGGTTAGGGTTAGAGATCCGGTTAGGGTTACGATTGGACCTAGGGTTAGCGTTATGTTGAGGGCTATGGTTAGAGTTCCGGTCAGGGTTACGATTGGACCTAGGGTTAGGGTTATGTTGTGGGCTAGGGTTAGAGAGACGGTTAGGGTTACGATTGGACCTAGGGTTAGGGTTATGTTGACGGCTAGGGTTAGAGATGCCGTTAGGGTTATGATTGGACCTAGGGTTAGGGTTATGTTGAGGGCTAGGGTTAGAGATCCGGTTAGGGTTACGATTGGACCTAGGGTCAGGGTTATGTTGAGGGCTAGGGTTAGAGATCCGGTTAGGGTTACGATTGGACCTAGGGTTAGGGTTATGTTGAGGGCTAGGATTAGAGATGCCGTTAGGGTTACGATTGGACCTAGGGTTAGGGTTATGTTGAGGGTTAGGGTTAGAGATCCGGTTAGGGTTACAATTGGACCTAGGGTTAGGGTTATGTTGAGGGCTAGGGTTAGAGAATCGGTTAGGGTTACGATTGGACCTAGGGATAGGGTTATGTTGAGGGCTAGGGTTAGAGATCCTGTTAGGGTTACGATTGGACCTAGGGTTAGGGTTATGTTGAGGGCTAGGGTTAGAGATCCTGTTAGGGTTACGACTGGACCTAGGGTTAGGGTTATGTTGAGGGCTAGGGTTAGAGATGCCGTTAGGGTTACGATTGGACCTAGGGTTAGGGTTATGTTGTGGGCTAGGGTTAGAGAGACGGTTAGGGTTACGATTGGACCAAGGTTAGGGTTATGTTGAGGGGTAGGGTTAGAGATGCCGTTAGGATTACGATTGGACCTAAGGTTAGGGTTATGTTGAGGGCTAGGGTTAGAGATCCGGTTAGGGTTACGATTGGACCTAGGGTTAGGGTTATGTTGAGGGCTAGGGTTAGAGATGCCGTTAGGGTTACGATTGGACCTAGGGTTAGGGTTATGTTGAGGGCTAGGGTTAGAGATCCGGTTAGGGTTACGATTGGACCTAGGGTTAGGGTTATGTTGAGGGCTAGGGTTAGAGATCCGGTTAGGGTTACAATTGGACCTAGGGTTAGGGTTATGTTGAGGGGTAGGGTTAGAGATTCGGTTAGGGTTATGATTGGACCTAGCGTTAGGGTTATGTTGAGGGCTATGGTTAGAGATCCGGTTACGGTTATGATTGGACCTAGGATTAGGGTTATGTTGAGGGTTAGGGTTAGAGAGACGGTTAGGGTTACGATTGGACCTAGGGTTAGCATTATGTTGAGGGCTATGGTTAGAGATCCGGTCAGAGTTACGATTGGACCTAGGGTTAGGGTTATGTTGTGGGCTAGGGTTAGAGAGACGGTTAGGGTTACGATTGGACCTAGGGTTAGGGTTATGTTGACGGCTAGGGTTTGAGATGCGGTTAGGGTTACGATTGGACCTAGGGTTAGGGTTATGTTGAGGGCTAGGGTTAGAGATCCGGTTAGGGTTACGATTGGACCTAGGGTTAGGGTTATGTTGAGGGCTAGGGTTAGAGATCCGGTTAGGGTTACGATTGGACCTAGGGTTAGGGTTATGTTGAGGGCTAGGGTTAGAGATGCCGTTAGTGTTACGATTGGACCTAGGGTTAGGGTTATGTTGAGGGTTAGGGTTAGAGATCCGGTTAGGGTTACGATTGGACCTAGGGTTAGGGTTATGTTGAGGGCTAGGGTTAGAGATGCCGTTAGGGTTACGATTGGACCTAGGGTTAGGGTTATGTTGAGGGTTAGGGTTAGAGATCCGGTCTGGGTTACGATTGGACCTAGGGTTAGGGTTATGTTGAGGGCTAGGGTTAGAGATCCGGTTAGGGTTACGATTGGACCTAGGGTTAGGGTTATGTTGAGGGCTAGGGTTAGAGATCCGGTTAGGGTTACGATTGGACCTAGGGTTAGGGTTATGTTGAGGGGTAGGGTTAGAGATCCGGTTAGGGTTATGATTGGATCTAGGGTTAGGGTTATGTTGAGGGCTAGGGTTAGAGATCCGGTTACAGTTATGATTGGACCTAGGATTAGGGTTATGTTGAGGGTTAGGGTTAGAGATCCGGTTAGGGTTACGATTGGACCTAGGGTTAGCGTTATGTTGAGGGCTATGGTTAGATATCCGGTCAGGGTTACGATTGGACCTAGGGTTAGGGTTATGTTGTGGGCTAGGGTTAGAGAGACGGTTAGGGTTACGATTGGACCTAGGGTTAGGGTTATGTTGACGGATAGGGTTAGAGATGCCGTTAGGGTTACGATTGGACCTAGGGTTAGGGTTATGTTGAGGGCTAGGGTTAGAGATCCGGTTAGGGTTACGATTGGACCTAGGGTCAGGGTTATGTTGAGGGCTAGGGTTAGAGATCCGGTTAGGGTTACGATTGGACCTAGGGTTAGGGTTATGTTGAGGGCTAGGATTAGAGATGCCGTTAGGGTTACGATTGGACCTAGGGTTAGGGTTATGTTGAGGGTTAGGGTTAGAGATCCGGTTAGGGTTACAATTGGACCTAGGGTTAGGGTTATGTTGAGGGCTAGGGTTAGAGAATCGGTTAGGGTTACGATTGGACCTAGGGATAGGGTTATGTTGAGGGCTAGGGTTAGAGATCCGGTTAGGGTTACGATTGGACCTAGGGTTAGGGTTATGTTGAGGGCTAGGGTTAGAGATCCTGTTAGGGTTACGATTGGACCTAGGGTTAGGGTTATGTTGAGGGCTAGGGTTAGAGATGCCGTTAGGGTTACGATTGGACCTAGGGTTAGGGTTATGTTGTGGGCTAGGGTTAGAGAGACGGTTAGGGTTACGATTGGACCAAGGTTAGGGTTATGTTGAGGGGTAGGGTTAGAGATGCCGTTAGGATTACAATTGGACCTAGGGTTAGGGTTATGTTGAGGGCTAGGGTTAGAGATCCGGTTAGGGTTACGATTGGACCTAGGGTTAGGGTTATGTTGAGGGCTAGGGTTAGAGATGCCGTTAGCGTTACGATTGGACCTAGGGTTAGGGTTATGTTGAGGGCTAGGGTTAGAGATGCCGTTAGGGTTACGATTGGACCTAGGGTTAGGGTTATGTTGTGGGCTAGGGTTAGAGAGACGGTTAGGGTTACGATTGGACCAAGGTTAGGGTTATGTTGAGGGGTAGGGTTAGAGATGCCGTTAGGATTACGATTGGACCTAGGGTTAGGGTTATGTTGAGGGCTAGGGTTAGAGATGCCGTTAGGGTTACGATTGGACATAGGGTTAGGGTTATGTTGTGGGCTAGGGTTAGAGAGACGGTTAGGGTTACGATTGGACCAAGGTTAGGGTTATGTTGAGGGGTAGTGTTAGAGATGCCGTTAGGATTACGATTGGACCTAGGGTTAGGGTTATGTTGAGGGCTAGGGTTAGAGATCCGGTTAGGGTTACGATTGGACCTAGGTTTAGGGTTATGTTGAGGGCTAGGGTTAGAGATCTGGTTAGGGTTACGATTGGACCTAGGGTTAGGGTTATGTTGAGGGCTAGGGTTAGAGATCCGGTTAGGGTTACGATTGGACCTAGGGTTAGGGTTATGTTGAGGGGTAGGGTTAGAGATTCGGTTAGGGTTATGATTGGACCTAGCGTTAGGGTTATGTTGAGGGCTAGGGTTAGAGATGCCGTTAGGGTTACGATTGGACCTAGGGTTAGGGTTATGTTGACGGCTAGGGTTAGAGATGCCGTTAGGGTTACGATTGGACCTAGGGTTAGGGTTATGTTGTGGGCTAGGGTTAGAGATCCGGTTAGGGTTACGATTGGACCTAGGGTTAGGGTTATGTTGAGGGCTAGGGTTAGAGATGCCGTTAGGATTACGATTGGACCTAGGGTTAGGGTTATGTTGAGGGCTAGGGTTAGAGATCCGGTTAGGGTTACGATTGGACCTAGGTTTAGGGTTATGTTGAGGGCTAGGGTTAGAGATCTGGTTAGGGTTACGATTGGACCTAGGGTTAGGGTTATGTTGAGGGCTAGGGTTAGAGATCCGGTTAGGGTTACGATTGGACCTAGGGTTAGGGTTATGTTGAGGGCTAGGGTTAGAGATCCGGTTAGGGTTACAATTGGACCTAGGGTTAGGGTTATGTTGAGGGGTAGGGTTAGAGATTCGGTTAGGGTTATGATTGGACCTAGCGTTAGGGTTATGTTGAGGGTTATGGTTAGAAATCCGGTTACGGTTATGATTGGACCTAGGATTAGGGTTATGTTGAGGGTTAGGGTTAGAGAGACGGTTAGGGTTACGATTGGACCTAGGGTTAGCATTATGTTGAGGGCTATGGATAGAGATCCGGTCAGAGTTACGATTGGACCTAGGGTTAGGGTTATGTTGTGGGCTAGGGTTAGAGAGACGGTTAGGGTTACGATTGGACCTAGGGTTAGGGTTATGTTGACGGCTAGGGTTAGAGATCCGGTTAGGGTTACGACTGGACCTAGGGTTAGGGTTATGTTGAGGGCTAGGGTTAGAGATCCGGTTAGGGTTACGATTGGCCTAGGGTTAGGATTATATTAAGGGTTAGGGTTAGAGATGCGCTTAGGGTTACGATTGGACCTAGGGTTAGGGTTATGTTGAGGGTTAGGGTTAGAGATCCGGTTAGGGTTACGATTGGACCTAGGGTTAGGGTTATCTTGAGGGCTAGGGTTAGAGATCCGGTTAGGGTTACTATTGGACCTAGGGTTAGGGTTATCTTGAGGGCTAGGGTTAGAGATCCGATTCGGGTTACGATTGGACCTAGGGTTAGGGTTATGTTGAGGAGTAGGGTTAGAGATCCGGTTAGGGTTACGATTGGACCTAGGGTTAGGGTTATGTTGAGGGCTAGGGTTAGAGATCCGGTTAGGGTTACGATTGGACCTAGGGTTAGGGTTATGTTGAGGAGTAGGGTTAGAGATCCGGTTAGGGTTACGATTGGACCTAGGGTTAGGGTTATGTTGAGGGCTACGGTTAGAGATCCGGTTAGGGTTACGATTGGACCTAGGGTTAGGGTTATGTTGAGGGCTAGGGTTAGAGATCCGGTTAGGGTTACGATTGGACCTAGGGTTAGGGTTATGTTGAGGGCTAGGTTTAGAGATCCGGTTAGGGTTACGATTCGACCTAGGGTTAGGGTTATGTTGTGGGCTAGGGTTAGAGAGACGGTTAGGGTTACGATTGGACCTAGGGTTAGGGTTATGTTGAGGGCTAGGGTTAGAGATCCGGTTAGGGTTACGATTGGACATAGGGTTAGGGTTATGTTGAGGGCTAGGGTTAGAGATGCCGTTAGGGTTACGATTGGACCTAGGGTTAGGTTTATGTTGAGGGTTAGGGTTAGAGATCCGGTTAGGGTTACGATTGGACCAAGGGTTAGGGTTATGTTGAGGGCTAGGGTTAGAGAATCGGTTAGGGTTACGATTCGACCTAGGCTTAGGGTTATGTTGAGGGCTAGGGTTAGAGATCCGGTTAGGGTTACGATTGGACCTAGGGTTAGGGTTATGTTGAGGGCTAGGGTTAGAAATCCGGTTAGGGTTACGATTGGACCTAGGGTTAGGGTTATGTTGAGGGCTAGGGTTAGAGATCCGGTTAGGGTTACGATTGGACCTAGGGTTAGGGTTTGGTTGAGGGCTAGGGTTAGAGATCCGGTTAGGGTTCTGATTGGACCAAGGGTTAGGGTTATGTTGAGGGGTAGGGTTAGAGATCCGGTTACGGTTACGATTGGACCTAGGGTTAGGGTTATGTTGAGGGCTAGGGTTAGAGATCCGGTTAGGGTTACGATTGGACCTAGGGTTAGGGTTATGTTGAGGGCTAGGGTTAGAGATCCGGTTAGGGTTACGATTGGACCAAGGGTTAGGGTTATGTTGACGGCTAGGGTTAGAGATGCCGTTAGGGTTACGATTGGACCTAGGGTTAGGGTTATGTTGAGGGCTAGGGTTAGAGATCCGGTTAGGGTTACGATTGGACCTAGGGTTAGGGTTATGTTGAGGGCTAGGGTTAGAGATCCGGTTAGGGTTACGATTGGACCTAGGGTTAGGGTTATGTTGAGGAGTAGGGTTAGAGATCCGGTTAGGGTTACGATTGGACCTAGGGTTAGGGTTATGTTGAGGGCTACGGTTAGAGATCCGGTTAGGGTTACGATTGGACCTAGGGTTAGGGTTATGTTGAGGGCTAGGGTTAGAGATCCGGTTAGGGTTACGATTGGACCTAGGGTTAGGGTTATGTTGAGGGCTAGGTTTAGAGATCCGGTTAGGGTTACGATTCGACCTAGGGTTAGGGTTATGTTGTGGGCTAGGGTTAGAGAGACGGTTAGGGTTACGATTGGACCTAGGGTTAGGGTTATGTTGAGGGCTAGGGTTAGAGATCCGGTTAGGGTTACGATTGGACATAGGGTTAGGGTTATGTTGAGGGCTAGGGTTAGAGATGCCGTTAGGGTTACGATTGGACCTAGGGTTAGGTTTATGTTGAGGGTTAGGGTTAGAGATCCGGTTAGGGTTACCATTGGACCAAGGGTTAGGGTTATGTTGAGGGCTAGGGTTAGAGAATCGGTTAGGGTTACGATTGGACCTAGGGTTAGGGTTATGTTGAGGGCTAGGGTTAGAGATCCGGTTAGGGTTACGATTGGACCTAGGGTTAGGGTTATGTTGAGGGCTAGGATTAGAGATCCGGTTAGGGTTACGATTGGACCTAGGGTTAGGGTTATGTTGAGGGCTAGGATTAGAGATGCCGTTAGGGTTACGATTGGACCTAGGGTTAGGGTTATGTTGAGGGTTAGGGTTAGAGATCCGGTTAGGGTTACAATTGGACCTAGGGTTAGGGTTATGTTGAGGGCTAGGGTTAGAGAATCGGTTAGGGTTACGATTGGACCTAGGGATAGGGTTATGTTGAGGGCTAGGGTTAGAGATCCGGTTAGGGTTACGATTGGACCTAGGGTTAGGGTTATGTTGAGGGCTAGGGTTAGAGATCCTGTTAGGGTTACGATTGGACCTAGGGTTAGGGTTATGTTGAGGGCTAGGGTTAGAGATGCCGTTAGGGTTACGATTGGACCTAGGGTTAGGGTTATGTTGTGGGCTAGGGTTAGAGAGACGGTTAGGGTTACGATTGGACCAAGGTTAGGGTTATGTTGAGGGGTAGGGTTAGAGATGCCGTTAGGATTACGATTGGACCTAGGGTTAGGGTTATGTTGAGGGCTAGGGTTAGAGATCCGGTTAGGGTTACGATTGGACCTAGGGTTAGGGTTATGTTGAGGGCTAGGGTTAGAGATGCCGTTAGGGTTACGATTGGACCTAGGGTTAGGGTTATGTTGAGGGCTAGGGTTAGAGATCCGGTTAGGGTTACGATTGGACCTAGGGTTAGGGTTATGTTGAGGGCTAGGGTTAGAGATCCGGTTAGGGTTACAATTGGACCTAGGGTTAGGGTTATGTTGAGGGGTAGGGTTAGAGATTCGGTTAGGGTTATGATTGGACCTAGCGTTAGGGTTATGTTGAGGGCTATGGTTAGAGATCCGGTTACGGTTATGATTGGACCTAGGATTAGGGTTATGTTGAGGGTTAGGGTTAGAGAGACGGTTAGGGTTACGATTGGACCTAGGGTTAGGGTTATGTTGTGGGCTAGGGTTAGAGAGACGGTTAGGGTTACGATTGGACCTAGGGTTAGGGTTATGTTGACGGCTAGGGTTAGAGATGCCGTTAGGGTTATGATTGGACCTAGGGTTAGGGTTATGTTGAGGGCTAGGGTTAGAGATCCGGTTAGGGTTACGATTGGACCTAGGGTTAGGGTTATGTTGAGGGCTAGGTTTAGAGATCCGGTCAGGGTTACCATTGGACCTAGGGTTAGGGTTATGTTGTGGGCTAGGGTTAGAGAGACGGTTAGGGTTACGATTGGACCTAGGGTTAGGGTTATGTTGACGGATAGGGTTAGAGATGCCGTTAGGGTTACGATTGGACCTAGGGTTAGGGTTATGTTGAGGGCTAGGGTTAGAGATCCGGTTAGGGTTACGATTGGACCTAGGGTTAGGGTTATGTTGAGGGCTAGGGTTAGAGATCCGGTTAGGGTTACGATTGGACCTAGGGTTAGGGTTATGTTGAGGGTTAGGGTTAGAGATCCGGTTAGGGTTACGATTGGACCTAGGGTTAGCGTTATGTTGAGGGCTATGGTTAGAGATCCGGTCAGGGTTACGATTGGACCTAGGGTTAGGGTTATGTTGTGGGCTAGGGTTAGAGAGACGGTTAGGGTTACGATTGGACCTAGGGTTAGGGTTATGTTGAGGGCTAGGGTTAGAGATGCCGTTAGGGTTACGATTGGACCTAGGGTTAGGGTTATGTTGAGGGCTAGGGTTAGAGATCCGGTTAGGGTTACGATTGGACCTAGGGTCAGGGTTATGTTGAGGGCTAGGGTTAGAGATCCGGTTAGGGTTACGATTGGACCTAGGGTTAGGGTTATGTTGAGGGCTAGGATTAGAGATGCCGTTAGGGTTACGATTGGACCTAGGGTTAGGGTTATGTTGAGGGTTAGGGTTAGAGATCCGGTTAGGGTTACAATTGGACCTAGGGTTAGGGTTATGTTGAGGGCTAGGGTTAGAGAATCGGTTAGGGTTACGATTGGACCTAGGGATAGGGTTATGTTGAGGGCTAGGGTTAGAGATCCGGTTAGGGTTACGATTGGACCTAGGGTTAGGGTTATGTTGAGGGCTAGGGTTAGAGATCCTGTTAGGGTTACGATTGGACCTAGGGTTAGGGTTATGTTGAGGGCTAGGGTTAGAGATGCCGTTAGGGTTACGATTGGACCTAGGGTTAGGGTTATGTTGTGGGCTAGGGTTAGAGAGACGGTTAGGGTTACGATTGGACCAAGGTTAGGGTTATGTTGAGGGGTAGGGTTAGAGATGCCGTTAGGATTACGATTGGACCTAGGGTTAGGGTTATGTTGAGGGCTAGGGTTAGAGATCCGGTTAGGGTTACGATTGGACCTAGGGTTAGGGTTATGTTGAGGGCTAGGGTTAGAGATGCCGTTAGCGTTACGATTGGACCTAGGGTTAGGGTTATGTTGAGGGCTAGGGTTAGAGATGCCGTTAGGGTTACGATTGGACCTAGGGTTAGGGTTATGTTGTGGGCTAGGGTTAGAGAGACGGTTAGGGTTACGATTGGACCAAGGTTAGGGTTATGTTGATGGGTAGGGTTAGAGATGCCGTTAGGATTACGATTGGACCTAGGGTTAGGGTTATGTTGAGGGCTAGGGTTAGAGATGCCGTTAGGGTTACGATTGGACATAGGGTTAGGGTTATGTTGTGGGCTAGGGTTAGAGAGACGGTTAGGGTTACGATTGGACCAAGGTTAGGGTTATGTTGAGGGGTAGGGTTAGAGATGCCGTTAGGATTACGATTGGACCTAGGGTTAGGGTTATGTTGAGGGCTAGGGTTAGAGATCCGGTTAGGGTTACGATTGGACCTAGGTTTAGTGTTATGTTGAGGGCTAGGGTTAGAGATCTGGTTAGGGTTACGATTGGACCTAGGGTTAGGGTTATGTTGAGGGCTAGGGTTAGAGATCCGGTTAGGGTTACGATTGGACCTAGGGTTAGGGTTATGTTGAGGGGTAGGGTTAGAGATTCGGTTAGGGTTATGATTGGACCTAGCGTTAGGGTTATGTTGAGGGCTAGGGTTAGAGATGCCGTTAGGGTTACGAT
Source organism: Miniopterus natalensis (assembly GCF_054644295.1). Classification (NCBI taxonomy): domain Eukaryota; kingdom Metazoa; phylum Chordata; class Mammalia; order Chiroptera; family Miniopteridae; genus Miniopterus; species Miniopterus natalensis. Next base: position 1,272,865 of record NW_028269985.1, read on the forward strand.
TGTACCTAGGGTTAGGGTTATGTTGACGGCTAGGGTTAGAGATGCCGTTAGGGTTACGATTGGACCTAGGGTTAGGGTTATGTTGTGGGCTAGGGTTAGAGATCCGGTTAGGGTTACGATTGGACCTAGGGTTAGGGTTATGTTGAGGGCTAGGGTTAGAGATCCGGTTAGGGTTACGATTGGACCTAGGTTTAGGGTTATGTTGAGGGCTAGGGTTAGAGATCTGGTTAGGGTTACGATTGGACCTAGGGTTAGGGTTATGTTGAGGGCTAGGGTTAGAGATCCGGTTAGGGTTACGATTGGACCTAGGGTTAGGGTTATGTTGAGGGGTAGGGTTAGAGATTCGGTTAGGGTTATGATTGGACCTAGTGTTAGGGTTATGTTGAGGGTTATGGTTAGAAATCCGGTTACGGTTATGATTGGACCTAGGATTAGGGTTATGTTGAGGGTTAGGGTTAGAGAGACGGTTAGGGTTACGATTGGACCTAGGGTTAGCATTATGTTGAGGGCTATGGATAGAGATCCGGTCAGAGTTACGATTGGACCTAGGGTTAGGGTTATGTTGTGGGCTAGGGTTAGAGAGACGGTTAGGGTTACGATTGGACCTAGGGTTAGGGTTATGTTGACGGCTAGGGTTAGAGATGCCGTTAGGGTTACGATTGGACCTAGGGTTAGGGTTATGTTGAGGGCTAGGGTTAGAGATCCGGTTAGGGTTACGATTGGACCTAGGGTTAGGGTTATGTTGAGGGCTAGGGTTAGAGATCCGGTTAGGGTTACGATTGGACCTAGGGTTAGGGTTATGTTGAGGGCTAGGGTTAGAGATGCCGTTAGTGTTACGATTGGACCTAGGGTTAGGGTTATGTTGAGGGTTAGGGTTAGAGATCCGGTTAGGGTTACGATTGGACCTAGGGTTAGGGTTATGTTGAGGGCTAGGGTTAGAGATGCCGTTAGGGTTACGATTGGACCTGGGGTTAGGGTTATGTTGAGGGTTAGGCTTAGAGATCCGGTCTGGGTTACGATTGGACCTAGGGATAGGGTTATGTTGAGGGCTAGGGTTAGAGAACCGGTTAGGGTTACGATTGGACCTAGGGTTAGGGTTATGTTGAGGGCTAGGGTTAGAGATCCGGTTAGGGTTACGATTGGACCTAGGGTTAGGGTTATGTTGAGGGGTAGGGTTAGAGATCCGGTTAGGGTTATGATTGGATCTAGGGTTAGGGTTATGTTGAGGGCTAGGGTTAGAGATCCGGTTACAGTTATGATTGGACCTAGGATTAGGGTTATGTTGAGGGTTAGGGTTAGAGATCCGGTTAGGGTTACGATTGGACCTAGGGTTAGCGTTATGTTGAGGGCTATGGTTAGAGATCCGGTCAGGGTTACGATTGGACCTAGGGTTAGGGTTATGTTGTGGGCTAGGGTTAGAGAGACGGTTAGCGTTACGATTGGACCTAGGGTTAGGGTTATGTTGACGGCTAGGGTTAGAGATGCCGTTAGGGTTATGATTGGACCTAGGGTTAGGGTTATGTTGAGGGCTAGGGTTAGAGATCCGGTTAGGGTTACGATTGGACCTAGGGTTAGGGTTATGTTGAGGGCTAGGTTTAGAGATCCGGTCAGGGTTACGATTGGACCTAGGGTTAGGGTTATGTTGTGGGCTAGGGTTAGAGAGACGGTTAGGGTTACGATTGGACCTAGGGTTAGGGTTATGTTGACGGATAGGGTTAGAGATGCCGTTAGGGTTACGATTGGACCTAGGGTTAGGGTTATGTTGAGGGCTAGGGTTAGAGATCCGGTTAGGGTTATGATTGGACCTAGGGTTAGGGTTATGTTGAGGGCTAGGGTTAGAGATCCGGTTAGGGTTACGATTGGACCTAGGGTTAGGGTTATGTTGAGGGTTAGGGTTAGAGATCCGGTTAGGGTTACGATTGGACCTAGGGTTAGCGTTATGTTGAGGGCTATGGTTAGAGATCCGGTCAGGGTTACGATTGGACCTAGGGTTAGGGTTATGTTGTGGGCTAGGGTTTGAGAGACGGTTAGGGTTACGATTGGACCTAGGGTTAGGGTTATGTTGACGGCTAGGGTTAGAGATGCCGTTAGGGTTATGATTGGACCTAGGTTTAGGGTTATGTTGAGGGCTAGGGTTAGAGATCCGGTAGGGTTACGATTGGACCTAGGGTCAGGGTTATGTTGAGGGCTAGGGTTAGAGATCCGGTTAGGGTTACGATTGGACCTAGGGTTAGGGTTATGTTGAGGGCTAGGATTAGAGATGCCGTTAGGGTTACGATTGGACCTAGGGTTAGGGTTATGTTGAGGGTTAGGGTTAGAGATCCGGTTAGGGTTACAATTGGACCCAGGGTTAGGGTTATGTTGAGGGCTAGGGTTAGAGAATCGGTTAGGGTTACGATTGGACCTAGGGATAGGTTTATGTTGAGGGCTAGGGTTAGAGATCCGGTTAGGGTTACGATTGGACCTAGGGTTAGGGTTATGTTGAGGGCTAGGGTTAGAGATCCTGTTAGGGTTACGATTGGGCCTAGGGTTAGGGTTATGTTGAGGGCTAGGGTTAGAGATGCCGTTAGGGTTACGATTGGACCTAGGGTTAGGGTTATGTTGTGGGCTAGGGTTAGAGAGACGGTTAGGGTTACGATTGGACCAAGGTTAGGGTTATGTTGAGGGGTAGGGTTAGAGATGCCGTTAGGATTACGATTGGACCTAGGGTTAGGGTTATGTTGAGGGCTAGGGTTAGAGATCCGGTTAGGGTTACGATTGGACCTAGGGTTAGGGTTATGTTGAGGGCTAGGGTTAGAGATGCCGTTAGGGTTACGATTGGACCTAGGGTTAGGGTTATGTTGAGGGCTAGGGTTAGAGATGCCGTTAGGGTTACGATTGGACCTAGGGTTAGGGTTATGTTGTGGGCTAGGGTTAGAGAGACGGTTAGGGTTACGATTGGACCAAGGTTAGGGTTATGTTGAGGGGTAGGGTTAGAGATGCCGTTAGGATTACGATTGGACCTAGGGTTAGGGTTATGTTGAGGGCTAGGGTTAGAGATCCGGTTAGGGTTACGATTGGACCTAGGTTTAGGGTTATGTTGAGGGCTAGGGTTAGAGATCTGGTTAGGGTTAAGATTGGACCTAGGGTTAGGGTTATGTTGAGGGCTAGGGTTAGAGATCCGGTTAGGGTTACGATTGGACCTAGGGTTAGGGTTATGTTGAGGGCTAGGGTTAGAGATCCGGTTAGGGTTACAATTGAACCTAGGATTAGGGTTATGTTGAGGGGTAGGGTTAGAGATTCGGTTAGGGTTATGATTGGACCTAGCGTTAGGGTTATGTTGAGGGCTATGGTTAGAGATCCGGTTACGGTTATGATTGGACCTAGGATTAGGGTTATGTTGAGGGTTAGGGTTAGAGAGACGGTTAGGGTTACGATTGGACCTAGGGTTAGCATTATGTTGAGGGCTATGGTTAGAGATCCGGTCAGAGTTACGATTGGACCTAGGGTTAGGGTTATGTTGTGGGCTAGGGTTAGAGAGATGGTTAGGGTTACGATTGGACCTAGGGTTAGGGTTATGTTGACGGCTAGGGTTAGAGATGCCGTTAGGGTTACGATTGGACCTAGGGTTAGGGTTATGTTGAGGGCTAGGGTTAGAGATCCGGTTAGGGTTACGATTGGACCTAGGGTTAGGGTTATGTTGAGGGCTAGGGTTAGAGATCCGGTTAGGGTTACGATTGGACCTAGGGTTAGGGTTATGTTGAGGGCTAGGGTTAGAGATGCCGTTAGTGTTACGATTGGACCTAGGGTTAGGGTTATGTTGAGGGTTAGGGTTAGAGATCCGGTTAGGGTTACGATTGGACCTAGGGTTAGGGTTATGTTGAGGGCTAGGGTTAGAGATGCCGTTAGGGTTACGATTGGACCTAGGGTTAGGGTTATGTTGAGGGTTAGGGTTAGAGATCCGGTCTGGCTTACGATTGGACCCAGGGTTAGGGTTATGTTGAGGGGTAGGGTTAGAGATCCGGTTAGGGTTATGATTGGATCTAGGGTTAGGGTTATGTTGAGGGCTAGGGTTAGAGATCCGGTTACAGTTATGATTGGACCTAGGATTAGGGTTATGTTGAGGGTTAGGGTTAGAGATCCGGTTAGGGTTACGATTGGACCTAGGGTTAGCGTTATGTTGAGGGCTATGGTTAGAGATCCGGTCAGGGTTACGATTGGACCTAGGGTTAGGGTTATGTTGTGGGCTAGGGTTAGAGAGACGGTTAGGGTTACGATTGGACCTAGGGTTAGGGTTATGTTGACGGCTAGGGTTAGAGATGCCGTTAGGGTTATGATTGGACCTAGGGTTAGGGTTATGTTGAGGGCTAGGGTTAGAGATCCGGTTAGGGTTACGATTGGACCTAGGGTTAGGGTTATGTTGAGGGCTAGGGTTAGAGATCCGGTCAGGGTTACGATTGGACCTAGGGTTAGGGTTATGTTGTGGGCTAGGGTTAGAGAGACGGTTAGGGTTACGATTGGACCTAGGGTTAGGGTTATGTTGACGGATAGGGTTAGAGATGCCGTTAGGGTTACGATTGGACCTAGGGTTAGGGTTATGTTGAGGGCTAGGGTTAGAGATCCGGTTAGGGTTACGATTGGACCTAGGGTTAGGGTTATGTTGAGGGCTAGGGTTAGAGAGACGGTTAGGGTTACGATTGGACCTAGGGTTAGGGTTATGTTGACGGCTAGGGTTAGAGATGCCGTTAGGGTTACGATTGGACCTAGGGTTAGGGTTATGTTGAGGGCTAGGGTTAGAGATCCGGTTAGGGTTACGATTGGACCTAGGGTTAGGGTTATGTTGAGGGCTAGGGTTAGAGATGCCGTTAGGGTTACGATTGGACCTAGGGTTAGGGTTATGTTGAGGGTTAGGGTTAGAGATCCGGTTAGGGTTACGATTGGACCTAGGGTTAGGGTTATGTTGAGGGCTAGGGTTAGAGATGCCGTTAGGGTTACGATTGGACCTAGGGTTAGGTTTATGTTGAGGGTTAGGTTTAGAGATCCGGTCTGGGTTACGATTGGACCTAGGGTTAGGGTTATGTTGAGGGCTATGGTTAGAGATCCGGTCAGGGTTACGATTGGACCTAGGGTTAGGGTTATGTTGTGGGCTAGGGTTAGAGAGACGGTTAGTGTTACGATTGGACCTAGGGTTAGGGTTATGATGAGGGCTAGGGTTAGAGATCCGGTTAGGGTTACGATTGGACCTAGGGTTAGGGTTATGTTGAGGGGTAGGGTTAGAGATCCGGTTAGGGTTATGATTGGTTCTAGGGTTAGGGTTATGTTGAGGGCTATGGTTAGAGATCCGGTCAGGGTTACGATTGGACCTAGGGTTAGGGTTATGTTGTGGGCTAGGGTTAGAGAGACGGTTAGGGTTACGATTGGACCTAGGGTTAGGGTTATGTTGACGGCTAGGGTTAGAGATGCCGTTAGGGTTATGATTGGACCTAGGGTTAGGGTTATGTTGAGGGCTAGGGTTAGAGATCCGGTTAGGGTTACGATTGGACCTAGGGTTAGGGTTATGTTGAGGGCTATGGTTAGAGATCCGGTCAGGGTTACGATTGGACCTAGGGTTAGGTTTATGTTGTGGGCTAGGGTTAGAGAGACGGTTAGGGTTACGATTGGACCTAGGGTTAGGGTTATGTTGACGGCTAGGGTTAGAGATGCCGTTAGGGTTACGATTGGACCTAGGGTTAGGGTTATGTTGAGGGCTAGGGTTAGAGATCCGGTTAGGGTTACGATTGGACCTAGGGTTAGGGTTATGTTGAGGGCTAGGGTTAGAGATGCCGTTAGGGTTACGATTGGACCTAGGGTTAGGGTTATGTTGAGGGTTAGGGTTAGAGATCCGGTTAGGGTTACGATTGGACCTAGGGTTAGTGTTATGTTGAGGGCTAGGGTTAGAGATGCCGTTAGGGTTACGATTGGACCTAGGGTTAGGGTTATGTTGAGGGTTAGGGTTAGAGATCCGGTCTGGGTTACGATTGGACCTAGGGTTAGGGTTATGTTGAGGGCTAGGGTTAGAGATCCGGTTAGGGTTACGATTGGACCTAGGGTTACGGTTATGTTGAGGGCTAGGGTTAGAGATCCGGTTAGGGTTACGATTGGACCTAGGGTTAGGGTTATGTTGAGGGGTAGGGTTAGAGATCCGGTTAGGGTTATGATTGGATCTAGGGTTAGGGTTATGTTGAGGGCTAGGGTTAGAGATCCGGTTAGGGTTACGATTGGACCTAGGGTTAGGGTTATGTTGAGGGCTATGGTTAGAGATCCGGTTAGGGTTACGATTGGACCTAGGGTTAGGGTTATGTTGAGGGCTAGGGTTAGAGGTCCGGTTAGGGTTACAATTGGACCTAGGGTTAGGGTTATGTTGAGGGCTAGGGTTAGAGATCCGATTAGGGTTACGATTGGACCTAGGGTTAGGGTTATGTTGAGGGCTAGGGTTAGAGATCCGGTTAGGGTTAAGATTGGACCTAGGGTTAGGGTTATGTTGAGGGCTAGGGTTAGAGATCCTGTTAGGGTTACGATTGGACCTAGGGTTAGGGTTATGTTGTGGGCTAGGGTTAGAGAGACGGTTAGGGTTACGATTGACCAAGGGTTAGGGTTATGTTGAGGGCTAGGGTTAGAGATCCGGTTAGGGTTACGATTGGACCTAGGGTTAGGGTTATGTTGAGGGCTAGGGTTAGAGATGCCGTTAGGGTTACGATTGGACCTAGGGTTAGGGTTTTGTTGAGGGCTAGGGTTAGAGATCCGGTTAGGGTTACGATTGGACCTAGGGTTAGGGTTATGTTGAGGGCTAGGGTTAGAGATCCGGTTAGGGTTACGATTGGACCTAGGGTTAGGGTTATGTTGAGGGCTAGGGTTAGAGATCCGGTTAGGGTTACGATTGGACCTAGGGTTAGGGTTATGTTGAGGGCTAGGGTTAGAGATCCGGTTAGGGTTACGATTGGACCTAGGGTTAGGGTTATGTTGAGGGCTAGGGTTAGAGATCCGGTTAGGGTTACGATTGGACCTAGGGTTAGGGATATGTTGAGGGCTAGGGTTAGAGATCCGGTTAGGGTTACGATTGGACCTAGGGTTAGGGTTATGTTGAGGGCTAGGGTTAGAGATCCGGTTAGGGTTACGATTGGACCTAGGGTTAGGGTTATGTTGAGGGCTAGGGTTAGAGATCCGGTTAGGGTTACGATTGGACCTAGGGTTAGGGTTATGTTGAGGGCTATGGTTAGAGATCCGGTTAGGGTTACGATTGGACCTAGGGTTAGGGTTATGTTGAGGGCTAGGGTTAGAGATCCGGTTAGGGTTACGATTGGACCTAGGGTTAGGGTTATGTTGAGGGCTAGGGTTAGATATCCGGTTAGGGTTACGATTGGACCTAGGGTTAGCGTTATGTTGAGGGCTATGGTTAGAGATCCGGTTAGGGTTACGATTTGACCTAGGGTTAGGGTTATGTTGAGGGCTAGGGTTAGAGATCCGGTTAGGGTTACAATTGGACCTAGGGTTAGGGTTATGTTGAGGGCTAGGGTTAGAGATCCGATTAGGGTTACGATTGGACCTAGGGTTAGGGTTATGTTGAGGGCTAGGGTTAGAGATCCGGTTAGGGTTACGATTGGACCTAGGGTTAGGGTTATGTTGAGGGCTAGGGTTAGAGGTCCGGTTAGGGTTACGATTGGACCTAGGGTTAGGGTTATGTTGTGGGCTAGGGTTAGAGAGACGCTTTGGGTTACGATTGACCAAGGGTTAGGGTTATGTTGAGGGCTAGGGTTAGAGATCCGGTTAGGGTTACGTTTGGACCTAGGGTTAGGGTTATGTTGAGGGCTAGGGTTAGAGATGCCGTTAGGGTTACGATTGGATCTAGGGTTAGGGTTATGTTGAGGGCTAGGGTTAGAGAATCGGTTAGGGTTACGATTGGACCTAGGGTTAGGGTTATGTTGAGGGCTAGGGTTAGAGATCCGGTTAGGGTTACGATTGGACATAGGGTTAGGGTTATGTTGAGGGCTAGGGTTAGAGATCCGGTTAGGGTTACGAATGGACCTAGGGTTAGGGTTATGTTGAGGGCTAGGGTTAGAGATCTGGTTAGGGTTACGATTGGACCAAGGGTTAGGGTTATGTTGAGGGCTATGGTTAGAGAAGCGGTTAGGGTTACGATTGGACCTAGGGTTACGGTTATGTTGAGGGCTAGGGTTAGAGATGCGGTTAGGGTTACGATTGGACCTAGTGTTAGGGTTCTGTTGAGGGCTAGGGTTAGAGATCCGGTTAGGGTTACGATTGGACCTAGGGTTAGGGTTATGTTGAGGGCTAGGGTTAGAGATGCCGTTAGGGTTACGATTGGACCTAGGGTTAGGGTTATGTTGAGGGTTAGGGTTACAGATCCGGTTAGGGTTACGATTGGACCTAGGGTTAGGGTTATGTTGAGGGCTAGGGTTAGAGATCCGGTTAGGGTTACGATTGGACCTAGGGTTAGGGTTATGTTGAGGGCTAGGGTTAGAGATCCGGTTAGGGTTACGATTGGACCTAGGGTTAGGGTTATGTTGAGGGGTAGGGTTAGAGATCCGGTTAGGGTTATGATTGGACCTAGGGTTAGGGTTATGTTGAGGGCTATGGTTAGAGATCCGGTTAGAGTTACGATTGGACCTAGGGTTAGGGTTATGTTGAGGGCTAGGGTTAGAGATCCGGTTAGGGTTACGATTGGACCTAGGGTTAGGGTTATGTTGAGGGCTAGGGTTAGAGATCCGGTTAGGGTTACGATTGGACCTAGGGTTAGGGTTATGTTGAGGGCTAGGGTTAGAGATGCCGTTAGGGTTACGATTGGACCTAGGGTTAGGGTTATGTTGAGGGTTAGGTTTAGAGATCCGGTCTGGGTTACGATTGGACCTAGGGTTAGGGTTATGTTGAGGGCTATGGTTAGAGATCCGGTCAGGGTTACGATTGGACCTAGGGTTAGGGTTATGTTGTGGGCTAGGGTTAGAGAGACGGTTAGTGTTACGATTGGACCTAGGGTTAGGGTTATGATGAGGGCTAGGGTTAGAGATCCGGTTAGGGTTACGATTGGACCTAGGGTTAGGGTTATGTTGAGGGGTAGGGTTAGAGATCCGGTTAGGGTTATGATTGGATCTAGGGTTAGGGTTATGTTGAGGGCTATGGTTAGAGATCCGGTCAGGGTTACGATTGGACCTAGGGTTAGGGTTATGTTGTGGGCTAGGGTTAGAGAGACGGTTAGGGTTACGATTGGACCTAGGGTTAGGGTTATGTTGACGGCTAGGGTTAGAGATGCCGTTAGGGTTATGATTGGACCTAGGGTTAGGGTTATGTTGAGGGCTAGGGTTAGAGATCCGGTTAGGGTTACGATTGGACCTAGGGTTAGGGTTATGTTGAGGGCTATGGTTAGAGATCCGGTCAGGGTTACGATTGGACCTAGGGTTAGGTTTATGTTGTGGGCTAGGGTTAGAGAGACGGTTAGGGTTACGATTGGACCTAGGGTTAGGGTTATGTTGACGGCTAGGGTTAGAGATGCCGTTAGGGTTACGATTGGACCTAGGGTTAGGGTTATGTTGAGGGCTAGGGTTAGAGATCCGGTTAGGGTTACGATTGGACCTAGGGTTAGGGTTATGTTGAGGGCTAGGGTTAGAGATGCCGTTAGGGTTACGATTGGACCTAGGGTTAGGGTTATGTTGAGGGTTAGGGTTAGAGATCCGGTTAGGGTTACGATTGGACCTAGGGTTACGGTTATGTTGAGGGCTAGGGTTAGAGATCCGGTTAGGGTTACGATTGGACCTAGGGTTAGGGTTATGTTGAGGGCTAGGGTTAGAGATCCGGTTAGGGTTATGATTGGATCTAGGGTTAGGGTTATGTTGAGGGCTAGGGTTAGAGATCCGGTTAGGGTTACGATTGGACCTAGGGTTAGGGTTATGTTGAGGGCTAGGGTTAGAGATCCGGTTAGGGTTACGATTGGACCTAGGGTTAGGGTTATGTTGAGGGCTATGGTTAGAGATCCGGTTAGGGTTACGATTGGACCTAGGGTTAGGGTTATGTTGAGGGCTAGGGTTAGAGATCCGGTTAGGGTTACAATTGGACCTAGGGTTAGGGTTATGTTGAGGGCTAGGGTTAGAGATCCGATTAGGGTTACGATTGGACCTAGGGTTAGGGTTATGTTGAGGGCTAGGGTTAGAGATCCGGTTAGGGTTAAGATTGGACCTAGGGTTAGGGTTATGTTGAGGGCTAGGGTTAGAGATCCTGTTAGGGTTACGATTGGACCTAGGGTTAGGGTTATGTTGTGGGCTAGGGTTAGAGAGACGGTTAGGGTTACGATTGACCAAGGGTTAGGGTTATGTTGAGGGCTAGGGTTAGAGATCCGGTTAGGGTTACGATTGGACCTAGGGTTAGGGTTATGTTGAGGGCTAGGGTTAGAGATGCCGTTAGGGTTACGATTGGACCTAGGGTTAGGGTTTTGTTGAGGGCTAGGGTTAGAGATCCGGTTAGGGTTACGATTGGACCTAGGGTTAGGGTTATGTTGAGGGCTAGGGTTAGAGATCCGGTTAGGGTTACGATTGGACCTAGGGTTAGGGTTATGTTGAGGGCTAGGGTTAGAGATCCGGTTAGGGTTACGATTGGACCTAGGGTTAGGGTTATGTTGAGGGCTAGGGTTAGAGATCCAGTTAGGGTTACGATTGGACCTAGGGTTAGGGTTATGTTGAGGGCTAGGGTTAGAGATCCGGTTAGGGTTACGATTGGACCTAGGGTTAGGGATATGTTGAGGGCTAGGGTTAGAGATCCGGTTAGGGTTACGATTGGACCTAGGGTTAGGGTTATGTTGAGGGCTAGGGTTAGAGATCCGGTTAGGGTTACGATTGGACCTAGGGTTAGGGTTATGTTGAGGGCTAGGGTTAGAGATCCGGTTAGGGTTACGATTGGACCTAGGGTTAGGGTTATGTTGAGGGCTATGGTTAGAGATCCGGTTAGGGTTACGATTGGACCTAGGGTTAGGGTTATGTTGAGGGCTAGGGTTAGAGATCCGGTTAGGGTTACGATTGGACCTAGGGTTAGGGTTATGTTGAGGGCTAGGGTTAGATATCCGGTTAGGGTTACGATTGGACCTAGGGTTAGCGTTATGTTGAGGGCTATGGTTAGAGATCCGGTTAGGGTTACGATTTGACCTAGGGTTAGGGTTATGTTGAGGGCTAGGGTTAGAGATCCGGTTAGGGTTACAATTGGACCTAGGGTTAGGGTTATGTTGAGGGCTAGGGTTAGAGATCCGGTTAGGGTTACGATTGGACCTAGGGTTAGGGTTATGTTGTGGGCTAGGGTTAGAGAGAAGCTTTGGGTTACGATTGACCAAGGGTTAGGGTTATGTTGAGGGCTAGGGTTAGAGATCCGGTTAGGGTTACGTTTGGACCTAGGGTTAGGGTTATGTTGAGGGCTAGGGTTAGAGATGCCGTTAGGGTTACGATTGGATCTAGGGTTAGGGTTATGTTGAGGGCTAGGGTTAGAGAATCGGTTAGGGTTACGATTGGACCTAGGGTTAGGGTTATGTTGAGGGCTAGGGTTAGAGATCCGGTTAGGGTTACGATTGGACCTAGGGTTAGGGTTATGTTGAGGGCTAGGGTTAGAGATCCGGTTAGGGTTACGAATGGACCTAGGGTTAGGGTTATGTTGAGGGCTAGGGTTAGAGATCTGGTTAGGGTTACGATTGGACCAAGGGTTAGGGTTATGTTGAGGGCTATGGTTAGAGAAGCGGTTAGGGTTACGATTGGACCTAGGGTTACGGTTATGTTGAGGGCTAGGGTTAGAGATGCGGTTAGGGTTACGATTGGACCTAGTGTTAGGGTTCTGTTGAGGGCTAGGGTTAGAGATCCGGTTAGGGTTACGATTGGACCTAGGGTTAGGGTTATGTTGAGGGCTAGGGTTAGAGATGCCGTTAGGGTTACGATTGGACCTAGGGTTAGGGTTATGTTGAGGGTTAGGGTTAGAGATCCGGTTAGGGTTACGATTGGACCTAGGGTTAGGGTTATGTTGAGGGCTAGGGTTAGAGATGCCGTTAGGGTTACGATTGGACCTAGGGTTAGGGTTATGTTGAGGGTTAGGGTTAGAGATCCGGTCTGGGTTACGATTGGACCTAGGGTTAGGGTTATGTTGAGGGCTAGGGTTAGAGATCCGGTTAGGGTTACGATTGGACCTAGGGTTACGGTTATGTTGAGGGCTAGGGTTAGAGATCCGGTTAGGGTTACGATTGGACCTAGGGTTAGGGTTATGTTGAGGGGTAGGGTTAGAGATCCGGTTAGGGTTATGATTGGATCTAGGGTTAGGGTTATGTTGAGGGCTAGGGTTAGAGATCCGGTTAGGGTTACGATTGGACCTAGGGTTAGGGTTATGTTGAGGGCTATGGTTAGAGATCCGGTTAGGGTTACGATTGGACCTAGGGTTAGGGTTATGTTGAGGGCTAGGGTTAGAGGTCCGGTTAGGGTTACAATTGGACCTAGGGTTAGGGTTATGTTGAGGGCTAGGGTTAGAGATCCGATTAGGGTTACGATTGGACCTAGGGTTAGGGTTATGTTGAGGGCTAGGGTTAGAGATCCGGTTAGGGTTAAGATTGGACCTAGGGTTAGGGTTATGTTGAGGGCTAGGGTTAGAGATCCTGTTAGGGTTACGATTGGACCTAGGGTTAGGGTTATGTTGTGGGCTAGGGTTAGAGAGACGGTTAGGGTTACGATTGACCAAGGGTTAGGGTTATGTTGAGGGCTAGGGTTAGAGATCCGGTTAGGGTTACGATTGGACCTAGGGTTAGGGTTATGTTGAGGGCTAGGGTTAGAGATGCCGTTAGGGTTACGATTGGACCTAGGGTTAGGGTTTTGTTGAGGGCTAGGGTTAGAGATCCGGTTAGGGTTACGATTGGACCTAGGGTTAGGGTTATGTTGAGGGCTAGGGTTAGAGATCCGGTTAGGGTTACGATTGGACCTAGGGTTAGGGTTATGTTGAGGGCTAGGGTTAGAGATCCGGTTAGGGTTACGATTGGACCTAGGGTTAGGGTTATGTTGAGGGCTAGGGTTAGAGATCCGGTTAGGGTTACGATTGGACCTAGGGTTAGGGTTATGTTGAGGGCTAGGGTTAGAGATCCGGTTAGGGTTACGATTGGACCTAGGGTTAGGGATATGTTGAGGGCTAGGGTTAGAGATCCGGTTAGGGTTACGATTGGACCTAGGGTTAGGGTTATGTTGAGGGCTAGGGTTAGAGATCCGGTTAGGGTTACGATTGGACCTAGGGTTAGGGTTATGTTGAGGGCTAGGGTTAGAGATCCGGTTAGGGTTACGATTGGACCTAGGGTTAGGGTTATGTTGAGGGCTATGGTTAGAGATCCGGTTAGGGTTACGATTGGACCTAGGGTTAGGGTTATGTTGAGGGCTAGGGTTAGAGATCCGGTTAGGGTTACGATTGGACCTAGGGTTAGGGTTATGTTGAGGGCTAGGGTTAGATATCCGGTTAGGGTTACGATTGGACCTAGGGTTAGCGTTATGTTGAGGGCTATGGTTAGAGATCCGGTTAGGGTTACGATTTGACCTAGGGTTAGGGTTATGTTGAGGGCTAGGGTTAGAGATCCGGTTAGGGTTACAATTGGACCTAGGGTTAGGGTTATGTTGAGGGCTAGGGTTAGAGATCCGATTAGGGTTACGATTGGACCTAGGGTTAGGGTTATGTTGAGGGCTAGGGTTAGAGATCCGGTTAGGGTTACGATTGGACCTAGGGTTAGGGTTATGTTGAGGGCTAGGGTTAGAGGTCCGGTTAGGGTTACGATTGGACCTAGGGTTAGGGTTATGTTGTGGGCTAGGGTTAGAGAGACGCTTTGGGTTACGATTGACCAAGGGTTAGGGTTATGTTGAGGGCTAGGGTTAGAGATCCGGTTAGGGTTACGTTTGGACCTAGGGTTAGGGTTATGTTGAGGGCTAGGGTTAGAGATGCCGTTAGGGTTACGATTGGATCTAGGGTTAGGGTTATGTTGAGGGCTAGGGTTAGAGAATCGGTTAGGGTTACGATTGGACCTAGGGTTAGGGTTATGTTGAGGGCTAGGGTTAGAGATCCGGTTAGGGTTACGATTGGACATAGGGTTAGGGTTATGTTGAGGGCTAGGGTTAGAGATCCGGTTAGGGTTACGAATGGACCTAGGGTTAGGGTTATGTTGAGGGCTAGGGTTAGAGATCTGGTTAGGGTTACGATTGGACCAAGGGTTAGGGTTATGTTGAGGGCTATGGTTAGAGAAGCGGTTAGGGTTACGATTGGACCTAGGGTTACGGTTATGTTGAGGGCTAGGGTTAGAGATGCGGTTAGGGTTACGATTGGACCTAGTGTTAGGGTTCTGTTGAGGGCTAGGGTTAGAGATCCGGTTAGGGTTACGATTGGACCTAGGGTTAGGGTTATGTTGAGGGCTAGGGTTAGAGATGCCGTTAGGGTTACGATTGGACCTAGGGTTAGGGTTATGTTGAGGGTTAGGGTTACAGATCCGGTTAGGGTTACGATTGGACCTAGGGTTAGGGTTATGTTGAGGGCTAGGGTTAGAGATCCGGTTAGGGTTACGATTGGACCTAGGGTTAGGGTTATGTTGAGGGCTAGGGTTAGAGATCCGGTTAGGGTTACGATTGGACCTAGGGTTAGGGTTATGTTGAGGGGTAGGGTTAGAGATCCGGTTAGGGTTATGATTGGACCTAGGGTTAGGGTTATGTTGAGGGCTATGGTTAGAGATCCGGTTAGGGTTACGATTGGACCTAGGGTTAGGGTTATGTTGAGGGCTAGGGTTAGAGATCCGGTTAGGGTTACGATTGGACCTAGGGTTAGGGTTATGTTGAGGGCTAGGGTTAGAGATCCGGTTAGGGTTACGATTGGACCTAGGGTTAGGGTTATGTTGAGGGCTAGGGTTAGAGATGCCGTTAGGGTTACGATTGGACCTAGGGTTAGGGTTATGTTGAGGGTTAGGTTTAGAGATCCGGTCTGGGTTACGATTGGACCTAGGGTTAGGGTTATGTTGAGGGCTATGGTTAGAGATCCGGTCAGGGTTACGATTGGACCTAGGGTTAGGGTTATGTTGTGGGCTAGGGTTAGAGAGACGGTTAGTGTTACGATTGGACCTAGGGTTAGGGTTATGATGAGGGCTAGGGTTAGAGATCCGGTTAGGGTTACGATTGGACCTAGGGTTAGGGTTATGTTGAGGGGTAGGGTTAGAGATCCGGTTAGGGTTATGATTGGATCTAGGGTTAGGGTTATGTTGAGGGCTATGGTTAGAGATCCGGTCAGGGTTACGATTGGACCTAGGGTTAGGGTTATGTTGTGGGCTAGGGTTAGAGAGACGGTTAGGGTTACGATTGGACCTAGGGTTAGGGTTATGTTGACGGCTAGGGTTAGAGATGCCGTTAGGGTTATGATTGGACCTAGGGTTAGGGTTATGTTGAGGGCTAGGGTTAGAGATCCGGTTAGGGTTACGATTGGACCTAGGGTTAGGGTTATGTTGAGGGCTATGGTTAGAGATCCGGTCAGGGTTACGATTGGACCTAGGGTTAGGTTTATGTTGTGGGCTAGGGTTAGAGAGACGGTTAGGGTTACGATTGGACCTAGGGTTAGGGTTATGTTGACGGCTAGGGTTAGAGATGCCGTTAGGGTTACGATTGGACCTAGGGTTAGGGTTATGTTGAGGGCTAGGGTTAGAGATCCGGTTAGGGTTACGATTGGACCTAGGGTTAGGGTTATGTTGAGGGCTAGGGTTAGAGATGCCGTTAGGGTTACGATTGGACCTAGGTTTAGGGTTATGTTGAGGGTTAGGGTTAGAGATCCGGTTAGGGTTACGATTGGACCTAGGGTTACGGTTATGTTGAGGGCTAGGGTTAGAGATCCGGTTAGGGTTACGATTGGACCTAGGGTTAGGGTTATGTTGAGGGCTAGGGTTAGAGATCCGGTTAGGGTTATGATTGGATCTAGGGTTAGGGTTATGTTGAGGGCTAGGGTTAGAGATCCGGTTAGGGTTACGATTGGACCTAGGGTTAGGGTTATGTTGAGGGCTAGGGTTAGAGATCCGGTTAGGGTTACGATTGGACCTAGGGTTAGGGTTATGTTGAGGGCTATGGTTAGAGATCCGGTTAGGGTTACGATTGGACCTAGGGTTAGGGTTATGTTGAGGGCTAGGGTTAGAGATCCGGTTAGGGTTACAATTGGACCTAGGGTTAGGGTTATGTTGAGGGCTAGGGTTAGAGATCCGATTAGGGTTACGATTGGACCTAGGGTTAGGGTTATGTTGAGGGCTAGGGTTAGAGATCCGGTTAGGGTTAAGATTGGACCTAGGGTTAGGGTTATGTTGAGGGCTAGGGTTAGAGATCCTGTTAGGGTTACGATTGGACCTAGGGTTAGGGTTATGTTGTGGGCTAGGGTTAGAGAGACGGTTAGGGTTACGATTGACCAAGGGTTAGGGTTATGTTGAGGGCTAGGGTTAGAGATCCGGTTAGGGTTACGATTGGACCTAGGGTTAGGGTTATGTTGAGGGCTAGGGTTAGAGATGCCGTTAGGGTTACGATTGGACCTAGGGTTAGGGTTTTGTTGAGGGCTAGGGTTAGAGATCCGGTTAGGGTTACGATTGGACCTAGGGTTAGGGTTATGTTGAGGGCTAGGGTTAGAGATCCGGTTAGGGTTACGATTGGACCTAGGGTTAGGGTTATGTTGAGGGCTAGGGTTAGAGATCCGGTTAGGGTTACGATTGGACCTAGGGTTAGGGTTATGTTGAGGGCTAGGGTTAGAGATCCGGTTAGGGTTACGATTGGACCTAGGGTTAGGGTTATGTTGAGGGCTAGGGTTAGAGATCCGGTTAGGGTTACGATTGGACCTAGGGTTAGGGATATGTTGAGGGCTAGGGTTAGAGATCCGGTTAGGGTTACGATTGGACCTAGGGTTAGGGTTATGTTGAGGGCTAGGGTTAGAGATCCGGTTAGGGTTACGATTGGACCTAGGGTTAGGGTTATGTTGAGGGCTAGGGTTAGAGATCCGGTTAGGGTTACGATTGGACCTAGGGTTAGGGTTATGTTGAGGGCTATGGTTAGAGATCCGGTTAGGGTTACGATTGGACCTAGGGTTAGGGTTATGTTGAGGGCTAGGGTTAGAGATCCGGTTAGGGTTACGATTGGACCTAGGGTTAGGGTTATGTTGAGGGCTAGGGTTAGATATCCGGTTAGGGTTACGATTGGACCTAGGGTTAGCGTTATGTTGAGGGCTATGGTTAGAGATCCGGTTAGGGTTACGATTTGACCTAGGGTTAGGGTTATGTTGAGGGCTAGGGTTAGAGATCCGGTTAGGGTTACAATTGGACCTAGGGTTAGGGTTATGTTGAGGGCTAGGGTTAGAGATCCGGTTAGGGTTACGATTGGACCTAGGGTTAGGGTTATGTTGTGGGCTAGGGTTAGAGAGAAGCTTTGGGTTACGATTGACCAAGGGTTAGGGTTATGTTGAGGGCTAGGGTTAGAGATCCGGTTAGGGTTACGTTTGGACCTAGGGTTAGGGTTATGTTGAGGGCTAGGGTTAGAGATGCCGTTAGGGTTACGATTGGATCTAGGGTTAGGGTTATGTTGAGGGCTAGGGTTAGAGAATCGGTTAGGGTTACGATTGGACCTAGGGTTAGGGTTATGTTGAGGGCTAGGGTTAGAGATCCGGTTAGGGTTACGATTGGACCTAGGGTTAGGGTTATGTTGAGGGCTAGGGTTAGAGATCCGGTTAGGGTTACGAATGGACCTAGGGTTAGGGTTATGTTGAGGGCTAGGGTTAGAGATCTGGTTAGGGTTACGATTGGACCAAGGGTTAGGGTTATGTTGAGGGCTATGGTTAGAGAAGCGGTTAGGGTTACGATTGGACCTAGGGTTACGGTTATGTTGAGGGCTAGGGTTAGAGATGCGGTTAGGGTTACGATTGGACCTAGTGTTAGGGTTCTGTTGAGGGCTAGGGTTAGAGATCCGGTTAGGGTTACGATTGGACCTAGGGTTAGGGTTATGTTGAGGGCTAGGGTTAGAGATGCCGTTAGGGTTACGATTGGACCTAGGGTTAGGGTTTTGTTGAGGGCTAGGGTTAGAGATCCGGTTAGGGTTACGATTGGACCTAGGGTTAGGGTTATGTTGAGGGCTAGGGTTAGAGATCCGGTTAGGGTTACGATTGGACCTAGGGTTAGGGTTATGTTGAGGGCTAGGGTTAGAGATCCGGTTAGGGTTACGATTGGACCTAGGGTTAGGGTTATGTTGAGGGCTAGGGTTAGAGATCCAGTTAGGGTTACGATTGGACCTAGGGTTAGGGTTATGTTGAGGGCTAGGGTTAGAGATCCGGTTAGGGTTACGATTGGACCTAGGGTTAGGGATATGTTGAGGGCTAGGGTTAGAGATCCGGTTAGGGTTACGATTGGACCTAGGGTTAGGGTTATGTTGAGGGCTAGGGTTAGAGATCCGGTTAGGGTTACGATTGGACCTAGGGTTAGGGTTATGTTGAGGGCTAGGGTTAGAGATCCGGTTAGGGTTACGATTGGACCTAGGGTTAGGGTTATGTTGAGGGCTATGGTTAGAGATCCGGTTAGGGTTACGATTGGACCTAGGGTTAGGGTTATGTTGAGGGCTAGGGTTAGAGATCCGGTTAGGGTTACGATTGGACCTAGGGTTAGGGTTATGTTGAGGGCTAGGGTTAGATATCCGGTTAGGGTTACGATTGGACCTAGGGTTAGCGTTATGTTGAGTTCTATGGTTAGAGATCCGGTTAGGGTTACGATTTGACCTAGGGTTAGGGTTATGTTGAGGGCTAGGGTTAGAGATCCGGTTAGGGTTACAATTGGACCTAGGGTTAGGGTTATGTTGAGGGCTAGGGTTAGAGATCCGGTTAGGGTTACGATTGGACCTAGGGTTAGGGTTATGTTGTGGGCTAGGGTTAGAGAGAAGCTTTGGGTTACGATTGACCAAGGGTTAGGGTTATGTTGAGGGCTAGGGTTAGAGATCCGGTTAGGGTTACGTTTGGACCTAGGGTTAGGGTTATGTTGAGGGCTAGGGTTAGAGATGCCGTTAGGGTTACGATTGGATCTAGGGTTAGGGTTATGTTGAGGGCTAGGGTTAGAGAATCGGTTAGGGTTACGATTGGACCTAGGGTTAGGGTTATGTTGAGGGCTAGGGTTAGAGATCCGGTTAGGGTTACGATTGGACCTAGGGTTAGGGTTATGTTGAGGGCTAGGGTTAGAGATCCGGTTAGGGTTACGAATGGACCTAGGGTTAGGGTTATGTTGAGGGCTAGGGTTAGAGATCTGGTTAGGGTTACGATTGGACCAAGGGTTAGGGTTATGTTGAGGGCTATGGTTAGAGAAGCGGTTAGGGTTACGATTGGACCTAGGGTTACGGTTATGTTGAGGGCTAGGGTTAGAGATGCGGTTAGGGTTACGATTGGACCTAGTGTTAGGGTTCTGTTGAGGGCTAGGGTTAGAGATCCGGTTAGGGTTACGATTGGACCTAGGGTTAGGGTTATGTTGAGGGCTAGGGTTAGAGATGCCGTTAGGGTTACGATTGGACCTAGGGTTAGGGTTATGTTGAGGGTTAGGGTTAGAGATCCGGTTAGGGTTACGATTGGACCTAGGGTTAGGGTTATGTTGAGGGCTAGGGTTAGAGATGCCGTTAGGGTTACGATTGGACCTAGGGTTAGGGTTATGTTGAGGGTTAGGGTTAGAGATCCGGTCTGGGTTACGATTGGACCTAGGGTTAGGGTTATGTTGAGGGCTAGGGTTAGAGATCCGGTTAGGGTTACGATTGGACCTAGGGTTACGGTTATGTTGAGGGCTAGGGTTAGAGATCCGGTTAGGGTTACGATTGGACCTAGGGTTAGGGTTATGTTGAGGGGTAGGGTTAGAGATCCGGTTAGGGTTATGATTGGATTTAGGGTTAGGGTTATGTTGAGGGCTAGGGTTAGAGATCCGGTTAGGGTTACGATTGGACCTAGGGTTAGGGTTATGTTGAGGGCTATGGTTAGAGATCCGGTTAGGGTTACGATTGGACCTAGGGTTAGGGTTATGTTGAGGGCTAGGGTTAGAGGTCCGGTTAGGGTTACAATTGGACCTAGGGTTAGGGTTATGTTGAGGGCTAGGGTTAGAGATCCGATTAGGGTTACGATTGGACCTAGGGTTAGGGTTATGTTGAGGGCTAGGGTTAGAGATCCGGTTAGGGTTAAGATTGGACCTAGGGTTAGGGTTATGTTGAGGGCTAGGGTTAGAGATCCTGTTAGGGTTACGATTGGACCTAGGGTTAGGGTTATGTTGTGGGCTAGGGTTAGAGAGACGGTTAGGGTTACGATTGACCAAGGGTTAGGGTTATGTTGAGGGCTAGGGTTAGAGATCCGGTTAGGGTTACGATTGGACCTAGGGTTAGGGTTATGTTGAGGGCTAGGGTTAGAGATGCCGTTAGGGTTACGATTGGACCTAGGGTTAGGGTTTTGTTGAGGGCTAGGGTTAGAGATCCGGTTAGGGTTACGATTGGACCTAGGGTTAGGGTTATGTTGAGGGCTAGGGTTAGAGATCCGGTTAGGGTTACGATTGGACCTAGGGTTAGGGTTATGTTGAGGGCTAGGGTTAGAGATCCGGTTAGGGTTACGATTGGACCTAGGGTTAGGGTTATGTTGAGGGCTAGGGTTAGAGATCCGGTTAGGGTTACGATTGGACCTAGGGTTAGGGTTATGTTGAGGGCTAGGGTTAGAGATCCGGTTAGGGTTACGATTGGACCTAGGGTTAGGGATATGTTGAGGGCTAGGGTTAGAGATCCGGTTAGGGTTACGATTGGACCTAGGGTTAGGGTTATGTTGAGGGCTAGGGTTAGAGATCCGGTTAGGGTTACGATTGGACCTAGGGTTAGGGTTATGTTGAGGGCTAGGGTTAGAGATCCGGTTAGGGTTACGATTGGACCTAGGGTTAGGGTTATGTTGAGGGCTATGGTTAGAGATCCGGTTAGGGTTACGATTGGACCTAGGGTTAGGGTTATGTTGAGGGCTAGGGTTAGAGATCCGGTTAGGGTTACGATTGGACCTAGGGTTAGGGTTATGTTGAGGGCTAGGGTTAGAGATCCGATTAGGGTTACGATTGGACCTAGGGTTAGGGTTATGTTGAGGGCTAGGGTTAGAGATCCGGTTAGGGTTACGATTGGACCTAGGGTTAGGGTTATGTTGAGGGCTAGGGTTAGAGGTCCGGTTAGGGTTACGATTGGACCTAGGGTTAGGGTTATGTTGTGGGCTAGGGTTAGAGAGACGCTTTGGGTTACGATTGACCAAGGGTTAGGGTTATGTTGAGGGCTAGGGTTAGAGATCCGGTTAGGGTTACGTTTGGACCTAGGGTTAGGGTTATGTTGAGGGCTAGGGTTAGAGATGCCGTTAGGGTTACGATTGGATCTAGGGTTAGGGTTATGTTGAGGGCTAGGGTTAGAGAATCGGTTAGGGTTACGATTGGACCTAGGGTTAGGGTTATGTTGAGGGCTAGGGTTAGAGATCCGGTTAGGGTTACGATTGGACATAGGGTTAGGGTTATGTTGAGGGCTAGGGTTAGAGATCCGGTTAGGGTTACGAATGGACCTAGGGTTAGGGTTATGTTGAGGGCTAGGGTTAGAGATCTGGTTAGGGTTACGATTGGACCAAGGGTTAGGGTTATGTTGAGGGCTATGGTTAGAGAAGCGGTTAGGGTTACGATTGGACCTAGGGTTACGGTTATGTTGAGGGCTAGGGTTAGAGATGCGGTTAGGGTTACGATTGGACCTAGTGTTAGGGTTCTGTTGAGGGCTAGGGTTAGAGATCCGGTTAGGGTTACGATTGGACCTAGGGTTAGGGTTATGTTGAGGGCTAGGGTTAGAGATGCCGTTAGGGTTACGATTGGACCTAGGGTTAGGGTTATGTTGAGGGTTAGGGTTACAGATCCGGTTAGGGTTACGATTGGACCTAGGGTTAGGGTTATGTTGAGGGCTAGGGTTAGAGATCCGGTTAGGGTTACGATTGGACCTAGGGTTAGGGTTATGTTGAGGGCTAGGGTTAGAGATCCGGTTAGGGTTACGATTGGACCTAGGGTTAGGGTTATGTTGAGGGGTAGGGTTAGAGATCCGGTTAGGGTTATGATTGGACCTAGGGTTAGGGTTATGTTGAGGGCTATGGTTAGAGATCCGGTTAGGGTTACGATTGGACCTAGGGTTAGGGTTATGTTGAGGGCTAGGGTTAGAGATCCGGTTAGGGTTACGATTGGACCTAGGGTTAGGGTTATGTTGAGGGCTAGGGTTAGAGATCCGGTTAGGGTTACGATTGGACCTAGGGTTAGGGTTATGTTGAGGGCTAGGGTTAGAGATGCCGTTAGGGTTACGATTGGACCTAGGGTTAGGGTTATGTTGAGGGTTAGGTTTAGAGATCCGGTCTGGGTTACGATTGGACCTAGGGTTAGGGTTATGTTGAGGGCTATGGTTAGAGATCCGGTCAGGGTTACGATTGGACCTAGGGTTAGGGTTATGTTGTGGGCTAGGGTTAGAGAGACGGTTAGTGTTACGATTGGACCTAGGGTTAGGGTTATGATGAGGGCTAGGGTTAGAGATCCGGTTAGGGTTACGATTGGACCTAGGGTTAGGGTTATGTTGAGGGGTAGGGTTAGAGATCCGGTTAGGGTTATGATTGGATCTAGGGTTAGGGTTATGTTGAGGGCTATGGTTAGAGATCCGGTCAGGGTTACGATTGGACCTAGGGTTAGGGTTATGTTGTGGGCTAGGGTTAGAGAGACGGTTAGGGTTACGATTGGACCTAGGGTTAGGGTTATGTTGACGGCTAGGGTTAGAGATGCCGTTAGGGTTATGATTGGACCTAGGGTTAGGGTTATGTTGAGGGCTAGGGTTAGAGATCCGGTTAGGGTTACGATTGGACCTAGGGTTAGGGTTATGTTGAGGGCTATGGTTAGAGATCCGGTCAGGGTTACGATTGGACCTAGGGTTAGGTTTATGTTGTGGGCTAGGGTTAGAGAGACGGTTAGGGTTACGATTGGACCTAGGGTTAGGGTTATGTTGACGGCTAGGGTTAGAGATGCCGTTAGGGTTACGATTGGACCTAGGGTTAGGGTTATGTTGAGGGCTAGGGTTAGAGATCCGGTTAGGGTTACGATTGGACCTAGGGTTAGGGTTATGTTGAGGGCTAGGGTTAGAGATGCCGTTAGGGTTACGATTGGACCTAGGGTTAGGGTTATGTTGAGGGTTAGGGTTAGAGATCCGGTTAGGGTTACGATTGGACCTAGGGTTACGGTTATGTTGAGGGCTAGGGTTAGAGATCCGGTTAGGGTTACGATTGGACCTAGGGTTAGGGTTATGTTGAGGGCTAGGGTTAGAGATCCGGTTAGGGTTATGATTGGATCTAGGGTTAGGGTTATGTTGAGGGCTAGGGTTAGAGATCCGGTTAGGGTTACGATTGGACCTAGGGTTAGGGTTATGTTGAGGGCTAGGGTTAGAGATCCGGTTAGGGTTACGATTGGACCTAGGGTTAGGGTTATGTTGAGGGCTATGGTTAGAGATCCGGTTAGGGTTACGATTGGACCTAGGGTTAGGGTTATGTTGAGGGCTAGGGTTAGAGATCCGGTTAGGGTTACAATTGGACCTAGGGTTAGGGTTATGTTGAGGGCTAGGGTTAGAGATCCGATTAGGGTTACGATTGGACCTAGGGTTAGGGTTATGTTGAGGGCTAGGGTTAGAGATCCGGTTAGGGTTAAGATTGGACCTAGGGTTAGGGTTATGTTGAGGGCTAGGGTTAGAGATCCTGTTAGGGTTACGATTGGACCTAGGGTTAGGGTTATGTTGTGGGCTAGGGTTAGAGAGACGGTTAGGGTTACGATTGACCAAGGGTTAGGGTTATGTTGAGGGCTAGGGTTAGAGATCCGGTTAGGGTTACGATTGGACCTAGGGTTAGGGTTATGTTGAGGGCTAGGGTTAGAGATGCCGTTAGGGTTACGATTGGACCTAGGGTTAGGGTTTTGTTGAGGGCTAGGGTTAGAGATCCGGTTAGGGTTACGATTGGACCTAGGGTTAGGGTTATGTTGAGGGCTAGGGTTAGAGATCCGGTTAGGGTTACGATTGGACCTAGGGTTAGGGTTATGTTGAGGGCTAGGGTTAGAGATCCGGTTAGGGTTACGATTGGACCTAGGGTTAGGGTTATGTTGAGGGCTAGGGTTAGAGATCCGGTTAGGGTTACGATTGGACCTAGGGTTAGGGTTATGTTGAGGGCTAGGGTTAGAGATCCGGTTAGGGTTACGATTGGACCTAGGGTTAGGGATATGTTGAGGGCTAGGGTTAGAGATCCGGTTAGGGTTACGATTGGACCTAGGGTTAGGGTTATGTTGAGGGCTAGGGTTAGAGATCCGGTTAGGGTTACGATTGGACCTAGGGTTAGGGTTATGTTGAGGGCTAGGGTTAGAGATCCGGTTAGGGTTACGATTGGACCTAGGGTTAGGGTTATGTTGAGGGCTATGGTTAGAGATCCGGTTAGGGTTACGATTGGACCTAGGGTTAGGGTTATGTTGAGGGCTAGGGTTAGAGATCCGGTTAGGGTTACGATTGGACCTAGGGTTAGGGTTATGTTGAGGGCTAGGGTTAGATATCCGGTTAGGGTTACGATTGGACCTAGGGTTAGCGTTATGTTGAGGGCTATGGTTAGAGATCCGGTTAGGGTTACGATTTGACCTAGGGTTAGGGTTATGTTGAGGGCTAGGGTTAGAGATCCGGTTAGGGTTACAATTGGACCTAGGGTTAGGGTTATGTTGAGGGCTAGGGTTAGAGATCCGGTTAGGGTTACGATTGGACCTAGGGTTAGGGTTATGTTGTGGGCTAGGGTTAGAGAGAAGCTTTGGGTTACGATTGACCAAGGGTTAGGGTTATGTTGAGGGCTAGGGTTAGAGATCCGGTTAGGGTTACGTTTGGACCTAGGGTTAGGGTTATGTTGAGGGCTAGGGTTAGAGATGCCGTTAGGGTTACGATTGGATCTAGGGTTAGGGTTATGTTGAGGGCTAGGGTTAGAGAATCGGTTAGGGTTACGATTGGACCTAGGGTTAGGGTTATGTTGAGGGCTAGGGTTAGAGATCCGGTTAGGGTTACGATTGGACCTAGGGTTAGGGTTATGTTGAGGGCTAGGGTTAGAGATCCGGTTAGGGTTACGAATGGACCTAGGGTTAGGGTTATGTTGAGGGCTAGGGTTAGAGATCTGGTTAGGGTTACGATTGGACCAAGGGTTAGGGTTATGTTGAGGGCTATGGTTAGAGAAGCGGTTAGGGTTACGATTGGACCTAGGGTTACGGTTATGTTGAGGGCTAGGGTTAGAGATGCGGTTAGGGTTACGATTGGACCTAGTGTTAGGGTTCTGTTGAGGGCTAGGGTTAGAGATCCGGTTAGGGTTACGATTGGACCTAGGGTTAGGGTTATGTTGAGGGCTAGGGTTAGAGATGCCGTTAGGGTTACGATTGGACCTAGGGTTAGGGTTATGTTGAGGGTTAGGGTTACAGATCCGGTTAGGGTTACGATTGGACCTAGGGTTAGGGTTATGTTGAGGGCTAGGGTTAGAGATCCGGTTAGGGTTACGATTGGACCTAGGGTTAGGGTTATGTTGAGGGCTAGGGTTAGAGATCCGGTTAGGGTTACGATTGGACCTAGGGTTAGGGTTATGTTGAGGGGTAGGGTTAGAGATCCGGTTAGGGTTATGATTGGACCTAGGGTTAGGGTTATGTTGAGGGCTATGGTTAGAGATCCGGTTAGGGTTACGATTGGACCTAGGGTTAGGGTTATGTTGAGGGCTAGGGTTAGAGATCCGGTTAGGGTTACGATTGGACCTAGGGTTAGGGTTATGTTGAGGGCTAGGGTTAGAGATCCGGTTAGGGTTACGATTGGACCTAGGGTTAGGGTTATGTTGAGGGCTAGGGTTAGAGATGCCGTTAGGGTTACGATTGGACCTAGGGTTAGGGTTATGTTGAGGGTTAGGTTTAGAGATCCGGTCTGGGTTACGATTGGACCTAGGGTTAGGGTTATGTTGAGGGCTATGGTTAGAGATCCGGTCAGGGTTACGATTGGACCTAGGGTTAGGGTTATGTTGTGGGCTAGGGTTAGAGAGACGGTTAGTGTTACGATTGGACCTAGGGTTAGGGTTATGATGAGGGCTAGGGTTAGAGATCCGGTTAGGGTTACGATTGGACCTAGGGTTAGGGTTATGTTGAGGGGTAGGGTTAGAGATCCGGTTAGGGTTATGATTGGATCTAGGGTTAGGGTTATGTTGAGGGCTATGGTTAGAGATCCGGTCAGGGTTACGATTGGACCTAGGGTTAGGGTTATGTTGTGGGCTAGGGTTAGAGAGACGGTTAGGGTTACGATTGGACCTAGGGTTAGGGTTATGTTGACGGCTAGGGTTAGAGATGCCGTTAGGGTTATGATTGGACCTAGGGTTAGGGTTATGTTGAGGGCTAGGGTTAGAGATCCGGTTAGGGTTACGATTGGACCTAGGGTTAGGGTTATGTTGAGGGCTATGGTTAGAGATCCGGTCAGGGTTACGATTGGACCTAGGGTTAGGTTTATGTTGTGGGCTAGGGTTAGAGAGACGGTTAGGGTTACGATTGGACCTAGGGTTAGGGTTATGTTGACGGCTAGGGTTAGAGATGCCGTTAGGGTTACGATTGGACCTAGGGTTAGGGTTATGTTGAGGGCTAGGGTTAGAGATCCGGTTAGGGTTACGATTGGACCTAGGGTTAGGGTTATGTTGAGGGCTAGGGTTAGAGATGCCGTTAGGGTTACGATTGGACCTAGGGTTAGGGTTATGTTGAGGGTTAGGGTTAGAGATCCGGTTAGGGTTACGATTGGACCTAGGGTTACGGTTATGTTGAGGGCTAGGTTTAGAGATCCGGTTAGGGTTACGATTGGACCTAGGGTTAGGGTTATGTTGAGGGGTAGGGTTAGAGATCCGGTTAGGGTTATGATTGGATCTAGGGTTAGGGTTATGTTGAGGGCTAGGGTTAGAGATCCGGTTAGGGTTACGATTGGTCCTAGGGTTAGGGTTATGTTGAGGGCTAGGGTTAGAGATCCGGTTAGGGTTACGATTGGACCTAGGGTTAGGGTTATTTTGAGGGCTATGGTTAGAGATCCGGTTAGGGTTACGATTGGACCTAGGGTTAGGGTTATGTTGAGGGCTAGGGTTAGAGATCCGGTTAGGGTTACAATTGGACCTAGGGTTAGGGTTATGTTGAGGGCTAGGGTTAGAGATCCGATTAGGGTTACGATTGGACCTAGGGTTAGGGTTATGTTGAGGGCTAGGGTTAGAGATCCGGTTAGGGTTAAGATTGGACCTAGGGTTAGGGTTATGTTGAGGGCTAGGGTTAGAGATCCTGTTAGAGTTACGATTGGACCTAGGGTTAGGGTTATGTTGTGGGCTAGGGTTAGAGAGACGGTTAGGGTTACGATTGACCAAGGGTTAGGGTTATGTTGAGGGCTAGGGTTAGAGATCCGGTTAGGGTTACGATTGGACCTAGGGTTAGGGTTATGTTGAGGGCTAGGGTTAGAGATGCCGTTAGGGTTACGATTGGACCTAGGGTTAGGGTTTTGTTGAGGGCTAGGGTTAGAGATCCGGTTAGGGTTACGATTGGACCTAGGGTTAGGGTTATGTTGAGGGCTAGGGTTAGAGATCCGGTTAGGGTTACGATTGGACCTAGGGTTAGGGTTATGTTGAGGGCTAGGGTTAGAGATCCGGTTAGGGTTACGATTGGACCTAGGGTTAGGGTTATGTTGAGGGCTAGGGTTAGATATCCGGTTAGGGTTACGATTGGACCTAGGGTTAGCGTTATGTTGAGGGCTATGGTTAGAGATCCGGTTAGGGTTACGATTTGACCTAGGGTTAGGGTTATGTTGAGGGCTAGGGTTAGAGATCCGGTTAGGGTTACAATTGGACCTAGGGTTAGGGTTATGTTGAGGGCTAGGGTTAGAGATCCGATTAGGGTTACGATTGGACCTAGGGTTAGGGTTATGTTGAGGGCTAGGGTTAGAGATCCGGTTAGGGTTACGATTGGACCTAGGGTTAGGGTTATGTTGAGGGCTAGGGTTAGAGATCCGGTTAGGGTTACGATTGGACCTAGGGTTAGGGTTATGTTGTGGGCTAGGGTTAGAGAGAAGCTTTGGGTTACGATTGACCAAGGGTTAGGGTTATGTTGAGGGCTAGGGTTAGAGATCCGGTTAGGGTTACGTTTGGACCTAGGGTTAGGGTTATGTTGAGGGCTAGGGTTAGAGATGCCGTTAGGGTTACGATTGGATCTAGGGTTAGGGTTATGTTGAGGGCTAGGGTTAGAGAATCGGTTAGGGTTACGATTGGACCTAGGGTTAGGGTTATGTTGAGGGCTAGGGTTAGAGATCCGGTTAGGGTTACGATTGGACCTAGGGTTAGGGTTATGTTGAGGGCTAGGGTTAGAGATCCGGTTAGGGTTACGAATGGACCTAGGGTTAGGGTTATGTTGAGGGCTAGGGTTAGAGATCTGGTTAGGGTTACGATTGGACCAAGGGTTAGGGTTATGTTGAGGGCTATGGTTAGAGAAGCGGTTAGGGTTACGATTGGACCTAGGGTTACGGTTATGTTGAGGGCTAGGGTTAGAGATGCGGTTAGGGTTACGATTGGACCTAGTGTTAGGGTTCTGTTGAGGGCTAGGGTTAGAGATCCGGTTAGGGTTACGATTGGACCTAGGGTTAGGGTTATGTTGAGGGCTAGGGTTAGAGATGCCGTTAGGGTTACGATTGGACCTAGGGTTAGGGTTATGTTGAGGGTTAGGGTTACAGATCCGGTTAGGGTTACGATTGGACCTAGGGTTAGGGTTATGTTGAGGGCTAGGGTTAGAGATCCGGTTAGGGTTACGATTGGACCTAGGGTTAGGGTTATGTTGAGGGCTAGGGTTAGAGATCCGGTTAGGGTTACGATTGGACCTAGGGTTAGGGTTATGTTGAGGGGTAGGGTTAGAGATCCGGTTAGGGTTATGATTGGACCTAGGGTTAGGGTTATGTTGAGGGCTATGGTTAGAGATCCGGTTAGGGTTACGATTGGACCTAGGGTTAGGGTTATGTTGAGGGCTAGGGTTAGAGATCCGGTTAGGGTTACGATTGGACCTAGGGTTAGGGTTATGTTGAGGGCTAGGGTTAGAGATCCGGTTAGGGTTACGATTGGACCTAGGGTTAGGGTTATGTTGAGGGCTAGGGTTAGAGATGCCGTTAGGGTTACGATTGGACCTAGGGTTAGGGTTATGTTGAGGGTTAGGTTTAGAGATCCGGTCTGGGTTACGATTGGACCTAGGGTTAGGGTTATGTTGAGGGCTATGGTTAGAGATCCGGTCAGGGTTACGATTGGACCTAGGGTTAGGGTTATGTTGTGGGCTAGGGTTAGAGAGACGGTTAGTGTTACGATTGGACCTAGGGTTAGGGTTATGATGAGGGCTAGGGTTAGAGATCCGGTTAGGGTTACGATTGGTCCTAGGGTTAGGGTTATGTTGAGGGGTAGGGTTAGAGATCCGGTTAGGGTTATGATTGGATCTAGGGTTAGGGTTATGTTGAGGGCTATGGTTAGAGATCCGGTCAGGGTTACGATTGGACCTAGGGTTAGGGTTATGTTGTGGGCTAGGGTTAGAGAGACGGTTAGGGTTACGATTGGACCTAGGGTTAGGGTTATGTTGACGGCTAGGGTTAGAGATGCCGTTAGGGTTATGATTGGACCTAGGGTTAGGGTTATGTTGAGGGCTAGGGTTAGAGATCCGGTTAGGGTTACGATTGGACCTAGGGTTAGGGTTATGTTGAGGGCTATGGTTAGAGATCCGGTCAGGGTTACGATTGGACCTAGGGTTAGGTTTATGTTGTGGGCTAGGGTTAGAGAGACGGTTAGGGTTACGATTGGACCTAGGGTTAGGGTTATGTTGACGGCTAGGGTTAGAGATGCCGTTAGGGTTACGATTGGACCTAGGGTTAGGGTTATGTTGAGGGCTAGGGTTAGAGATCCGGTTAGGGTTACGATTGGACCTAGGGTTAGGGTTATGTTGAGGGCTAGGGTTAGAGATGCCGTTAGGGTTACGATTGGACCTAGGGTTAGGGTTATGTTGAGGGTTAGGGTTAGAGATCCGGTTAGGGTTACGATTGGACCTAGGGTTACGGTTATGTTGAGGGCTAGGGTTAGAGATCCGGTTAGGGTTACGATTGGACCTAGGGTTAGGGTTATGTTGAGGGGTAGGGTTAGAGATCCGGTTAGGGTTATGATTGGATCTAGGGTTAGGGTTATGTTGAGGGCTAGGGTTAGAGATCCGGTTAGGGTTACGATTGGACCTAGGGTTAGGGTTATGTTGAGGGCTAGGGTTAGAGATCCGGTTAGGGTTACGATTGGACCTAGGGTTAGGGTTATTTTGAGGGCTATGGTTAGAGATCCGGTTAGGGTTACGATTGGACCTAGGGTTAGGGTTATGTTGAGGGCTAGGGTTAGAGATCCGGTTAGGGTTACAATTGGACCTAGGGTTAGGGTTATGTTGAGGGCTAGGGTTAGAGATCCGATTAGGGTTACGATTGGACCTAGGGTTAGGGTTATGTTGAGGGCTAGGGTTAGAGATCCGGTTAGGGTTAAGATTGGACCTAGGGTTAGGGTTATGTTGAGGGCTAGGGTTAGAGATCCTGTTAGGGTTACGATTGGACCTAGGGTTAGGGTTATGTTGTGGGCTAGGGTTAGAGAGACGGTTAGGGTTACGATTGACCAAGGGTTAGGGTTATGTTGAGGGCTAGGGTTAGAGATCCGGTTAGGGTTACGATTGGACCTAGGGTTAGGGTTATGTTGAGGGCTAGGTTTAGAGATGCCGTTAGGGTTACGATTGGACCTAGGGTTAGGGTTTTGTTGAGGGCTAGGGTTAGAGATCCGGTTAGGGTTACGATTGGACCTAGGGTTAGGGTTATGTTGAGGGCTAGGGTTAGAGATCCGGTTAGGGTTACGATTGGACCTAGGGTTAGGGTTATGTTGAGGGCTAGGGTTAGAGATCCGGTTAGGGTTACGATTGGACCTAGGGTTGGGGTTATGTTGAGGGCTAGGGTTAGAGATCCGGTTAGGGTTACGATTGGACCTAGGGTTAGGGTTATGTTGAGGGCTAGGGTTAGAGATCCGGTTAGGGTTACGATTGGACCTAGGGTTAGGGATATGTTGAGGGCTAGGGTTAGAGATCCGGTTAGGGTTACGATTGGACCTAGGGTTAGGGTTATGTTGAGGGCTAGGGTTAGAGATCCGGTTAGGGTTACGATTGGACCTAGGGTTAGGGTTATGTTGAGGGCTAGGGTTAGAGATCCGGTTAGGGTTACGATTGGACCTAGGGTTAGGGTTATGTTGAGGGCTATGGTTAGAGATCCGGTTAGGGTTACGATTGGACCTAGGGTTAGGGTTATGTTGAGGGCTAGGGTTAGAGATCCGGTTAGGGTTACGATTGGACCTAGGGTTAGGGTTATGTTGAGGGCTAGGGTTAGAGATCCGGTTAGGGTTACGATTGGACCTAGGGTTAGGGTTATGTTGAGGGCTATGGTTAGAGATCCGGTTAGGGTTACGATTTGACCTAGGGTTAGGGTTATGTTGAGGGCTAGGGTTAGAGATCCGGTTAGGGTTACAATTGGACCTAGGGTTAGGGTTATGTTGAGGGCTAGGGTTAGAGATCCGATTAGGGTTACGATTGGACCTAGGGTTAGGGTTATGTTGAGGGCTAGGGTTAGAGATCCGGTTAGGGTTACGATTGGACCTAGGGTTAGGGTTATGTTGAGCGCTAGGGTTAGAGATCCGGTTAGGGTTACGATTGGACCTAGGGTTAGGGTTATGTTGTGGGCTAGGGTTAGAGAGACGCTTTGGGTTACGATTGACCAAGGGTTAGGGTTATGTTGAGGGCTAGGGTTAGAGATCCGGTTAGGGTTACGATTGGATCTAGGGTTAGGGTTATGTTGAGGGCTAGGGTTAGAGATCCGGTTAGGGTTACGATTGGACCTAGGGTTAGGGTTATGTTGAGGGCTAGGGTTAGAGATCCGGTTAGGGTTACGATTGGACCTAGGGTTAGGGTTATTTTGAGGGCTATGGTTAGAGATCCGGTTAGGGTTACGATTGGACCTAGGGTTAGGGTTATGTTGAGGGCTAGGGTTAGAGATCCGGTTAGGGTTACAATTGGACCTAGGGTTAGGGTTATGTTGAGGGCTAGGGTTAGAGATCCGATTAGGGTTACGATTGGACCTAGGGTTAGGGTTATGTTGAGGGCTAGGGTTAGAGATCCGGTTAGGGTTAAGATTGGACCTAGGGTTAGGGTTATGTTGAGGGCTAGGGTTAGAGATCCTGTTAGGGTTACGATTGGACCTAGGGTTAGGGTTATGTTGTGGGCTAGGGTTAGAGAGACGGTTAGGGTTACGATTGACCAAGGGTTAGGGTTATGTTGAGGGCTAGGGTTAGAGATCCGGTTAGGGTTACGATTGGACCTAGGGTTAGGGTTATGTTGAGGGCTAGGGTTAGAGATGCCGTTAGGGTTACGATTGGACCTAGGGTTAGGGTTTTGTTGAGGGCTAGGGTTAGAGATCCGGTTAGGGTTACGATTGGACCTAGGGTTAGGGTTATGTTGAGGGCTAGGGTTAGAGATCCGGTTAGGGTTACGATTGGACCTAGGGTTAGGGTTATGTTGAGGGCTAGGGTTAGAGATCCGGTTAGGGTTACGATTGGACCTAGGGTTGGGGTTATGTTGAGGGCTAGGGTTAGAGATCCGGTTAGGGTTACGATTGGACCTAGGGTTAGGGTTATGTTGAGGGCTAGGGTTAGAGATCCGGTTAGGGTTACGATTGGACCTAGGGTTAGGGATATGTTGAGGGCTAGGGTTAGAGATCCGGTTAGGGTTACGATTGGACCTAGGGTTAGGGTTATGTTGAGGGCTAGGGTTAGAGATCCGGTTAGGGTTACGATTGGACCTAGGGTTAGGGTTATGTTGAGGGCTAGGGTTAGAGATCCGGTTAGGGTTACGATTGGACCTAGGGTTAGGGTTATGTTGAGGGCTATGGTTAGAGATCCGGTTAGGGTTACGATTGGACCTAGGGTTAGGGTTATGTTGAGGGCTAGGGTTAGAGATCCGGTTAGGGTTACGATTGGACCTAGGGTTAGGGTTATGTTGAGGGCTAGGGTTAGAGATCCGGTTAGGGTTACGATTGGACCTAGGGTTAGGGTTATGTTGAGGGCTATGGTTAGAGATCCGGTTAGGGTTACGATTTGACCTAGGGTTAGGGTTATGTTGAGGGCTAGGGTTAGAGATCCGGTTAGGGTTACAATTGGACCTAGGGTTAGGGTTATGTTGAGGGCTAGGGTTAGAGATCCGATTAGGGTTACGATTGGACCTAGGGTTAGGGTTATGTTGAGGGCTAGGGTTAGAGATCCGGTTAGGGTTACGATTGGACCTAGGGTTAGGGTTATGTTGAGCGCTAGGGTTAGAGATCCGGTTAGGGTTACGATTGGACCTAGGGTTAGGGTTATGTTGTGGGCTAGGGTTAGAGAGACGCTTTGGGTTACGATTGACCAAGGGTTAGGGTTATGTTGAGGGCTAGGGTTAGAGATCCGGTTAGGGTTACGATTGGACCTAGGGTTAGGGTTATGTTGAGGGCTAGGGTTAGAGATGCCGTTAGGGTTACGATTGGATCTAGGGTTAGGGTTATGTTGAGGGCTAGGGTTAGAGAATCGGTTAGGGTTACGATTGGACCTAGGGTTAGGGTTATGTTGAGGGCTAGGGTTAGAGATCCGGTTAGGGTTACGATTGGACCTAGGGTTAGGGTTATGTTGAGGGCTAGGGTTAGAGATCCGGTTAGGGTTACGAATGGACCTAGGGTTAGGGTTATGTTGAGGGCTAGGGTTAGAGATCTGGTTAGGGTTACGATTGGACCAAGGGTTAGGGTTATGTTGAGGGCTATGGTTAGAGAAGCGGTTAGGGTTACGATTGGACCTAGGGTTACGGTTATGTTGAGGGCTAGGGTTAGAGATGCGGTTAGGGTTACGATTGGACCTAGTGTTAGGGTTCTGTTGAGGGCTAGGGTTAGAGATCCGGTTAGGGTTACGATTGGACCTAGGGTTAGGGTTATGTTGAGGGCTAGGGTTAGAGATGCCGTTAGGGTTACGGTGGACCTAGGGTTAGGGTTATGTTGAGGGTTAGGGTTACAGATCCGGTTAGGGTTACGATTGGACCTAGGGTTAGGGTTATGTTGAGGGCTAGGGTTAGAGATCC
This sequence comes from Miniopterus natalensis, assembly GCF_054644295.1. Classification (NCBI taxonomy): domain Eukaryota; kingdom Metazoa; phylum Chordata; class Mammalia; order Chiroptera; family Miniopteridae; genus Miniopterus; species Miniopterus natalensis. Next base: position 1,307,147 of record NW_028269985.1, read on the forward strand.
GGTTAGGGTTACGATTGGACCTAGGGTTAGGGTTATGTTGAGGGCTAGGGTTAGAGATCCGGTTAGGGTTACGATTGGACCTAGGGTTAGGGTTATGTTGAGGGGTAGGGTTAGAGATCCGGTTAGGGTTATGATTGGACCTAGGGTTAGGGTTATGTTGAGGGCTATGGTTAGAGATCCGGTTAGGGTTACGATTGGACCTAGGGTTAGGGTTATGTTGAGGGCTAGGGTTAGAGATCCGGTTAGGGTTACGATTGGACCTAGGGTTAGGGTTATGTTGAGGGCTAGGGTTAGAGATCCGGTTAGGGTTACGATTGGACCTAGGGTTAGGGTTATGTTGAGGGCTAGGGTTAGAGATCCGGTTAGGGTTACGATTGGACCTAGGGTTAGGGTTATGTTGAGGGCTAGGGTTAGAGATCCGGTTAGGGTTACGATTGGACCTAGGGTTAGGGTTATGTTGAGGGCTATGGTTAGAGATCCGGTTAGGGTTACGATTGGACCTAGGGTTAGGGTTATGTTGAGGGCTAGGGTTAGAGATCCGGTTAGGGTTACGATTGGACCTAGGGTTAGGGTTATGTTGAGGGCTAGGGTTAGAGATCCGGTTAGGGTTACGATTGGACCTAGGGTTAGGGTTATGTTGAGGGCTAGGGTTAGAGATCCGGTTAGGGTTACGATTGGACCTAGGGTTAGGGTTATGTTGAGGGCTAGGGTTAGAGATCCGGTTAGGGTTACGATTGGACCTAGGGTTAGGGATATGTTGAGGGCTAGGGTTAGAGATCCGGTTAGGGTTACGATTGGACCTAGGGTTAGGGTTATGTTGAGGGCTAGGGTTAGAGATCCGGTTAGGGTTACGATTGGACCTAGGGTTAGGGTTATGTTGAGGGCTAGGGTTAGAGATCCGGTTAGGGTTACGATTGGACCTAGGGTTAGGGTTATGTTGAGGGCTATGGTTAGAGATCCGGTTAGGGTTACGATTGGACCTAGGGTTAGGGTTATGTTGAGGGCTAGGGTTAGAGATCCGGTTAGGGTTACGATTGGACCTAGGGTTAGGGTTATGTTGAGGGCTAGGGTTAGAGATCCGGTTAGGGTTACGATTGGACCTAGGGTTAGGGTTATGTTGAGGGCTATGGTTAGAGATCCGGTTAGGGTTACGATTGGACCTAGGGTTAGGGTTATGTTGAGGGCTAGGGTTAGAGATCCGGTTAGGGTTACAATTGGACCTAGGGTTAGGGTTATGTTGAGGGCTAGGGTTAGAGATCCGATTAGGGTTACGATTGGACCTAGGGTTAGGGTTATGTTGAGGGCTAGGGTTAGAGATCCGGTTAGGGTTACGATTGGACCTAGGGTTAGGGTTATGTTGAGGGCTAGGGTTAGAGATTCGGTTAGGGTTACGATTGGACCTAGGGTTAGGGTTATGTTGTGGGCTAGGGTTAGAGAGACAGTTAGGGTTACGATTGACCAAGGGTTAGGGTTATGTTGAGGGCTAGGGTTAGAGATCCGGTTAGGGTTACGATTGGACCTAGGGTTAGGGTTATGTTGAGGGCTAGGGTTAGAGATGCCGTTAGGGTTACGATTGGACCTAGGGTTAGGGTTATGTTGAGGGCTAGGGTTAGAGAATCGGTTAGGGTTACGATTGGACCTAGGGTTAGGGTTATGTTGAGGGCTAGGGTTAGAGATCCGGTTAGGGTTACGATTGGACCTAGGGTTAGGGTTATGTTAAGGGCTAGGGTTAGAGATCCGGTTAGGGTTACGATTGGACCTAGGGTTAGGGTTATGTTGAGGGCTAGGGTTAGAGATCCGGTTAGGGTTACGATTGGACCTAGGGTTAGGGTTATGTTAAGGGCAAGGGTTAGAGATCCGGTTAGGGTTACGATTGGACCTAGGGTTAGGGTTATGTTGAGGGCTAGGGTTAGAGATCCGGTTAGGGTTACGATTGGACCAAGGGTTAGGGTTATGTTGAGGGCTATGGTTAAAGAAGCGGTTAGGGTTACGATTGGACCTAGGGTTACGGTTATGTTGAGGGCTAGGGTTAGAGATGCGGTTAGGGTTACGATTGGACCTAGTGTTAGGGTTCTGTTGAGGGCTAGGTTTAGAGATCCGGTTAGGGTTACGATTGGACCTAGGGTTAGGGTTATGTTGAGGGCTAGGGTTAGAGATGCCGTTAGGGTTACGATTGGACCTAGGGTTAGGGTTATGTTGAGGGTTAGGGTTACAGATCCGGTTAGGGTTACGATTGGACCTAGGGTTAGGGTTATGTTGAGGGCTAGGGTTAGAGATCCGGTTAGGGTTACGATTGGACCTAGGGTTAGGGTTATGTTGAGGGGTAGGGTTAAAGATCCGGTTAGGGTTACGATTGGACCTAGGGTTAGGGTTATGTTGAGGGCTAGGGTTAGAGATCCGGTTAGGGTTACGATTGGACCTAGGGTTAGGGTTATGTTGAGGGCTAGGGTTAGAGATCCGGTTAGGGTTACGATTGGACCTAGGGTTAGGGTTATGTTGAGGGCTAGGGTTAGAGATCCGGTTAGGGTTACGATTGGACCTAGGGTTAGGGTTATGTTGAGGGCTAGGGTTAGAGATCCGGTTAGGGTTACGATTGGACCTAGGGTTAGGGTTATGTTGAGGGCTATGGTTAGAGATCCGGTTAGGGTTACGATTGGACCTAGGGTTAGGGTTATGTTGAGGGCTAGGGTTAGAGATCCGGTTAGGGTTACAATTGGACCGAGGGTTAGGGTTATGTTGAGGGCTAGGGTTAGAGATCCGATTAGGGTTACGATTGGACTTAGGGTTAGGGTTATGTTGAGGGCTAGGGTTAGAGATCCGGTTAGGGTTACGATTGGACCTAGGGTTAGGGTTATGTTGAGGGCTAGGGTTAGAGATCCGGTTAGGGTTACGATTGGACCTAGGGTTAGGGTTATGTTGTGGGCTAGGGTTAGAGAGACAGTTAGGGTTACGATTGACCAAGGGTTAGGGTTATGTTGAGGGCTAGGGTTAGAGATCTGGTTAGGGTTACGATTGGACCTAGGGTTAGGGTTATGTTGAGGGCTAGGGTTAGAGATCCGGTTAGGGTTACGATTGGACCTAGGGTTAGGGTTATGTTAAGGGCTAGGGTTAGAGATCCGGTTAGGGTTACGATTGGACCTAGGGTTAGGGTTATGTTGAGGGCTAGGGTTAGAGATCCGGTTAGGGTTACGATTGGACCAAGGGTTAGGGTGTTGTTGAGGGCTATGGTTAGAGAAGCGGTTAGGGTTACGATTGGACCTAGGGTTACGGTTATGTTGAGGGCTAGGGTTAGAGATGCGGTTAGGGTTACGATTGGACCTAGTGTTAGGGTTCTGTTGAGGGCTAGGGTTAGAGATCCGGTTAGGGTTACGATTGGACCTAGGGTTAGGGTTATGTTGAGGGCTAGGGTTAGAGATGCCGTTAGGGTTACGATTGGACCTAGGGTTAGGGTTATGTTGAGGGTTAGGGTTACAGATCCGGTTAGGGTTACGATTGGACCTAGGGTTAGGGTTATGTTGAGGGCTAGGGTTAGAGATCCGGTTAGGGTTACGATTGGACCTAGGGTTAGGGTTATGTTGAGGGGTAGGGTTAGAGATCCGGTTAGGGTTATGATTGGACCTAGGGTTAGGGTTATGTTGAGGGCTATGGTTAGAGATCCGGTTAGGGTTACGATTGGACCTAGGGTTAGGGTTATGTTGAGGGCTAGGGTTAGAGATCCGGTTAGGGTTACGATTGGACCTAGGGTTAGGGTTATGTTGAGGGCTAGGGTTAGAGATCCGGTTAGGGTTACGATTGGACCTAGGGTTAGGGTTATGTTGAGGGCTAGGGTTAGAGATCCGGTTAGGGTTACGATTGGACCTGGGGTTAGGGTTATGTTGAGGGCTAGGGTTAGAGATCCGGTTAGGGTTACGATTGGACCAAGTGTTAGGGTTATGTTGAGGGATATGGTTAGAGAAGCGGTTAGGGTTACGATTGGACCTAGGGTTACGGTTATGTTGAGGGCTAGGGTTAGAGATGCGGTTAGGGTTACGATTGGACCTAGTGTTAGGGTTCTGTTGAGGGCTAGGGTTAGAGATCCGGTTAGGGTTACGATTGGATCTAGGGTTAGGGTTATGTTAAGGGCTAGGGTTAGAGATCCGGTTAGGGTTACGATTGGACCTAGGGTTAGGGTTATGTTGAGGGCTATGGTTAGAGAGACGGTTAGGGTTACGATTGGACCAAGTGTTAGGGTTATGTTGAGGGCTATGGTTAGAGAAGCGGTTAGGGTTACGATTGGACCTAGGGTTACGGTTATGTTGAGGGCTAGGGTTAGAGATGAGGTTAGGGTTACGATTGGACCTAGTGTTAGGGTTCTGTTGAGGGCTAGGGTTAGAGATCCGGTTAGGGTTACGATTGGACCTAGGGTTAGGGTTATGTTGAGGGCTAGGGTTAGAGATGCCGTTAGGGTTACGATTGGACCTAGGGTTAGGGTTATGTTGAAGGTTAGGGTTACAGATCCGGTTAGGGTTACGATTGGACCTAGGGTTAGGGTTATGTTGAGGGCTAGGGTTAGAGATCCGGTTAGGGTTACGATTGGACCTAGGGTTAGGGTTATGTTGAGGGCTAGGGTTAGAGATCCGGTTAGGGTTACGATTGGACCTAGGGTTAGGGTTATGTTAAGGGCTAGGGTTAGAGATCCGGTTAGGGTTACGATTGGACCTAGGGTTAGGGTTATGTTGAGGGCTAGGGTTAGAGATCCGGTTAGGGTTACGATTGGACCAAGGGTTAGGGTCATGTTGAGGGCTATGGTTAGAGAAGCGGTTAGGGTTACGATTGGACCTAGGGTTACGGTTATGTTGAGGGCTAGGGTTAGAGATGCGGTTAGGGTTACGATTGGACCTAGTGTTAGGGTTCTGTTGAGGGCTAGGGTTAGAGATCCGGTTAGGGTTACGATTGGACCTAGGGTTAGGGTTATGTTGAGGGCTAGGGTTAGAGATGCCGTTAGGGTTACGATTGGACCTAGGGTTAGGGTTATGTTGAGGGTTAGGGTTACAGATCCGGTTAGGGTTACGATTGGACCTAGGGTTAGGGTTATGTTGAGGGCTAGGGTTAGAGATCCGGTTAGGGTTACGATTGGACCTAGGGTTAGGGTTATGTTGAGGGGTAGGGTTAGAGATCCGGTTAGGGTTATGATTGGACCTAGGGTTAGGGTTATGTTGAGGGCTATGGTTAGAGATCCGGTTAGGGTTACGATTGGACCTAGGGTTAGGGTTATGTTGAGGGCTAGGGTTAGAGATCCGGTTAGGGTTACGATTGGACCTAGGGTTAGGGTTATGTTGAGGGCTAGGGTTAGAGATCCGGTTAGGGTTACGATTGGACCTAGGGTTAGGGTTATGTTGAGGGCTAGGGTTAGAGATCCGGTTAGGGTTACGATTGGACCTGGGGTTAGGGTTATGTTGAGGGCTAGGGTTAGAGATCCGGTTAGGGTTACGATTGGACCAAGTGTTAGGGTTATGTTGAGGGATATGGTTAGAGAAGCGGTTAGGGTTACGATTGGACCTAGGGTTACGGTTATGTTGAGGGCTAGGGTTAGAGATGCGGTTAGGGTTACGATTGGACCTAGTGTTAGGGTTCTGTTGAGGGCTAGGGTTAGAGATCCGGTTAGGGTTACGATTGGATCTAGGGTTAGGGTTATGTTAAGGGCTAGGGTTTGAGATCCGGTTAGGGTTACGATTGGACCTAGGGTTAGGGTTATGTTGAGGGCTATGGTTAGAGAGACGGTTAGGGTTACGATTGGACCTGGGGTTAGGGTTATGTTGAGGGCTAGGGTTAGAGATCCGGTTAGGGTTACGATTGGACCAAGTGTTAGGGTTATGTTGAGGGATATGGTTAGAGAAGCGGTTAGGGTTACGATTGGACCTAGGGTTACGGTTATGTTGAGGGCTAGGGTTAGAGATGCGGTTAGGGTTACGATTGGACCTAGTGTTAGGGTTCTGTTGAGGGCTAGGGTTAGAGATCCGGTTAGGGTTACGATTGGACCTAGGGTTAGGGTTATGTTGAGGGCTAGGGTTAGAGATGCCGTTAGGGTTACGATTGGACCTAGGGTTAGGGTTATGTTGAGGGTTAGGGTTACAGATCCGGTTAGGGTTACGATTGGACCTAGGGTTAGGGTTATGTTGAGGGCTAGGGTTAGAGATCCGGTTAGGGTTACGATTGGACCTAGGGTTAGGGTTATGTTGAGGGGTAGGGTTAGAGATCCGGTTAGGGTTATGATTGGACCTAGGGTTAGGGTTATGTTGAGGGCTATGGTTAGAGATCCGGTTAGGGTTACGATTGGACCTAGGGTTAGGGTTATGTTGAGGGCTAGGGTTAGAGATCCGGTTAGGGTTACGATTGGACCTAGGGTTAGGGTTATGTTGAGGGCTAGGGTTAGAGATCCGGTTAGGGTTACGATTGGACCTAGGGTTAGGGTTATGTTGAGGGCTAGGGTTAGAGATCCGGTTAGGGTTACGATTGGACCTGGGGTTAGGGTTATGTTGAGGGCTAGGGTTAGAGATCCGGTTAGGGTTACGATTGGACCAAGTGTTAGGGTTATGTTGAGGGATATGGTTAGAGAAGCGGTTAGGGTTACGATTGGACCTAGGGTTACGGTTATGTTGAGGGCTAGGGTTAGAGATGCGGTTAGGGTTACGATTGGACCTAGTGTTAGGGTTCTGTTGAGGGCTAGGGTTAGAGATCCGGTTAGGGTTACGATTGGATCTAGGGTTAGGGTTATGTTAAGGGCTAGGGTTAGAGATCCGGTTAGGGTTACGATTGGACCTAGGGTTAGGGTTATGTTGAGGGCTATGGATAGAGAGACGGTTAGGGTTACGATTGGACCTAGGGTTAGGGTTATGTTGACGGCTAGGGTTAGAGATGCCGTTAGGGTTACGATTGGACCTAGGGTTAGGGTTATGTTGACGGCTAGGGTTAGAGATGCCGTTAGGGTTACGATTGGACCTAGGGTTAGGGTTATGTTGAGGGCTAGGGTTAGAGATCCGGTTAGGGTTACGATTGGACCTAGGGTTAGGGTTATGTTGAGGGCTATGGTTAGAGATCCGGTTAGGGTTACGATTGGACCTAGGGTTAGGGTTATGTTGAGGGCTAGGGTTAGAGATCCGGTTAGGGTTACAATTGGACCGAGGGTTAGGGTTATGTTGAGGGCTAGGGTTAGAGATCCGATTAGGGTTACGATTGGACTTAGGGTTAGGGTTATGTTGAGGGCTAGGGTTAGAGATCCGGTTAGGGTTACGATTGGACCTAGGGTTAGGGTTATGTTGAGGGCTAGGGTTAGAGATCCGGTTAGGGTTACGATTGGACCTAGGGTTAGGGTTATGTTGTGGGCTAGGGTTAGAGAGACAGTTAGGGTTACGATTGACCAAGGGTTAGGGTTATGTTGAGGGCTAGGGTTAGAGATCTGGTTAGGGTTACGATTGGACCTAGGGTTAGGGTTATGTTGAGGGCTAGGGTTAGAGAATCGGTTAGGGTTACGATTGGACCTAGGGTTAGGGTTATGTTGAGGGCTAGGGTTAGAGATCCGGTTAGGGTTACGATTGGACCTAGGGTTAGGGTTATGTTAAGGGCTAGGGTTAGAGATCCGGTTAGGGTTACGATTGGACCTAGGGTTAGGGTTATGTTGAGGGCTAGGGTTAGAGATCCGGTTAGGGTTAAGATTGGACCAAGGGTTAGGGTTATGTTGAGGGCTATGGTTAGAGAAGCGGTTAGGGTTACGATTGGACCTAGGGTTACGGTTATGTTGAGGGCTAGGGTTAGAGATGAGGTTAGGGTTACGATTGGACCTAGTGTTAGGGTTCTGTTGAGGGCTAGGGTTAGAGATCCGGTTAGGGTTACGATTGGACCTAGGGTTAGGGTTATGTTGAGGGCTAGGGTTAGAGATGCCGTTAGGGTTACGATTGGACCTAGGGTTAGGGTTATGTTGAAGGTTAGGGTTACAGATCCGGTTAGGGTTACGATTGGACCTAGGGTTAGGGTTATGTTGAGGGCTAGGGTTAGAGATCCGGTTAGGGTTACGATTGGACCTAGGGTTAGGGTTATGTTAAGGGCTAGGGTTAGAGATCCGGTTAGGGTTACGATTGGACCTAGGGTTAGGGTTATGTTGAGGGCTAGGGTTAGAGATCCGGTTAGGGTTACGATTGGACCAAGGGTTAGGGTCATGTTGAGGGCTATGGATAGAGAAGCGGTTAGGGTTACGATTGGACCTAGGGTTAGGGTTATGTTGACGGCTAGGGTTAGAGATGCCGTTAGGGTTACGATTGGACCTAGGGTTAGGGTTATGTTGAGGGGTAGGGTTAGAGATCCGGTTAGGGTTACGATTGGACCTAGGGTTAGGGTTATGTTGAGGGGTAGGGTTAGAGATCCGGTTAGGGTTACGATTGGACCTAGGGTTAGGGTTATGTTGAGGGCTAGGGTTAGAGATCCGGTTAGGGTTACGATTGGACCTAGGGTTAGGGTTATGTTGAGGGCTAGGGTTAGAGATCCGGTTAGGGTTACGATTGGACCTAGGGTTAGGGTTATGTTGAGGGCTAGGGTTAGAGATCCGGTTAGGGTTACGATTGGACCTAGGGTTAGGGTTATGTTGAGGGCTAGGGTTAGAGATCCGGTTAGGGTTACGATTGGACCTAGGGTTAGGGTTATGTTGAGGGCTATGGTTAGAGATCCGGTTAGGGTTACGATTGGACCTAGGGTTAGGGTTATGTTGAGGGCTAGGGTTAGAGATCCGGTTAAGGTTACAATTGGACCTAGGGTTAGGGTTATGTTGAGGGCTAGGGTTAGAGATCCGATTAGGGTTACGATTGGACCTAGGGTTAGGGTTATGTTGAGGGCTAGGGTTAGAGATCCGGTTAGGGTTACGATTGGACCTAGGGTTAGGGTTATGTTGAGGGCTAGGGTTAGAGATCCGGTTAGGGTTACGATTGACCAAGGGTTAGGGTTATGTTGAGGGCTAGGGTTAGAGATCCGGTTAGGGTTACGATTGGACCTAGGGTTAGGGTTATGTTGAGGGCTAGGGTTAGAGATGCCGTTAGGGTTACGATTGGACCTAGGGTTAGGGTTATGTTGAGGGCTAGGGTTAGAGAATCGGTTAGGGTTACGATTGGACCTAGGGTTAGGGTTATGTTGAGGGCTAGGGTTAGAGATCCGGTTAGGGTTACGATTGGACCTAGGGTTAGGGTTATGTTAAGGGCTAGGGTTAGAGATCCGGTTAGGGTTACGATTGGACCTAGGGTTAGGGTTATGTTGAGGGCTAGGGTTAGAGATCCGGTTAGGGTTACGATTGGACCAAGGGTTAGGGTTATGTTGAGGGCTATGGTTAGAGAAGCGGTTAGGGTTACGATTGGACCTAGGGTTACGGTTATGTTGAGGGCTAGGGTTAGAGATGCGGTTAGGGTTACGATTGGACCTAGTGTTAGGGTTCTGTTGAGGGCTAGGGTTAGAGAGCCGGTTAGGGTTACGATTGGACCTAGGGTTAGGGTTATGTTGAGGGCTAGGGTTAGAGATGCCGTTAGGGTTACGATTGGACCTAGGGTTAGGGTTATGTTGAGGGCTATGGTTAGAGATCCGGTTAGGGTTACGATTGGACCTAGGGTTAGGGTTATGTTGAGGGCTAGGGTTAGAGATCCGGTTAGGGTTACGATTGGACCTAGGGTTAGGGTTATGTTGAGGGCTAGGGTTAGAGATCCGGTTAGGGTTACGATTGGACCTAGGGTTAGGGTTATGTTGAGGGCTAGGGTTAGAGATCCGGTTAGGGTTACGATTGGACCTAGGGTTAGGGTTATGTTGAGGGCTAGGGTTAGAGATCCGGTTAGGGTTACGATTGGACCTAGGGTTAGGGTTATGTTGTGGGCTAGGGTTAGAGAGACAGTTAGGGTTACGATTGACCAAGGGTTAGGGTTATGTTGAGGGCTAGGGTTAGAGATCCGGTTAGGGTTACGATTGGACCTAGGGTTAGGGTTATGTTGAGGGCTAGGGTTAGAGATGCCGTTAGGGTTACGATTGGACCTAGGGTTAGGGTTATGTTGAGGGCTAGGGTTAGAGAATCGGTTAGGGTTACGATTGGACCTAGGGTTAGGGTTATGTTGAGGGCTAGGGTTAGAGATCCGGTTAGGGTTACGATTGGACCTAGGGTTAGGGTTATGTTAAGGGCTAGGGTTAGAGATCCGGTTAGGGTTACGATTGGACCTAGGGTTAGGGTTATGTTGAGGGCTAGGGTTAGAGATCCGGTTAGGGTTACGATTGGACGAAGGGTTAGGGTTATGTTGAGGGCTATGGTTAGAGAAGCGGTTAGGGTTACGATTGGACCTAGGGTTACGGTTATGTTGAGGGCTAGGGTGAGAGATGCGGTTAGGGTTACGATTGGACCTAGTGTTAGGGTTCTGTTGAGGGCTAGGGTTAGAGATCCGGTTAGGGTTACGATTGGACCTAGGGTTAGGGTTATGTTGAGGGCTAGGGTTAGAGATGCCGTTAGGGTTACGATTGGACCTAGGGTTAGGGTTATGTTGAGGGTTAGGGTTACAGATCCGGTTAGGGTTACGATTGGACCTAGGGTTAGGGTTATGTTGAGGGCTAGGGTTAGAGATCCGGTTAGGGTTACGATTGGACCTAGGGTTAGGGTTATGTTAAGGGCAAGGGTTAGAGATCCGGTTAGGGTTACGATTGGACCTAGGGTTAGGGTTATGTTGAGGGCTAGGGTTAGAGATCCGGTTAGGGTTACGATTGGACCAAGGGTTAGGGTTATGTTGAGGCCTATGGTTAGAGAAGCGGTTAGGATTACGATTGGACCTAGGGTTACGGTTATGTTGAGGGCTAGGGTTAGAGATGCGGTTAGGGTTACGATTGGACCTAGTGTTAGGGTTCTGTTGAGGGCTAGGGTTAGAGATCCGGTTAGGGTTACGATTGGACCTAGGGTTAGGGTTATGTTGAGGGCTAGGGTTAGAGATGCCGTTAGGGTTACGATTGGACCTAGGGTTAGGGTTATGTTGAGTGTTAGCGTTACAGATCCGGTTAGGGTTACGATTGGACCTAGGGTTAGGGTTATGTTGAGGGCTAGGGTTAGAGATCCGGTTAGGGTTACGATTGGACCTAGGGTTAGGGTTATGTTGAGGGGTAGGGTTAGAGATCCGGTTAGGGTTATGATTGGACCTAGGGTTAGGGTTATGTTGAGGGCTATGGTTAGAGATCCGGTTAGGGTTACGATTGGACCTAGGGTTAGGGTTATGTTGAGGGCTAGGGTTAGAGATCCGGTTAGGGTTACGATTGGACCTAGGGTTAGGGTTATGTTGAGGGCTAGGGTTAGAGATCCGGTTAGGGTTACGATTGGACCTAGGGTTAGGGTTATGTTGAGGGCTAGGGTTAGAGATCCGGTTAGGGTTACGATTGGACCTAGGGTTAGGGTTATGTTGAGGGCTAGGGTTAGAGATCCGGTTAGGGTTACGATTGGACCTAGGGTTAGGGTTATGTTGAGGGCTATGGTTAGAGATCCGGTTAGGGTTACGATTGGACCTAGGGTTAGGGTTATGTTGAGGGCTAGGGTTAGAGATCCGGTTAAGGTTACAATTGGACCTAGGGTTAGGGTTATGTTGAGGGCTAGGGTTAGAGATCCGATTAGGGTTACGATTGGACCTAGGGTTAGGGTTATGTTGAGGGCTAGGGTTAGAGATCCGGTTAGGGTTACGATTGGACCTAGGGTTAGGGTTATGTTGAGGGCTAGGGTTAGAGATCCGGTTAGGGTTACGATTGACCAAGGGTTAGGGTTATGTTGAGGGCTAGGGTTAGAGATCCGGTTAGGGTTACGATTGGACCTAGGGTTAGGGTTATGTTGAGGGCTAGGGTTAGAGATGCCGTTAGGGTTACGATTGGACCTAGGGTTAGGGTTATGTTGAGGGCTAGGGTTAGAGAATCGGTTAGGGTTACGATTGGACCTAGGGTTAGGGTTATGTTGAGGGCTAGGGTTAGAGATCCGGTTAGGGTTACGATTGGACCTAGGGTTAGGGTTATGTTAAGGGCTAGGGTTAGAGATCCGGTTAGGGTTACGATTGGACCTAGGGTTAGGGTTATGTTGAGGGCTAGGGTTAGAGATCCGGTTAGGGTTACGATTGGACCAAGGGTTAGGGTTATGTTGAGGGCTATGGTTAGAGAAGCGGTTAGGGTTACGATTGGACCTAGGGTTACGGTTATGTTGAGGGCTAGGGTTAGAGATGCGGTTAGGGTTACGATTGGACCTAGTGTTAGGGTTCTGTTGAGGGCTAGGGTTAGAGAGCCGGTTAGGGTTACGATTGGACCTAGGGTTAGGGTTATGTTGAGGGCTAGGGTTAGAGATGCCGTTAGGGTTACGATTGGACCTAGGGTTAGGGTTATGTTGAGGGTAAGGTTTACAGATCCGGTTAGGGTTACGATTGGACCTAGGGTTAGGGTTATGTTGAGGGCTAGGGTTAGAGATCCGGTTAGGGTTACGATTGGACCTAGGGTTAGGGTTATGTTAAGGGCTAGGGTTAGAGATCCGGTTAGGGTTACGATTGGACCTAGGGTTAGGGTTATGTTGAGGGCTAGGGTTAGAGATCCGGTTAGGGTTACGATTGGACCAAGGGTTAGGGTTATGTTGAGGGCTATGGTTAGAGAAGCGGTTAGGGTTACGATTGGACCTAGGGTTACGGTTATGTTGACGGCTAGGGTTAGAGATGCGGTTAGGGTTACGATTGGACCTAGTGTTAGGGTTCTGTTGAGGGCTAGGGTTAGAGATCCGGTTAGGGTTACGATTGGACCTAGGGTTAGGGTTATGTTGAGGGCTAGGGTTAGAGATGCCGTTAGGGTTACGATTGGACCTAGGGTTAGGGTTATGTTGAGGGTTAGGGTTACAGATCCGGTTAGGGTTACGATTGGACCTAGGGTTAGGGTTATGTTGAGGGCTAGGGTTAGAGATCCGGTTAGGGTTACGATTGGACCTAGGGTTAGGGTTATGTTGAGGGCTAGGGTTAGAGATCCGGTTAGGGTTACGATTGGACCTAGGGTTAGGGTTATGTTGTGGGCTAGGGTTAGAGAGACTTTAGGGTTACGATTGGACCTAGGGTTAGGATTATGTTGACGGCTAGGGTTAGAGATTCCGTTAGGGTTACGATTGGACCTAGGGTTAGGGTTATGTTGAGGACTAGGGTTAGAGATCCGGTTAGGGTTACGATTGGACCTAGGGTTAGGGTTTGGTTGAGGGCTAGGGTTAGAGATCCGGTTAGGGTTACGATTGGACCTAGGGTTAGGGTTATGTTGAGGGCTAGGGTTAGAGATCCGGTTAGGGTTACGATTGGACCTAGGGTTAGGGTTATGTTGTGAGCTTGGGTTAGAGAGACGGTTAGAGTTACGATTGGACCTAGGGTTAGGGTTATGTTGACGGCTAGGGTTAGAGATGCCGTTAGGGTTACGATTGGACCTAGGGTTAGGGTTATGTTGAGGGCTAGGGTTAGAGATCCGGTTTGGGTTACGATTGGACCTAGGGTCAGGGTTATGTTGAGGGCTAGGGTTAGAGATCCGGTTAGGGTTACGATTGGACGTAGGGTTAGGGTTATGTTGAGGGCTAGGGTTAGAGATGCGGTTAGGGTTACTATTGGACCTAGGGTTAGGGTTATGTTGAGGGCTAGGGTTAGAGATCCGGTTAGGGTTACGATTGGACCTAGGGTTAGGGTTTGGTTGAGGGCTAGGGTTAGAGATCCGGTTAGGGTTACGATTGGACCTAGGGTTAGGGTTATGTTGAGGGCTAGGGTTAGAGATCCGGTTAGGGTTACGATTGGACCTAGGGTTAGGGTTATGTTGAGGGCTAGGGTTAGAAAATCGGTTAGGGTTACGATTGGACCTAGGGTTAGGGTTATGTTGAGGGCTAGGGTTAGAGATCCGGTTAGGGTTACGATTGGACCTAGGGTTAGGGTTATGTTGAGGGCTAGGGTTAGAGATGCCGTTAGGGTTACGATTGGACCTAGGGTTAGTGTTATGTTGAGGGTTAGGGTTAGAGATCCGGTCTGGGTTACGATTGGACCTAGGGTTAGGGTTATGTTGAGGGCTAGGGTTAGAGATCCGGTTAGGGTTACGATTGGACCTAGGGTTAGGGTTATGTTGAGGGCTAGGGTTAGAGATCCGGTTAGGGTTACGATTGGACCTAGGGTTAGGGTTATGTTGAGGGGTAGGCTTAGAGATCCGGTTAGGGTTATGATTGGATCTAGGGTTTAGGGTTATGTTGAGGGCTAGGGTTAGAGATCCGGTTACGGTTATGATTGGACCTAGGATTAGGGCTATGTTGAGGGTTAGGGTTAGAGATCCGGCTAGGGTTACGATTGGACCTAGGGTTAGCGTTATGTTGAGGGTTATGGTTAGAGATCCGGTCAGGGTTACGATTGGACCTATGGTTAGGGTTATGTTGTGGGCTAGGGTTAGAGAGACGGTTAGGGTTACGATTGGACCTAGGGTTAGGGTTATGTTGAGGGCTAGGGTTAGAGATCCGGTCAGGGTTACGATTGGACCTAGGGTTAGGGTTATGTTGTGGGCTAGGGTTAGAGAGACGGTTAGGGTTACGATTGGACCTAGGGTTAGGGTTATGTTGACGGCTAGGGTTAGAGATGCCGTTAGGGTTACGATTGGACCTAGGGTTAGGGTTATGTTGAGGGCTAGGGTTAGAGATCCGGTTAGGGTTACGATTGGACCTAGGGTTAGGGTTATGTTGAGGGCTAGGGTTAGAGATCCGGTTAGGGTTACGATTGGACCTAGCGTTAGGGTTATGTTGAGGGTTAGTGTTAGAGATCCGGTTAGGGTTACGATTGGACCTAGGGTTAGGGTTATGTTGAGGGCTAGGGTTAGAGATTCCGTTAGGGTTACGATTGGACCGAGGGTTAGGGTTATGTTGAGGGTTAGGGTTAGAGATCCGGTCTGGGTTACGATTGGACCTAGGGTTAGGGTTATGTTGAGGGCTAGGGTTAGAGATCCGGTTAGGGTTACGATTGGACCTAGGGTTAGGGTTATGTTGAGGGCTAGGGTTAGAGATCCGGTTAGGGTTACGATTGGACCTAGGGTTAGTGTTATGTTGAGGGCTAGGGTTAGAGATCCGGTTAGGGTTACGATTGGACCTAGGGTTAGGGTTATGTTGAGGGGTAGGGTTAGAGATCCGGTTAGGGTTATGATTGGATCTAGGGTTAGGGTTATGTTGAGGGCTAGGGTTAGAGATCCGGTTACGGTTATGATTGGACCTAGGATTAGGGTTATGTTGAGGGTTAGGGTTAGAGATCCGGTTAGGGTTACGATTGGACCTAGGGTTAGCGTTATGTTGAGGGCTATGGTTAGAGATCCGGTCAGGGTTACGATTGGACCTAGGGTTAGGGTTATGTTGTGGGCTAGGGTTAGAGAGACGGTTAGGGTTACGATTGGACCTAGGGTTAGGGTTATGTTGACGGCTAGGGTTAGAGATGCCGTTAGGGTTATGATTGGACCTAGGGTTAGGGTTATGTTGAGGGCTAGGGTTAGAGATCCGGTTAGGGTTACGATTGGACCTAGGGTTAGGGTTATGTTGAGGGCTATGGTTAGAGATCCGGTCAGGGTTACGATTGGACCTAGGGTTAGGTTTATGTTGTGGGCTAGGGTTAGAGAGACGGTTAGGGTTACGATTGGACCTAGGGTTAGGGTTATATTGACGGCTAGGGTTAGAGATGCCGTTAGGGTTAAGATTGGACCTAGGGTTAGGGTTATGTTGAGGGCTAGGGTTAGAGATCCGGTTAGGGTTACGATTGGACCTAGGGTTAGGGTTATGTTGAGGGTTAGGGTTAGAGATCCGGTTAGGGTTACGATTGGACCTAGGGTTAGGGTTATGTTGAGGGCTAGGGTTAGAGATGCCGTTAGGGTTACGATTGGACCTAGGGTTAGGTTTATGTTGAGGGTTAGGGTTAGAGATCCGGTCTGGGTTACGATTGGACCTAGGGTTAGGATTATGTTGAGGGCTAGTGTTAGAGATCCGGTTAGGGTTACGATTGTACCTAGGGTTAGGGTTATGTTGAGGGCTAGGGTTAGAGATCCGGTTAGGGTTACTATTGGACCTAGGGTTAGGGTTATGTTGAGGGGTAGGGTTAGAGATCCGGTTAGGGTTATGATTGGATCTAGGGTTAGTGTTATGTTGAGGGCTAGGGTTAGAGATCCGGTTACGGTTATGATTGGACCTAGGATTAGGGTTATGTTGAGGGTTAGGGTTAGAGATCCGGTTAGGGTTACGATTGGACCTAGGGGTAGCGTTATGTTGAGGGCTATGGTTAGAGATCCGGTCAGGGTTACGATTGGACCTAGGGTTAGGGTTATGTTGTGGGCTAGGGTTAGAGAGACGGTTAGGGTTACGATTGGACCTAGGGTTAGGGTTATGTTGACGGCTAGGGTTAGAGATGCCGTTAGGGTTATGATTGGACCTAGGGTTAGGGTTATGTTGAGGGCTAGGGTTAGAGATCCGGTTAGGGTTACGATTGTACCTAGGGTTAGGGTTATGTTGAGGGCTAGGGTTAGAGATCCGGTTAGGGTTACGATTGGACCTAGGGTTAGGGTTATGTTGAGGGCTAGGATTAGAGATGCCGTTAGGGTTACGATTGGACCTAGGGTTAGGGTTATGTTGAGGGTTAGGGTTAGAGATCCGGTTAGGGTTACAATTGGACCTAGGGTTAGGGTTATGTTGAGGGCTAGGGTTAGAGAATCGGTTAGGGTTACGATTGGACCTAGGGTTAGGGTTATGTTGAGGGCTAGGGTTAGAGATCCGGTTAGGGTTACGATTGGACCTAGGGTTAGGGTTATGTTGAGGGCTAGGGTTAGAGATCCGGTTAGGGTTACGATTGGACCTAGGGTTAGGGTTATGTTGTGGGCTAGGGTTAGAGAGACTTTAGGGTTACGATTGGACCTAGGGTTAGGATTATGTTGACGGCTAGGGTTAGAGATTCCGTTAGGGTTACGATTGGACCTAGGGTTAGGGTTATGTTGAGGGCTAGGGTTAGAGATCCTGTTAGGGTTACGATTGGACCTAGGGTTAGGGTTATGTTGAGGGCTAGGGTTAGAGATCCGGTTAGGGTTACGATTGGACCTAGGGTTAGGGTTATGTTGAGGGCTAGGGTTAGAAAATCGGTTAGGGTTACGATTGGACCTAGGGTTAGGGTTATGTTGAGGGCTAGGGTTAGAGATCCGGTTAGGGTTACGATTGGACCTAGGGTTAGGGTTATGTTGAGGGCTAGGGTTAGAGATCCGGTTAGAGTTACGATTGGACCTAGGGTTAGGGTTATGTTGAGGGCTAGGGTTAGAGATCCGGTTAGGGTTACGATTGGACCTAGGGTTAGGGTTATGTTGAGGGCTAGGGTTAGAGATCCGGTTAGGGTTACGATTGGACCTAGGGTTAGGGTTTGGTTGAGGGCTAGGGTTAGAGATCCGGTTAGGGTTACGATTGGACCTAGGGTTAGGGTTATGTTGAGGGCTAGGGTTAGACATCCGGTTAGGGTTACGATTGGACCTAGGGTTAGGGTTATGTTGTGGGCTAGGGTTAGAGAGACGGTTAGGGTTACGATTGGACCTAGGGTTAGGGTTATGTTGACGGCTAGGGTTAGAGATGCCCTTAGGGTTACGATTGGACCTAGGGTTAGGGTTATGTTGAGGATTAGGGTTAGAGATCCGGTTACGGTTAGGATTGGACCTAGGATTAGGGTTATGTTGAGGGCTAGGTTTAGAGATCCGGTTAGGGTTACGATTGGACCTAGGGTTAGGGTTATGTTGAGGGCTAGGGTTAGAGAATCGGTTAGGGTACGATTGGACCTAGTGTTAGGGTTATGTTGAGGGCTAGGGTTAGAGATCCGGTTAGGGTTACGATTAGACCTAGGGTTAGGGTTATGTTGAGGGCTAGGGTTAGAGAGACGGTTAGGGTTACGATTGGACCTAGGGTTAGGGTTATGTTGAGGGCTAGGGTTAGAGATCCGGTTAGGGTTACGATTGGACCTAGGGTTAGGGTTATGTTGAGGGCTAGGGTTAGAGATGCCATTAAGTTTACGATTGGACCTAGGGTTCGAGTTATGTTGAGGGTTAGGGTTAGAGATCCGGTTAGGGTTACGATTGGACCTAGGGTTAGGGTTATGTTGAGGGCTAGGGTTCGAGAATCGGTTAGGGTTACGATTGGACCGAGGGTTAGGCTTATGTTGAGGGCTAGGGTTAGAGATCCGGTTAGGGTTACGATTGGACCTAGGGTTAGGGTTATGTTGAGGGCTAGGGTTAAGGATCCGGTTAGGGTTACGATTGGACCTAGGGTTAGGGTTATGTTGAGGGCTAGGGTTAGAGATCCGGTTAGGGTTACGATTGGACCTAGGGTTAGTGTTATGTTGTGGGCTAGGGTTAGAGAGACTTTAGGGTTACGATTGGACCTAGGGTTAGGATTATGTTGACGGCTAGGGTTAGAGATTCCGTTAGGGTTACGATTGGACCTAGGGTTAGGGTTATGTTGAGGACTAGGGTTAGAGATCCGGTTAGGGTTACGATTGGACCTAGGGTTAGGGTTTGGTTGAGGGCTAGGGTTAGAGATCCGGTTAGGGTTACGATTGGACCTAGGGTTAGGGTTATGTTGAGGGCTAGGGTTAGAGATCCGGTTAGGGTTACGATTGGACCTAGGGTTAGGGTTATGTTGTGAGCTTGGGTTAGAGAGACGGTTAGAGTTACGATTGGACCTAGGGTTAGGGTTATGTTGACGGCTAGGGTTAGAGATGCCGTTAGGGTTACGATTGGACCTAGGGTTAGGGTTATGTTGAGGGCTAGGGTTAGAGATCCGGTTTGGGTTACGATTGGACCTAGGGTCAGGGTTATGTTGAGGGCTAGGGTTAGAGATCCGGTTAGGGTTACGATTGGACGTAGGGTTAGGGTTATGTTGAGGGCTAGGGTTAGAGATGCGGTTAGGGTTACTATTGGACCTAGGGTTAGGGTTATGTTGAGGGCTAGGGTTAGAGATCCGGTTAGGGTTACGATTGGACCTAGGGTTAGGGTTTGGTTGAGGGCTAGGGTTAGAGATCCGGTTAGGGTTACGATTGGACCTAGGGTTAGGGTTATGTTGAGGGCTAGGGTTAGAGATCCGGTTAGGGTTACGATTGGACCTAGGGTTAGGGTTATGTTGAGGGCTAGGGTTAGAAAATCGGTTAGGGTTACGATTGGACCTAGGGTTAGGGTTATGTTGAGGGCTAGGGTTAGAAAATCGGTTAGGGTTACGATTGGACCTAGGGTTAGGGTTATGTTGAGGGCTAGGGTTAGAGATCCGGTTAGGGTTACGATTGGACCTAGGGTTAGGTTTATGTTGAGGGCTAGGGTTAGAGATCCGGTTACGGTTACGATTGGACCTAGGGTTAGGGTTATGTTGAGGGCTAGGGTTAGAGATCCGGTTAGGGTTACGATTGGACCTAGGGTTAGGGTTATGTTGAGGGCTAGGGTTAGAGATACAGTTAGGGTTACGATTGGACCTAGGGTTAGGGTTATGTTGTGGGCTAGGGTTAGAGAGACGGTTAGGGTTACGATTGGACCTAGGGTTAGAGTTATGATGAGGGCTAGGGTTAGAGATCCGGTTAGGGTTACGATTGGACCTAGGGATAGGGTTATGTTGAGGGCTAGGGTTAGAGATCCGGTTAGGGTTACGATTGGACCTAGGGTTAGGGTTATGTTGAGGGCTAGGGTTAGAAAATCGGTTAGGGTTACGATTGGACCTAGGGTTAGGGTTATGTTGAGGGCTAGGGTTAGAAAATCGGTTAGGGTTACGATTGGACCTAGGGTTAGGGTTATGTTGTGGGCTAGGGTTAGAGAGACGGTTAGGGTTAAGATTGGACCTAGGGTTAGGGTTATGTTGACGGCTAGGGTTAGAGATGCCCTTAGGTTTACGATTGGACCTAGAGTTAGGGTTATGTTGAGGGTTAGGGTTAGAGATCCGGTTAGGGTTACGATTGGACCTAGGGTTAGCGTTATGTTTTGGGCAAGGGTTAGAGATCCGGTCTGGGTTACGATTGGACCTAGGGTTAGGGTTATGTTGAGGGCTAGGGTTAGAGATGCCGTTAGGGTTACAATTGGACCTAGGGTTAAGGTTATGTTGAGGGCTAGGGTTAGAGATCCGGTTAGGGTTACGATTGGACCAAGGGTTAGGGTTATGTTGAGGGCTAGGGTTAGAGAAGCGGTTAGGGTTACGATTCGACCTAGGGTTAGGGTTATGTTGAGGGCTAGGGTTAGAGATCCGGTTAGGGTTACGATTGGATCTAGGGTTAGGGTTATGATGAGGGCTAGGGTTAGAGATCCGGTTAGGGTTACGATTGGACCTAGGGTTAGGGTTATGTTGAGGGCTAGGGTTAGAGATCCGGTTAGGGTTACGATTGGACCTAGGGTTAGGGTTATATTGAGGGGTAGGGTTAGAGATCCGGTTAGGGTTACGATTGGACCTAGGGTTAGGGTTATGTTGAGGGCTAGGGTTAGAGATCCGGTTAGGGTTACGATTGGACCTAGGGTTAGGGTTATGTTGAGGGCTAGGGTTAGAGATGCGGTTAGGGTTACGATTGGACCTAGGGTTAGGGTTATGTTGAGGGCTAGGGTTAGAGATGCGGTTAGGGTTACGATTGGACCTAGGGTTAGGGTTATGTTGAGGGCTAGGGTTAGAGATCCGGTTAGGGTTACGATTGGACCTAGGGTTAGGGTTATGTTGAGGGCTAGGGTTAGAGATCCGGTTAGGGTTACGATTGGACCTAGGGTTAGGGTTATGTTGAGGGCTAGGGTTAGAGATCCGGTTAGGGTTACGATTGGACCTAGGGTTAGGGTTATGTTGTGGGCTAGGGTTAGAGAGACGGTTAGGGTTACGATTGACCTAGGGTTAGGGTTATGTTGAGGGCTAGGGTTAGAGATGCCGTTAGGGTTACGATTGGACCTAGGGTTAGGGTTATGTTGAGGGTTAGGGTTAGAGATCCGGTCTGGGTTACGATTGGACCTAGGGTTAGGGTTATGTTGAGGGCTAGGGTTAGAGATCCGGTTAGGGTTACGATTGGACCTAGGGTTAGGGTTATGTTGAGGGCTAGGGTTAGAGATCCGGTTAGGGTTACGATTGGACCTAGGGTTAGGGTTATGTTGAGGGGTAGGCTTAGAGATCCGGTTAGGGTTATGATTGGATCTAGGGTTTAGGGTTATGTTGAGGGCTAGGGTTAGAGATCCGGTTACGGTTATGATTGGACCTAGGATTAGGGTTATGTTGAGGGTTAGGGTTAGAGATCCGGTTAGGGTTACGATTGGACCTAGGGTTAGCGTTATGTTGAGGGTTATGGTTAGAGATCCGGTCAGGGTTACGATTGGACCTATGGTTAGGGTTATGTTGTGGGCTAGGGTTAGAGAGACGGTTAGGGTTACGATTGGACCTAGGGTTAGGGTTATGTTGAGGGCTAGGGTTAGAGATCCGGTCAGGGTTACGATTGGACCTAGGGTTAGGGTTATGTTGTGGGCTAGGGTTAGAGAGACGGTTAGGGTTACGATTGGACCTAGGGTTAGGGTTATGTTGACGGCTAGGGTTAGAGATGCCGTTAGGGTTACGATTGGACCTAGGGTTAGGGTTATGTTGAGGGCTAGGGTTAGAGATCCGGTTAGGGTTACGATTGGACCTAGGGTTAGGGTTATGTTGAGGGCTAGGGTTAGAGATCCGGTTAGGGTTACGATTGGACCTAGCGTTAGGGTTATGTTGAGGGTTAGTGTTAGAGATCCGGTTAGGGTTACGATTGGACCTAGGGTTAGGGTTATGTTGAGGGCTAGGGTTAGAGATTCCGTTAGGGTTACGATTGGACCGAGGGTTAGGGTTATGTTGAGGGTTAGGGTTAGAGATCCGGTCTGGGTTACGATTGGACCTAGGGTTAGGGTTATGTTGAGGGCTAGGGTTAGAGATCCGGTTAGGGTTACGATTGGACCTAGGGTTAGGGTTATGTTGAGGGCTAGGGTTAGAGATCCGGTTAGGGTTACGATTGGACCTAGGGTTAGGGTTATGTTGAGGGCTAGGGTTAGAGATCCGGTTAGAGTTACGATTGGACCTAGGGTTAGGGTTATGTTGAGGGCTAGGGTTAGAGATCCGGTTAGGGTTACGATTGGACCTAGGGTTAGGGTTATGTTGAGGGCTAGGGTTAGAGATCCGGTTAGGGTTACGATTGGACCTAGGGTTAGGGTTTGGTTGAGGGCTAGGGTTAGAGATCCGGTTAGGGTTACGATTGGACCTAGGGTTAGGGTTATGTTGAGGGCTAGGGTTAGACATCCGGTTAGGGTTACGATTGGACCTAGGGTTAGGGTTATGTTGTGGGCTAGGGTTAGAGAGACGGTTAGGGTTACGATTGGACCTAGGGTTAGGGTTATGTTGACGGCTAGGGTTAGAGATGCCCTTAGGGTTACGATTGGACCTAGGGTTAGGGTTATGTTGAGGATTAGGGTTAGAGATCCGGTTACGGTTAGGATTGGACCTAGGATTAGGGTTATGTTGAGGGCTAGGTTTAGAGATCCGGTTAGGGTTACGATTGGACCTAGGGTTAGGGTTATGTTGAGGGCTAGGGTTAGAGAATCGGTTAGGGTACGATTGGACCTAGTGTTAGGGTTATGTTGAGGGCTAGGGTTAGAGATCCGGTTAGGGTTACGATTAGACCTAGGGTTAGGGTTATGTTGAGGGCTAGGGTTAGAGAGACGGTTAGGGTTACGATTGGACCTAGGGTTAGGGTTATGTTGAGGGCTAGGGTTAGAGATCCGGTTAGGGTTACGATTGGACCTAGGGTTAGGGTTATGTTGAGGGCTAGGGTTAGAGATGCCATTAAGTTTACGATTGGACCTAGGGTTCGAGTTATGTTGAGGGTTAGGGTTAGAGATCCGGTTAGGGTTACGATTGGACCTAGGGTTAGGGTTATGTTGAGGGCTAGGGTTCGAGAATCGGTTAGGGTTACGATTGGACCGAGGGTTAGGCTTATGTTGAGGGCTAGGGTTAGAGATCCGGTTAGGGTTACGATTGGACCTAGGGTTAGGGTTATGTTGAGGGCTAGGGTTAAGGATCCGGTTAGGGTTACGATTGGACCTAGGGTTAGGGTTATGTTGAGGGCTAGGGTTAGAGATCCGGTTAGGGTTACGATTGGACCTAGGGTTAGGGTTATGTTGTGGGCTAGGGTTAGAGAGACTTTAGGGTTACGATTGGACCTAGGGTTAGGATTATGTTGACGGCTAGGGTTAGAGATTCCGTTAGGGTTACGATTGGACCTAGGGTTAGGGTTATGTTGAGGACTAGGGTTAGAGATCCGGTTAGGGTTACGATTGGACCTAGGGTTAGGGTTTGGTTGAGGGCTAGGGTTAGAGATCCGGTTAGGGTTACGATTGGACCTAGGGTTAGGGTTATGTTGAGGGCTAGGGTTAGAGATCCGGTTAGGGTTACGATTGGACCTAGGGTTAGGGTTATGTTGTGAGCTTGGGTTAGAGAGACGGTTAGAGTTACGATTGGACCTAGGGTTAGGGTTATGTTGACGGCTAGGGTTAGAGATGCCGTTAGGGTTACGATTGGACCTAGGGTTAGGGTTATGTTGAGGGCTAGGGTTAGAGATCCGGTTTGGGTTACGATTGGACCTAGGGTCAGGGTTATGTTGAGGGCTAGGGTTAGAGATCCGGTTAGGGTTACGATTGGACGTAGGGTTAGGGTTATGTTGAGGGCTAGGGTTAGAGATGCGGTTAGGGTTACTATTGGACCTAGGGTTAGGGTTATGTTGAGGGCTAGGGTTAGAGATCCGGTTAGGGTTACGATTGGACCTAGGGTTAGGGTTTGGTTGAGGGCTAGGGTTAGAGATCCGGTTAGGGTTACGATTGGACCTAGGGTTAGGGTTATGTTGAGGGCTAGGGTTAGAGATCCGGTTAGGGTTACGATTGGACCTAGGGTTAGGGTTATGTTGAGGGCTAGGGTTAGAAAATCGGTTAGGGTTACGATTGGACCTAGGGTTAGGGTTATGTTGAGGGCTAGGGTTAGAAAATCGGTTAGGGTTACGATTGGACCTAGGGTTAGGGTTATGTTGAGGGCTAGGGTTAGAGATCCGGTTAGGGTTACGATTGGACCTAGGGTTAGGTTTATGTTGAGGGCTAGGGTTAGAGATCCGGTTACGGTTACGATTGGACCTAGGGTTAGGGTTATGTTGAGGGCTAGGGTTAGAGATCCGGTTAGGGTTACGATTGGACCTAGGGTTAGGGTTATGTTGAGGGCTAGGGTTAGAGATACAGTTAGGGTTACGATTGGACCTAGGGTTAGGGTTATGTTGTGGGCTAGGGTTAGAGAGACGGTTAGGGTTACGATTGGACCTAGGGTTAGAGTTATGATGAGGGCTAGGGTTAGAGATCCGGTTAGGGTTACGATTGGACCTAGGGATAGGGTTATGTTGAGGGCTAGGGTTAGAGATCCGGTTAGGGTTACGATTGGACCTAGGGTTAGGGTTATGTTGAGGGCTAGGGTTAGAAAATCGGTTAGGGTTACGATTGGACCTAGGGTTAGGGTTATGTTGAGGGCTAGGGTTAGAAAATCGGTTAGGGTTACGATTGGACCTAGGGTTAGGGTTATGTTGTGGGCTAGGGTTAGAGAGACGGTTAGGGTTAAGATTGGACCTAGGGTTAGGGTTATGTTGACGGCTAGGGTTAGAGATGCCCTTAGGTTTACGATTGGACCTAGAGTTAGGGTTATGTTGAGGGTTAGGGTTAGAGATCCGGTTAGGGTTACGATTGGACCTAGGGTTAGCGTTATGTTTTGGGCAAGGGTTAGAGATCCGGTCTGGGTTACGATTGGACCTAGGGTTAGGGTTATGTTGAGGGCTAGGGTTAGAGATGCCGTTAGGGTTACAATTGGACCTAGGGTTAAGGTTATGTTGAGGGCTAGGGTTAGAGATCCGGTTAGGGTTACGATTGGACCAAGGGTTAGGGTTATGTTGAGGGCTAGGGTTAGAGAAGCGGTTAGGGTTACGATTCGACCTAGGGTTAGGGTTATGTTGAGGGCTAGGGTTAGAGATCCGGTTAGGGTTACGATTGGATCTAGGGTTAGGGTTATGATGAGGGCTAGGGTTAGAGATCCGGTTAGGGTTACGATTGGACCTAGGGTTAGGGTTATGTTGAGGGCTAGGGTTAGAGATCCGGTTAGGGTTACGATTGGACCTAGGGTTAGGGTTATATTGAGGGGTAGGGTTAGAGATCCGGTTAGGGTTACGATTGGACCTAGGGTTAGGGTTATGTTGAGGGCTAGGGTTAGAGATCCGGTTAGGGTTACGATTGGACCTAGGGTTAGGGTTATGTTGAGGGCTAGGGTTAGAGATGCGGTTAGGGTTACGATTGGACCTAGGGTTAGGGTTATGTTGAGGGCTAGGGTTAGAGATGCGGTTAGGGTTACGATTGGACCTAGGGTTAGGGTTATGTTGAGGGCTAGGGTTAGAGATCCGGTTAGGGTTACGATTGGACCTAGGGTTAGGGTTATGTTGAGGGCTAGGGTTAGAGATCCGGTTAGGGTTACGATTGGACCTAGGGTTAGGGTTATGTTGAGGGCTAGGGTTAGAGATCCGGTTAGGGTTACGATTGGACCTAGGGTTAGGGTTATGTTGTGGGCTAGGGTTAGAGAGACGGTTAGGGTTACGATTGACCTAGGGTTAGGGTTATGTTGAGGGCTAGGGTTAGAGATGCCGTTAGGGTTACGATTGGACCTAGGGTTAGGGTTATGTTGAGGGTTAGGGTTAGAGATCCGGTCTGGGTTACGATTGGACCTAGGGTTAGGGTTATGTTGAGGGCTAGGGTTAGAGATCCGGTTAGGGTTACGATTGGACCTAGGGTTAGGGTTATGTTGAGGGCTAGGGTTAGAGATCCGGTTAGGGTTACGATTGGACCTAGGGTTAGGGTTATGTTGAGGGGTAGGCTTAGAGATCCGGTTAGGGTTATGATTGGATCTAGGGTTTAGGGTTATGTTGAGGGCTAGGGTTAGAGATCCGGTTACGGTTATGATTGGACCTAGGATTAGGGTTATGTTGAGGGTTAGGGTTAGAGATCCGGTTAGGGTTACGATTGGACCTAGGGTTAGCGTTATGTTGAGGGTTATGGTTAGAGATCCGGTCAGGGTTACGATTGGACCTATGGTTAGGGTTATGTTGTGGGCTAGGGTTAGAGAGACGGTTAGGGTTACGATTGGACCTAGGGTTAGGGTTATGTTGAGGGCTAGGGTTAGAGATCCGGTCAGGGTTACGATTGGACCTAGGGTTAGGGTTATGTTGTGGGCTAGGGTTAGAGAGACGGTTAGGGTTACGATTGGACCTAGGGTTAGGGTTATGTTGACGGCTAGGGTTAGAGATGCCGTTAGGGTTACGATTGGACCTAGGGTTAGGGTTATGTTGAGGGCTAGGGTTAGAGATCCGGTTAGGGTTACGATTGGACCTAGGGTTAGGGTTATGTTGAGGGCTAGGGTTAGAGATCCGGTTAGGGTTACGATTGGACCTAGCGTTAGGGTTATGTTGAGGGTTAGTGTTAGAGATCCGGTTAGGGTTACGATTGGACCTAGGGTTAGGGTTATGTTGAGGGCTAGGGTTAGAGATTCCGTTAGGGTTACGATTGGACCGAGGGTTAGGGTTATGTTGAGGGTTAGGGTTAGAGATCCGGTCTGGGTTACGATTGGACCTAGGGTTAGGGTTATGTTGAGGGCTAGGGTTAGAGATCCGGTTAGGGTTACGATTGGACCTAGGGTTAGGGTTATGTTGAGGGCTAGGGTTAGAGATCCGGTTAGGGTTACGATTGGACCTAGGGTTAGGGTTATGTTGAGGGCTAGGGTTAGAGATCCGGTTAGGGTTACGATTGGACCTAGGGTTAGGGTTATGTTGAGGGCTAGGGTTAGAGATCCGGTTAGGGTTATGATTGGATCTAGGGTTAGGGTTATGTTGAGGGCTAGGGTTAGAGATCCGGTTACGGTTATGATTGGACCTAGGATTAGGGTTATGTTGAGGGTTAGGGTTAGAGATCCGGTTAGGGTTACGATTGGACCTAGGGTTAGCGTTATGTTGAGGGCTATGGTTAGAGATCCGGTCAGGGTTACGATTGGACCTAGGGTTAGGGTTATGTTGTGGGCTAGGGTTAGAGAGACGGTTAGGGTTACGATTGGACCTAGGGTTAGGGTTATGTTGACGGCTAGGGTTAGAGATGCCGTTAGGGTTATGATTGGACCTAGGGTTAGGGTTATGTTGAGGGCTAGGGTTAGAGATCCGGTTAGGGTTACGATTGGACCTAGGGTTAGGGTTATGTTGAGGGCTATGGTTAGAGATCCGGTCAGGGTTACGATTGGACCTAGGGTTAGGTTTATGTTGTGGGCTAGGGTTAGAGAGACGGTTAGGGTTACGATTGGACCTAGGGTTAGGGTTATATTGACGGCTAGGGTTAGAGATGCCGTTAGGGTTAAGATTGGACCTAGGGTTAGGGTTATGTTGAGGGCTAGGGTTAGAGATCCGGTTAGGGTTACGATTGGACCTAGGGTTAGGGTTATGTTGAGGGTTAGGGTTAGAGATCCGGTTAGGGTTACGATTGGACCTAGGGTTAGGGTTATGTTGAGGGCTAGGGTTAGAGATGCCGTTAGGGTTACGATTGGACCTAGGGTTAGGTTTATGTTGAGGGTTAGGGTTAGAGATCCGGTCTGGGTTACGATTGGACCTAGGGTTAGGGTTATGTTGAGGGCTAGGGTTCGAGAATCGGTTAGGGTTACGATTGGACCGAGGGTTAGGCTTATGTTGAGGGCTAGGGTTAGAGATCCGGTTAGGGTTACGATTGGACCTAGGGTTAGGGTTATGTTGAGGGCTAGGGTTAGAGATGCCGTTAGGGTTACGATTGGACCTAGGGTTAGGGTTATGTTGAGGGTTAGGGTTAGAGATCCGGTCAGGGTTACGATTGGACCTAGGGTTAGGGTTATGTTGTGGGCTAGGGTTAGAGAGACGGTTAGGGTTACGATTGGACCTAGGATTAGGGTTATGTTGACGGCTAGGGTTAGAGATGCCGTTAGGGTTATGATTGGACCTAGGGTTAGGGTTATGTTGAGGGCGAGGGTTAGAGATCCGGTTAGGGTTACGATTGGACCTAGGGTTAGGGTTATGTTGAGGGCTAGGGTTAGAGATCCGGTTAGGGTTACGATTGGACCTAGGGTTAGGGTTATGTTGAGGGCTAGGATTAGAGATGCCGTTAGGGTTACGATTGGACCTAGGGTTAGGGTTATGTTGAGGGTTAGGGTTAGAGATCCGGTTAGGGTTACAATTGGACCTAGGGTTAGGGTTATGTTGAGGGCTAGGGTTAGAGAATCGGTTAGGGTTACGATTGGACCTAGGGTTAGGGTTATGTTGAGGGCTAGGGTTAGAGATCCGGTTAGGGTTACGATTGGACCTAGGGTTAGGGTTATGTTGAGGGCTAGGGTTAGAGATCCGGTTAGGGTTACGATTGGACCTAGGGTTAGGGTTATGTTGTGGGCTAGGGTTAGAGAGACTTTAGGGTTACGATTGGACCTAGGGTTAGGATTATGTTGACGGCTAGGGTTAGAGATTCCGTTAGGGTTACGATTGGACCTAGGGTTAGGGTTATGTTGAGGGCTAGGGTTAGAGATCCGGTTAGGGTTACGATTGGACCTAGGGTTAGGGTTATGTTGAGGGCTAGGGTTAGAGATCCGGTTAGGGTTACGATTGGACCTAGGGTTAGGGTTATGTTGAGGGCTAGGGTTAGAAAATCGGTTAGGGTTACGATTGGACCTAGGGTTAGGGTTATGTTGAGGGCTAGGGTTAGAGATCCGGTTAGGGTTACGATTGGACCTAGGGTTAAGGTTATGTTGAGGGCTAGGGTTAGAGATCCGGTTAGGGTTACGATTGGACCTAGGGTTAGGGTTATGTTGAGGGCTAGGGTTAGAGATCCGGTTAGGGTTACGATTGGACCTAGGGTTAGGGTTATGTTGAGGGCTAGGGTTAGAGATCCGGTTAGGGTTACGATTGGACCTAGGGTTAGGGTTTGGTTGAGGGCTAGGGTTAGAGATCCGGTTAGGGTTACGATTGGACCTAGGGTTAGGGTTATGTTGAGGGCTAGGGTTAGACATCCGGTTAGGGTTACGATTGGACCTAGGGTTAGGGTTATGTTGTGGGCTAGGGTTAGAGAGACGGTTAGGGTTACGATTGGACCTAGGGTTAGGGTTATGTTGACGGCTAGGGTTAGAGATGCCCTTAGGGTTACGATTGGACCTAGGGTTAGGGTTATGTTGAGGGTTAGGGTTAGAGATCCGGTTACGGTTAGGATTGGACCTAGGATTAGGGTTATGTTGAGGGCTAGGTTTAGAGATCCGGTTAGGTTTACGATTGGACCTAGGGTTAGGGTTATGTTGTGGGCTAGGGTTAGAGAGACGGTTAGGGTTACGATTGGACCTAGGGTTAGGGTTATGTTGAGGGCTAGGGTTAGAGATGCCGTTAGGGGTACGATTGGATCTAGGGTTAAGGTTATGTTGAGGGCTAGGGTTAGAGATCCGGTTAGGGTTACGATTGGACCTAGGGTTAGGGTTATGTTGTGGGCTAGGGTTAGAGATCCGGTTAGGGTTACGATTGGACCTAGGGTTAGGGTTATGTTGTGGGCTAGGGTTAGAGATCCGGTTAGGGTTACGATTGGACCTAGGGTTAGGGTTTGGTTGAGGGCTAGGGTTAGAGATCCGGTTAGGGTTACGATTGGACCGAGGGTTAGGGTTATGTTGAGGGCTAGGGTTAGAGATCCGGTTAGGGTTACGATTGGACCTAGGGTTAAGGTTATGTTGAGGGCTGGTTTAGAGATCCGGTTAGGGTTACGATTGGACCTAGGGTTAGGGTTATGTTGAGGGCTAGGGTTAGAGATCCGGTTAGGGTTACGATTGGACCTAGGGTTAGGGTTATGTTGAGGGCTAGGGTTAGAGATCCGGTTAGGGTTACGATTGGACCTAGGGTTAGGGTTATGTTGAGGGCTAGGGTTAGAGAATCGGTTAGGGTACGATTGGACCTAGTGTTAGGGTTATGTTGAGGGCTAGGGTTAGAGATCCGGTTAGGGTTACGATTAGACCTAGGGTTAGGGTTATGTTGAGGGCTAGGGTTAGAGAGACGGTTAGGGTTACGATTGGACCTAGGGTTAGGGTTATGTTGAGGGCTAGGGTTAGAGATCCGGTTAGGGTTACGATTGGACCTAGGGTTAGGGTTATGTTGAGGGCTAGGGTTAGAGATGCCATTAAGTTTACGATTGGACCTAGGGTTCGAGTTATGTTGAGGGTTAGGGTTAGAGATCCGGTTAGGGTTACGATTGGACCTAGGGTTAGGGTTATGTTGAGGCCTAGGGTTCGAGAATCGGTTAGGGTTACGATTGGACCGAGGGTTAGGCTTATGTTGAGGGCTAGGGTTAGAGATCCGGTTAGGGTTACGATTGGACCTAGGGTTAGGGTTATGTTGAGGGCTAGGGTTAGAGATCCGGTTAGGGTTACGATTGGACCTAGGGTTAGGGTTATGTTGAGGGCTAGGGTTAGAGATCCGGTTAGGGTTACGATTGGACCTAGGGTTAGGGTTATGTTGTGGGCTAGGGTTAGAGAGACTTTAGGGTTACGATTGGACCTAGGGTTAGGATTATGTTGACGGCTAGGGTTAGAGATTCCGTTAGGGTTACGATTGGACCTAGGGTTAGGGTCATGTTGAGGACTAGGGTTAGAGATCCGGTTAGGGTTACGATTGGACCTAGGGTTAGGGTTTGGTTGAGGGCTAGGGTTAGAGATCCGGTTAGGGTTACGATTGGACCTAGGGTTAGGGTTATGTTGAGGGCTAGGGTTAGAGATCCGGTTAGGGTTACGATTGGACCTAGGGTTAGGGTTATGTTGTGAGCTTGGGTTAGAGAGACGGTTAGAGTTACGATTGGACCTAGGGTTAGGGTTATGTTGACGGCTAGGGTTAGAGATGCCGTTAGGGTTACGATTGGACCTAGGGTTAGGGTTATGTTGAGGGCTAGGGTTAGAGATCCGGTTTGGGTTACGATTGGACCTAGGGTCAGGGTTATGTTGAGGGCTAGGGTTAGAGATCCGGTTAGGGTTACGATTGGACGTAGGGTTAGGGTTATGTTGAGGGCTAGGGTTAGAGATGCGGTTAGGGTTACTATTGGACCTAGGGTTAGGGTTATGTTGAGGGCTAGGGTTAGAGATCCGGTTAGGGTTACGATTGGACCTAGGGTTAGGGTTTGGTTGAGGGCTAGGGTTAGAGATCCGGTTAGGGTTACGATTGGACCTAGGGTTAGGGTTATGTTGAGGGCTAGGGTTAGAGATCCGGTTAGGGTTACGATTGGACCTAGGGTTAGGGTTATGTTGAGGGCTAGGGTTAGAAAATCGGTTAGGGTTACGATTGGACCTAGGGTTAGGGTTATGTTGAGGGCTAGGGTTAGAGATCCGGTTAGGGTTACGATTGGACCTAGGGTTAGGGTTATGTTGAGGGCTAGGGTTAGAGATCCGGTTACGGTTACGATTGGACCTAGGGTTAGGGTTATGTTGAGGGCTAGGGTTAGAGATCCGGTTAGGGTTACGATTGGACCTAGGGTTAGGGTTATGTTGAGGGCTAGGGTTAGAGATACAGTTAGGGTTACGATTGGACCTAGGGTTAGGGTTATGTTGTGGGCTAGGGTTAGAGAGACGGTTAGGGTTACGATTGGACCTAGGGTTAGAGTTATGATGAGGGCTAGGGTTAGAGATCCGGTTAGGGTTACGATTGGACCTAGGGATAGGGTTATGTTGAGGGCTAGGGTTAGAGATCCGGTTAGGGTTACGATTGGACCTAGGGTTAGGGTTATGTTGAGGGCTAGGGTTAGAAAATCGGTTAGGGTTACGATTGGACCTAGGGTTAGGGTTATGTTGAGGGCTAGGGTTAGAAAATCGGTTAGGGTTACGATTGGACCTAGGGTTAGGGTTATGTTGTGGGCTAGGGTTAGAGAGACGGTTAGGGTTAAGATTGGACCTAGGGTTAGGGTTATGTTGACGGCTAGGGTTAGAGATGCCCTTAGGGTTACGATTGGACCTAGAGTTAGGGTTATGTTGAGGGTTAGGGTTAGAGATCCGGTTAGGGTTACGATTGGACCTAGGGTTAGCGTTATGTTGAGGGCAAGGGTTAGAGATCCGGTCTGGGTTACGATTGGACCTAGGGTTAGGGTTATGTTGAGGGCTAGGGTTAGAGATGCCGTTAGGGTTACAATTGGACCTAGGGTTAAGGTTATGTTGAGGGCTAGGGTTAGAGATCCGGTTAGGGTTACGATTGGACCAAGGGTTAGGGTTATGTTGAGGGCTAGGGTTAGAGAAGCGGTTAGGGTTACGATTCGACCTAGGGTTAGGGTTATGTTGAGGGCTAGGGTTAGAGATCCGGTTAGGGTTACGATTGGATCTAGGGTTAGGGTTATGATGAGGGCTAGGGTTAGAGATCCGGTTAGGGTTACGATTGGACCTAGGGTTAGGGTTATGTTGAGGGCTAGGGTTAGAGATCCGGTTAGGGTTACGATTGGACCTAGGGTTAGGGTTATATTGAGGGGTAGGGTTAGAGATCCGGTTAGGGTTACGATTGGACCTAGGGTTAGGGTTATGTTGAGGGCTAGGGTTAGAGATCCGGTTAGGGTTACGATTGGACCTAGGGTTAGGGTTATGTTGAGGGCTAGGGTTAGAGATCCGGTTAGGGTTACGATTGGACCTAGGGTTAGGGTTATGTTGAGGGCTAGGGTTAGAGATGCGGTTAGGGTTACGATTGGACCTAGGGTTAGGGTTATGTTGAGGGCTAGGGTTAGAGATCCGGTTAGGGTTACGATTGGACCTAGGGTTAGGGTTATGTTGAGGGCTAGGGTTAGAGATCCGGTTAGGGTTACGATTGGACCTAGGGTTAGGGTTATGTTGAGGGCTAGGGTTAGAGATCCGGTTAGGGTTACGATTGGACCTAGGGTTAGGGTTATGTTGTGGGCTAGGGTTAGAGAGACGGTTAGGGTTACGATTGACCTAGGGTTAGGGTTATGTTGAGGGCTAGGGTTAGAGATCCGGTTAGGGTTACGATTGGACCTAGGGTTAGGGTTATGTTGAGGGCTAGGGTTAGAGATCCGGTTAGGGTTACGATTGGACCTAGGGTTAGGGTTATGTTGAGGGCTAGGGTTAGAGATGCGGTTAGGGTTACGATTGGACCTAGGGTTAGGGTTATGTTGAGGGCTAGGGTTAGAGATCCGGTTAGGGTTACGATTGGACCTAATGTTAGGGTTATGTTGAGGGCTAGGGTTAGAGATCCGGTTAGGGTTACGATTGGACCTAGGGTTAGGGTTATGTTGAGGGCTAGGGTTAGAGATCCGGTTAGGGTTACGATTGGACCTAGGGTTAGGGTTATGTTGAGGGCTAGGGTTAGAGATGCGGTTAGGGTTACGATTGGACCTAGGGTTAGGGTTATGTTGAGGGCTAGGGTTAGAGATCCGGTTAGGGTTACGATTGGACCTAGGGTTAGGGTTATGTTGAGGGCTAGGTTTAGAGATCCGGTTAGGGTTACGATTGGACCTAGGGTTAGGGTTATGTTGAGGGCTAGGGTTAGAGATGCCGTTAGGGTTACGATTGGACCTAGGGTTAGGGTTATGTTGAGGGCTAGGGTTAGAGATCCGGTTAGGGTTACGATTGGACCTAGGGTTAGGGTCATGTTGAGGGCTAGGGTTAGAGATCCGGTTAGGGTTACGATTGGACCTAGTGTTAGGGTTATGTTGAGGGCTAGGGTTAGAGATCCGGTTAGGGTTACGATTGGACCTAGGATTAGGGTTATGTTGACGGCTAGGGCTAGAGATCCGGTTAGGGTTACGATTGGACCTAGGGTTAGGGTTATGTTGAGGGCTAGAGTTAGAGATCCGGTTAGGGTTACGATTGGACCTAGGGTTAGGGTTATGTTGAGGGCTAGGGTTAGAGATCCGGTTAGGGGTACGAATGGACCTAGGGTTAGGGTTATTTTGAGGGCTAGGCTTAGAGATCCGGTTAGGGTTACGATTGGACCTAGGGTTAGGGTTATGTTGAGGGCTAGGGTTAGAGATCCGGTTAGGGTTACGATTGGACCTAGGGTTAGGGTTATGTTGAGGGCTAGGGTTAGAGATCCGGTTAGGGTTACGATTGGACCTAGGGTTAGGGTTATGTTGAGGGCTAGGGTTAGAGATCCGGTTAGGGTTACGATTGGACCTAGGGTTAGGGTCATGTTGAGGGCTAGGGTTAGAGATCCGGTTAGGGTTACGATTGGACCTAGGGTTAGGGTTATGTTGAGGGCTAGGGTTAGAGATCCGGTTAGGGTTACGATTGGACCTAGGGTTAGGGTTATGTTGAGGGCTAGGGTTAGAGATCCGGTTAGGGTTACGATTGGACCTAGGGTTAGGGTTATGTTGAGGGCTAGGGTTAGAGATCCGGTTAGGGTTACGATTGGACCTAGGGTTAGGGTTATGTTGAGGGCTAGGGTTAGAGATCCGGTTAGGGTTACGATTGGACCTAGGGTTAGGGTTATGTTGAGGGCCAGGGTTAGAGATCCGGTCTGGGTTACGATTGGACCTAGGGTTAGGGTTATGTTGAGGGCTAGGGTTAGAGATCCGGTTAGGGTTACGATTGGACCTAGGGTTAGGGTTATGTTGAGGGCTAGGGTTAGAGATCCGGTTAGGGTTACGATTGGACCTAGGGTTAGGGTTATGTTGAGGGTTAGGGTTAGAGAGACGGTTAGGGTTACGATTGGACCTAGGGTTAGGGTTATGTTGTGGGCTAGGGTTAGAGAGACGGTTAGGGTTACGATTGGACCTAGGGTTAGGGTTATGTTGACGGCTAGGGCTAGAGATGCCGTTAGGGTTACGATTGGACCTAGGGTTAGGGTTATGTTGAAGGTTAGGGTTAGAGATCCGGTTAGGGTTACGATTGGACCTAGGGATAGTGTTATGTTGAGGGCTAGGGTTAGAGATGCCATTAAGTTTACGATTGGACCTAGGGTTCGAGTTATGTTGAGGGTTAGGGTTAGAGATCCGGTTAGGGTTACGATTGGACCTAGGGTTAGGGTTATGTTGAGGGCTAGGGTTCGAGAATCGGTTAGGGTTACGATTGGACCGAGGGTTAGGGTTATGTTGAGGGCTAGGGTTAGAGATCTGGTTAGGGTTACGATTGGACCTAGGGTTAGGGTTATGTTGAGGGCTAGGGTTAGAGATCCGGTTAGGGTTACGATTGGACCTAGGGTTAGGGTTATGTTGAGGGCTAGGGTTAGAGATCCGGTTAGGGTTACGATTGGACCTAGGGTTAGGGTTATGTTGAGGGCTAGGGTTAGAGATGCCGTTAGGGTTACGATTGGACCTAGGGTTAGGGTTATGTTGAGGGCTAGGGTTAGAGATCCGGTTAGGGTTACGATTGGACCTAGGGTTAGGGTTATGTTGAGGGCTAGGGTTAGAGATCCGGTTAGGGTTACGATTGGACCTAGGGTTAGGGTTATGTTGAGGGCTAGGGTTAGAGATCCGGTTTGGGTTACGATTGGACCTAGGGTTAGGGTTATGTTGAGGGCTAGGGTTAGAGATCCGGTTAGGGTTACGATTGGACCTAGGGTTAGGGTTATGTTGAGGGCTAGGGTTAGAGATCCGGTTAGGGTTACGATTGGACCTAGGGTTAGGGTTATGTTGAGGGCTAGGGTTAGAGATCCGGTTAGGGTTACGATTGGACCTAGGGTTAGGGTTATGTTGAGGGCTAGGGTTAGAGATCCGGTTAGGGTTACGATTGGACCTAGGGTTAGGGTTATGTTGAGCCCTAGGGTTAGAGATCCGGTTAGGGTTACGATTGGACCTAGGGTTAGGGTTATGTTGAGGGCTAGGGTTAGAGATCCGGTTAGGGTTACGATTGGACCTAGGGTTAGGGTTATGTTGAGGGCTAGGGTTAGAGATCCGGTTAGGGTTGGGATTGGACCTAGGGTTAGGGTTATGTTGAGGGTTAGGGTTAGAGATCCGGTTAGGGTTACGATTGGACCTGGTGTTAGCGTTATATTGAGGGCTAGGGTTTGAGATCCGGTTAGGGTTACGATTGGACCTAGGGTTAGGGTTATGTTGAGGGCTTGGGTTAGAGATGCGGTTAGGGTTACGATTGGACCTAGGGTTAGGCTTATGTTGAGGGCTAGGGTTAGAGATCCGGTTAGGGTTACGATTGGACCTAGGGTTAGGGTTATGTTGAGGGCTAGGGTTAGAGATCCGGTTAGGGTTACGATTGGACCTAGGGTTAGGGTTATGTTCAGGGCTAGGGTTAGAGATCCGGTTAGGGTTACGATTGGACCTAGGGTTAGGGTTATGTTGTGGGCTAGGGTTAGAGAGACGGTTAGCGTTACGAATGGACCTAGGGTTAGGGTTATGTTGAGGGCTAGGGTTAGAGATCCGGTTAGGTTTACGATTGGACCTAGGGTTGGTGTTATGTTGAGGGCTAGGGTTAGAGATGCCGTTAGGGTTACGATTGGACCTAGGGTTAGGGTTATGTTGAGGGTTAGGGTTAGAGATCCGGTTAGGGTTACGATTGGACCTAGGGTTAGGGTTATGTTGAGGGCTAGGGTTAGAGAATCGGTTAGGGTTACGATTGGACCTAGGGTTAGGGTTATGTTGAGGGCTAGGGTTAGAGATCCGGTTAGGGGTACGAATGGACCTAGGGTTAGGGTTATGTTGAGGGCTAGGGTTAGAGATCCGGTTAGGGTTACGATTGGACCTAGGGTTAGGGTTATGTTGAGGGCTAGGGTTAGAGATCCGGTTAGGGTTACGATTGGACCTAGGGTTAGGGTTATGTTGAGGGCTAGGGTTAGAGATCCGGTTAGGGTTACGATTGGACCAAGGGTTAGGGTTATGTTGAGGGCTAGTGTTAGAGATCCGGTTAGGGTTACGATTGGACCTAGGGTTAGGGTTATGTTGTGGGCTAGGGTTAGAGAGACGGTTAGGGTTACGATTGGACCTAGGGTTAGGGTTATGTTGACGGCTAGGGTTAGAGATGCCGTTAGGGTTACGATTGGATCTAGGGTTAGGGTTATGTTGAGGGCTAGGGTTAGAGATCCGGTTAGGGTTACGATTGGACCTAGGGTTAGGGTTATGTTGAGGGCTAGGGTTAGAGATCCGGTTAGGGTTACGATTGGACCTAGGGTTAGGGTTATGTTGAGGGTTAGGGTTAGAGATCCGGTTAGGGTTACGATTGGACCTAGGGTTAGGGTTATGTTGAGGGCTAGGGTTAGAGATCCGGTTAGGGTTACGATTGGACCTAGGGTTAGGGTTTGGTTGAGGGCTAGGGTTAGAGATCCGGTTAGGGTTACGATTGGACCTAGGGTTAGGGTTATGTTGAGGGCTAGGGTTAGAGATTCGGTTAGGGTTACGATTGGACCTAGGGTTAGGGTTATGTTGTGGGCTAGGGTTAGAGAGACGGTTAGGGTTACGATTGGACCTAGGGTTAGGGTTATGTTGACGGCTAGGGCTACAGATGCCGTTAGGGTTACGATTGGACCTAGGGTTAGGGTTATGTTGAAGGTTAGGGTTAGAGATCCGGTTAGGGTTACGATTGGACCTAGGGTTAGCGTTATGTTGAGGGCTAGGGTTAGAGATCCGGTCTGGGTTACGATTGGACCTAGGGTTAGGGTTATGTTGAGGGTTAGGGTTAGAGATGCGGTTAGGGTTACTATTGGACCTAGGGTTAGGGTTATGTTGAGGGCTAGGGTTAGAGATCCGGTTAGGGTTACGATTGGACCTAGGGTTAGGGTTATGTTGAGGGCTAGGGTTAGAGATTCGGTTAGGGTTACGATTGGACCTAGGGTTAGGGTTATGTTGAGGGCTAGGGTTAGAGATCCGGTTAGGGTTACGATTGGACCAAGGGTTAGGGTTATGTTGAGGGCTAGGGTTAGAGAAGCGGTTAGGGTTACGATTGGACCTAGGGTTACGGTTATGTTGAGGGCTAGGTTTAGAGATGCGGTTAGGTTTACGATTGGACCTAGTGTTAGGGTTATGTTGAGGGCTAGGGTTAGAGATCCGGTTAGGGTTACGATTGGACCTAGGATTAGGGTTATGTTGACGGCTAGGGCTAGAGATCCGGTTAGGGTTACGATTGGACCTAGGGTTAGGGTTATGTTGAGGGCTAGGATTAGAGATCCGGTTAGGGTTACGATTGGACCTAGGGTTAGGGTTATGTTGAGGGCTAGGGTTAGAGATCCGGTTAGGGGTACGAATGGACCTAGGGTTAGGGTTATTTTGAGGGCTAGGCTTAGAGATCCGGTTAGGGTTACGATTGGACCTAGGGTTAGGGTTATGTTGAGGGCTAGGGTTAGAGATCCGGTTAGGGTTACGATTGGACCTAGGGTTAGGGTTATGTTGAGGGCTAGGGTTAGAGATCCGGTTAGGGTTACGATTGGACCTAGGGTTAGGGTTATGTTGAGGGCTAGGGTTAGAGATCCGGTTAGGGTTACGATTGGACCTAGGGTTAGGGTTATGTTGAGGGCTAGGGTTAGAGATCCGGTTAGGGTTACGATTGGACCTAGGGTTAGGGTTATGTTGAGGGCTAGGGTTAGAGATCCGGTTAGGGTTACGATTGGACCTAGGGTTAGGGTTATGTTGAGGGCTAGGGTTAGAGATCCGGTTAGGGTTACGATTGGACCTAGGGTTAGGGTTATGTTGAGGGCTAGGGTTAGAGATCCGGTTAGGGTTACGATTGGACCTAGGGTTAGGGTTATGTTGAGGGCTAGGGTTAGAGATCCGGTTAGGGTTACGATTGGACCTAGGGTTAGGGTTATGTTGAGGGCCAGGGTTAGAGATCCGGTCTGGGTTACGATTGGACCTAGGGTTAGGGTTATGTTGAGGGCCAGGGTTAGAGATCCGGTCTGGGTTACGATTGGACCTAGGGTTAGGGTTATGTTGAGGGCTAGGGTTAGAGATCCGGTTAGGGTTACGATTGGACCTAGGGTTAGGGTTATGTTGAGGGTTAGGGTTAGAGAGACGGTTAGGGTTACGATTGGACCTAGGGTTAGGGTTATGTTGTGGGCTAGGGTTAGAGAGACGGTTAGGGTTACGATTGGACCTAGGGTTAGGGTTATGTTGACGGCTAGGGCTAGAGATGCCGTTAGGGTTACGATTGGACCTAGGGTTAGGGTTATGTTGAAGGTTAGGGTTAGAGATCCGGTTAGGGTTACGATTGGACCTAGGGATAGTGTTATGTTGAGGGCTAGGGTTAGAGATGCCATTAAGTTTACGATTGGACCTAGGGTTCGAGTTATGTTGAGGGTTAGGGTTAGAGATCCGGTTAGGGTTACGATTGGACCTAGGGTTAGGGTTATGTTGAGGGCTAGGGTTCGAGAATCGGTTAGGGTTACGATTGGACCGAGGGTTAGGGTTATGTTGAGGGCTAGGGTTAGAGATCTGGTTAGGGTTACGATTGGACCTAGGGTTAGGGTTATGTTGAGGGCTAGGGTTAGAGATCCGGTTAGGGTTACGATTGGACCTAGGGTTAGGGTTATGTTGAGGGCTAGGGTTAGAGATCCGGTTAGGGTTACGATTGGACCTAGGGTTAGGGTTATGTTGAGGGCTAGGGTTAGAGATGCCGTTAGGGTTACGATTGGACCTAGGGTTAGGGTTATGTTGAGGGCTAGGGTTAGAGATCCGGTTAGGGTTACGATTGGACCTAGGGTTAGGGTTATGTTGAGGGCTAGGGTTAGAGATCCGGTTAGGGTTACGATTGGACCTAGGGTTAGGGTTATGTTGAGGGCTAGGGTTAGAGATCCGGTTTGGGTTACGATTGGACCTAGGGTTAGGGTTATGTTGAGGGCTAGGGTTAGAGATCCGGTTAGGGTTACGATTGGACCTAGGGTTAGGGTTATGTTGAGGGCTAGGGTTAGAGATCCGGTTAGGGTTACGATTGGACCTAGGGTTAGGGTTATGTTGAGGGCTAGGGTTAGAGATCCGGTTAGGGTTACGATTGGACCTAGGGTTAGGGTTATGTTGAGGGCTAGGGTTAGAGATCCGGTTAGGGTTACGATTGGACCTAGGGTTAGGGTTATGTTGAGCCCTAGGGTTAGAGATCCGGTTAGGGTTACGATTGGACCTAGGGTTAGGGTTATGTTGAGGGCTAGGGTTAGAGATCCGGTTAGGGTTACGATTGGACCTAGGGTTAGGGTTATGTTGAGGGCTAGGGTTAGAGATCCGGTTAGGGTTGGGATTGGACCTAGGGTTAGGGTTATGTTGAGGGTTAGGGTTAGAGATCCGGTTAGGGTTACGATTGGACCTGGTGTTAGCGTTATATTGAGGGCTAGGGTTTGAGATCCGGTTAGGGTTACGATTGGACCTAGGGTTAGGGTTATGTTGAGGGCTTGGGTTAGAGATGCGGTTAGGGTTACGATTGGACCTAGGGTTAGGCTTATGTTGAGGGCTAGGGTTAGAGATCCGGTTAGGGTTACGATTGGACCTAGGGTTAGGGTTATGTTGATGGCTAGGGTTAGAGATCCGGTTAGGGTTACGATTGGACCTAGGGTTAGGGTTATGTTGAGGGCTAGGGTTAGAGAAGCGGTTAGGGTTACGATTCGACCTAGGGTTAGGGTTATGTTGAGCGCTAGGGTTAGAGATGCGGTTAGGGTTACGATTGGACCTAGGGTTAGGGTTATGTTGAGGGCTAGGGTTAGAGATCCGGTTAGGGTTACGGTTGGACCTAGGGTTAGGGTTATGTTGAGGGCTAGGGTTAGAGATCCGGTTAGGGTTACGATTGGACCTAGTGTTAGGGTTATGTTGAGGGCTAGGGTTAGAGATCCGGTTAGGGTTACGATTGGACCTAGGGTTAGGGTTATGTTGAGGGCTAGGGTTAGAGATCCGGTTAGGGTTACGATTGGACCTAGGGTTAGGGTTATGTTGAGGGCTAGGGTTAGAGATCCGGTTAGGGTTACGATTGGACCTAGGGTTAGGGTTATGTTGAGGGCTAGGGTTAGAGATCCGGTTAGGGTTACGATTGGACCTAGGGTTAGGGTTATGTTGAGGGCTAGGGTTAGAGATGCCGTTAGGGGTGGGATTGGAGCTAGGGTTAGGGTTATGTTGAGGGTTAGGGTTAGAGATCCGGTTAGGGTTACGATTGGACCTGGTGTTAGCGTTATATTGAGGGCTAGGGTTTGAGATCCGGTTAGGGTTACGATTGGACCTAGGGTTAGGGTTATGTTGAGGGCTAGGGTTAGAGATGCGGTTAGGGTTACGATTGGACCTAGGGTTAGGCTTAT
This sequence comes from Miniopterus natalensis, assembly GCF_054644295.1. Lineage (NCBI taxonomy): Eukaryota > Metazoa > Chordata > Mammalia > Chiroptera > Miniopteridae > Miniopterus > Miniopterus natalensis. Next base: position 1,348,447 of record NW_028269985.1, read on the forward strand.
GTTGAGGGCTAGGGTTAGAGATCTGGTTAGGGTTATGCTTGGACCTAGGGTTAGGGTTATGTTGAGGGCTAGGGTTAGAGATCCGGTTAGGGTTACGATTGGACCTAGGGTTAGGGTTATGTTGAGGGCTAGGGTTAGAGATCCGGTTAGGGTTACGATTGGACCTACGGTTAGGGTTATGTTGAGGGCTAGGGTTAGAGATCCGGTTAGGGTTACGATTGGACCTAGGGTTAGGGTTATGTTGAGGGCTAGGGTTCAGAGATCCGGTTAGGGTTACGATTGGACCTAGGGTTAGGGTTATGTTCAGGGCTAGGGTTAGAGATCCGGTTAGGGTTACGATTGGACCTAGGGTTAGGGTTATGTTGTGGGCTAGGGTTAGAGAGACGGTTAGCGTTACGAATGGACCTAGGGTTAGGGTTATGTTGAGGGCTAGGGTTAGAGATCCGGTTAGGTTTACGATTGGACCTAGGGTTGGTGTTATGTTGAGGGCTAGGGTTAGAGATGCCGTTAGGGTTACGATTGGACCTAGGGTTAGGGTTATGTTGAGGGTTAGGGTTAGAGATCCGGTTAGGGTTACGATTGGACCTAGGGTTAGGGTTATGTTGAGGGCTAGGGTTAGAGAATCGGTTAGGGTTACGATTGGACCTAGGGTTAGGGTTATGTTGAGGGCTAGGGTTAGAGATCCGGTTAGGGGTACGAATGGACCTAGGGTTAGGGTTATGTTGAGGGCTAGGGTTAGAGATCCGGTTAGGGTTACGATTGGACCTAGGGTTAGGGTTATGTTGAGGGCTAGGGTTAGAGATCCGGTTAGGGTTACGATTGGACCTAGGGTTAGGGTTATGTTGAGGGCCAGGGTTAGAGATCCGGTCTGGGTTACGATTGGACCTAGGGTTAGGGTTATGTTGAGGGCTAGGGTTAGAGATCCGGTTAGGGTTACGATTGGACCTAGGGTTAGGGTTATGTTGAGGGCTAGGGTTAGAGATCCGGTTAGGGTTACGATTGGACCTAGGGTTAGGGTTATGTTGAGGGTTAGGGTTAGAGAGACGGTTAGGGTTACGATTGGACCTAGGGTTAGGGTTATGTTGTGGGCTAGGGTTAGAGAGACGGTTAGGGTTACGATTGGACCTAGGGTTAGGGTTATGTTGACGGCTAGGGCTAGAGATGCCGTTAGGGTTACGATTGGACCTAGGGTTAGGGTTATGTTGAAGGTTAGGGTTAGAGATCCGGTTAGGGTTACGATTGGACCTAGGGATAGTGTTATGTTGAGGGCTAGGGTTAGAGATGCCATTAAGTTTACGATTGGACCTAGGGTTCGAGTTATGTTGAGGGTTAGGGTTAGAGATCCGGTTAGGGTTACGATTGGACCTAGGGTTAGGGTTATGTTGAGGGCTAGGGTTCGAGAATCGGTTAGGGTTACGATTGGACCGAGGGTTAGGGTTATGTTGAGGGCTAGGGTTAGAGATCCGGTTAGGGTTACGATTGGACCTAGGGTTAGGGTTATGTTGAGGGCTAGGGTTAGAGATCCGGTTAGGGTTACGATTGGACCTAGGGTTAGGGTTATGTTGAGGGCTAGGGTTAGAGATCCGGTTAGGGTTACGATTGGACCTAGGGTTAGGGTTATGTTGAGGGCTAGGGTTAGAGATGCCGTTAGGGTTACGATTGGACCTAGGGTTAGGGTTATGTTGAGGGCTAGGGTTAGAGATCCGGTTAGGGTTACGATTGGACCTAGGGTTAGGGTTATGTTGAGGGCTAGGGTTAGAGATCCGGTTAGGGTTACGATTGGACCTAGGGTTAGGGTTATGTTGAGGGCTAGGGTTAGAGATCCGGTTTGGGTTACGATTGGACCTAGGGTTAGGGTTATGTTGAGGGCTAGGGTTAGAGATCCGGTTAGGGTTACGATTGGACCTAGGGTTAGGGTTATGTTGAGGGCTAGGGTTAGAGATCCGGTTAGGGTTACGATTGGACCTAGGGTTAGGGTTATGTTGAGGGCTAGGGTTAGAGATCCGGTTAGGGTTACGATTGGACCTAGGGTTAGGGTTATGTTGAGGGCTAGGGTTAGAGATCCGGTTAGGGTTACGATTGGACCTAGGGTTAGGGTTATGTTGAGCGCTAGGGTTAGAGATCCGGTTAGGGTTACGATTGGACCTAGGGTTAGGGTTATGTTGAGGGCTAGGGTTAGAGATCCGGTTAGGGTTACGATTGGACCTAGGGTTAGGGTTATGTTGAGGGCTAGGGTTAGAGATCCGGTTAGGGTTGGGATTGGACCTAGGGTTAGGGTTATGTTGAGGGTTAGGGTTAGAGATCCGGTTAGGGTTACGATTGGACCTGGTGTTAGCGTTATATTGAGGGCTAGGGTTTGAGATCCGGTTAGGGTTACGATTGGACCTAGGGTTAGGGTTATGTTGAGGGCTAGGGTTAGAGATGCGGTTAGGGTTACGATTGGACCTAGGGTTAGGCTTATGTTGAGGGCTAGGGTTAGAGATCCGGTTAGGGTTACGATTGGACCTAGGGTTAGGGTTATGTTGAGGGCTAGGGTTAGAGATCCGGTTAGGGTTACGATTGGACCTAGGGTTAGGGTTATGTTGAGGGCTAGGGTTAGAGAAGCGGTTAGGGTTACGATTCGACCTAGGGTTAGGGTTATGTTGAGCGCTAGGGTTAGAGATGCGGTTAGGGTTACGATTGGACCTAGGGTTAGGGTTATGTTGAGGGCTATGGTTAGAGATCCGGTTAGGGTTACGGTTGGACCTAGGGTTAGGGTTATGTTGAGGGCTAGGGTTAGAGATCCGGTTAGGGTTACGATTGGACCTAGTGTTAGGGTTATGTTGAGGGCTAGGGTTAGAGATCCGGTTAGGGTTACGATTGGACCTAGGGTTAGGGTTATGTTGAGGGCTAGGGTTAGAGATCCGGTTAGGGTTACGATTGGACCTAGGGTTAGGGTTATGTTGAGGGCTAGGGTTAGAGATCCGGTTAGGGTTACGATTGGACCTAGGGTTAGGGTTATGTTGAGGGCTAGGGTTAGAGATCCGGTTAGGGTTACGATTGGACCTAGGGTTAGGGTTATGTTGAGGGCTAGGGTTAGAGATGCCGTTAGGGTTGGGATTGGAGCTAGGGTTAGGGTTATGTTGAGGGTTAGGGTTAGAGATCCGGTTAGGGTTACGATTGGACCTGGTTAGCGTTATATTGAGGGCTAGGGTTTGAGATCCGGTTAGGGTTACGATTGGACCTAGGGTTAGGGTTATGTTGAGGGCTAGGGTTAGAGATGCGGTTAGGGTTACGATTGGACCTAGGGTTAGGCTTATGTTGAGGGCTAGGGTTAGAGATCTGGTTAGGGTTATGCTTGGACCTAGGGTTAGGGTTATGTTGAGGGCTAGGGTTAGAGATCCGGTTAGGGTTACGATTGGACCTAGGGTTAGGGTTATGTTGAGGGCTAGGGTTAGAGATCCGGTTAGGGTTACGATTGGACCAAGGGTTAGGGTTATGTTGAGGGCTAGGGTTAGAGAAGCGGTTAGGGTTACGATTCGACCTAGGGTTAGGGTTATGTTGAGGGCTAGGGTTAGAGATCCGGTTAGGGTTACGATTGGACCTACGGTTAGGGTTATGTTGAGGGCTAGGGTTAGAGATCCGGTTAGGGTTACGATTGGACCTAGGGTTAGGGTTATGTTGAGGGCTAGGGTTAGAGATCCGGTTAGGGTTACGATTGGACCTAGGGTTAGGGTTATGTTCAGGGCTAGGGTTAGAGATCCGGTTAGGGTTACGATTGGACCTAGGGTTAGGGTTATGTTGTGGGCTAGGGTTAGAGAGACGGTTAGCGTTACGAATGGACCTAGGGTTAGGGTTATGTTGAGGGCTAGGGTTAGAGATCCGGTTAGGTTTACGATTGGACCTAGGGTTGGTGTTATGTTGAGGGCTAGGGTTAGAGATGCCGTTAGGGTTACGATTGGACCTAGGGTTAGGGTTATGTTGAGGGTTAGGGTTAGAGATCCGGTTAGGGTTACGATTGGACCTAGGGTTAGGGTTATGTTGAGGGCTAGGGTTAGAGAATCGGTTAGGGTTACGATTGGACCTAGGGTTAGGGTTATGTTGAGGGCTAGGGTTAGAGATCCGGTTAGGGGTACGAATGGACCTAGGGTTAGGGTTATGTTGAGGGCTAGGGTTAGAGATCCGGTTAGGGTTACGATTGGACCTAGGGTTAGGGTTATGTTGAGGGCTAGGGTTAGAGATCCGGTTAGGGTTACGATTGGACCTAGGGTTAGGGTTATGTTGAGGGCTAGGGTTAGAGATCCGGTTAGGGTTACGATTGGACCAAGGGTTAGGGTTATGTTGAGGGCTAGTGTTAGAGATCCGGTTAGGGTTACGATTGGACCTAGGGTTAGGGTTATGTTGTGGGCTAGGGTTAGAGAGACGGTTAGGGTTACGATTGGACCTAGGGTTAGGGTTATGTTGACGGCTAGGGTTAGAGATGCCGTTAGGGTTACGATTGGATCTAGGGTTAGGGTTATGTTGAGGGCTAGGGTTAGAGATCCGGTTAGGGTTACGATTGGACCTAGGGTTAGGGTTATGTTGAGGGCTAGGGTTAGAGATCCGGTTAGGGTTACGATTGGACCTAGGGTTAGGGTTATGTTGAGGGTTAGGGTTAGAGATCCGGTTAGGGTTACGATTGGACCTAGGGTTAGGGTTATGTTGAGGGCTAGGGTTAGAGATCCGGTTAGGGTTACGATTGGACCTAGGGTTAGGGTTTGGTTGAGGGCTAGGGTTAGAGATCCGGTTAGGGTTACGATTGGACCTAGGGTTAGGGTTATGTTGAGGGCTAGGGTTAGAGATCCGGTTAGGGTTACGATTGGACCTAGGGTTAGGGTTATGTTGTGGGCTAGGGTTAGAGAGACGGTTAGGGTTACGATTGGACCTAGGGTTAGGGTTATGTTGACGGCTAGGGCTAGAGATGCCGTTAGGGTTACGATTGGACCTAGGGTTAGGGTTATGTTGAAGGTTAGGGTTAGAGATCCGGTTAGGGTTACGATTGGACCTAGGGTTAGCGTTATGTTGAGGGCTAGGGTTAGAGATCCGGTCTGGGTTACGATTGGACCTAGGGTTAGGGTTATGTTGAGGGTTAGGGTTAGAGATGCGGTTAGGGTTACTATTGGACCTAGGGTTAGGGTTATGTTGAGGGCTAGGGTTAGAGATCCGGTTAGGGTTACGATTGGACCTAGGGTTAGGGTTATGTTGAGGGCTAGGGTTAGAGATCCGGTTAGGGTTACGATTGGACCTAGGGTTAGGGTTATGTTGAGGGCTAGGGTTAGAGATCCGGTTAGGGTTACGATTGGACCAAGGGTTAGGGTTATGTTGAGGGCTAGGGTTAGAGAAGCGGTTAGGGTTACGATTGGACCTAGGGTTACGGTTATGTTGAGGGCTAGGTTTAGAGATGCGGTTAGGTTTACGATTGGACCTAGTGTTAGGGTTATGTTGAGGGCTAGGGTTAGAGATCCGGTTAGGGTTACGATTGGACCTAGGATTAGGGTTATGTTGACGGCTAGGGCTAGAGATCCGGTTAGGGTTACGATTGGACCTAGGGTTAGGGTTATGTTGAGGGCTAGGGTTAGAGATCCGGTTAGGGTTACGATTGGACCTAGGGTTAGGGTTATGTTGAGGGCTAGGGTTAGAGATCCGGTTAGGGGTACGAATGGACCTAGAGTTAGGGTTATTTTGAGGGCTAGGCTTAGAGATCCGGTTAGGGTTACGATTGGACCTAGGGTTAGGGTTATGTTGAGGGCTAGGGTTAGAGATCCGGTTAGGGTTACGATTGGACCTAGGGTTAGGGTTATGTTGAGGGCTAGGGTTAGAGATCCGGTTAGGGTTACGATTGGACCTAGGGTTAGGGTTATGTTGAGGGCTAGGGTTAGAGATCCGGTTAGGGTTACGATTGGACCTAGGGTTAGGGTTATGTTGAGGGCTAGGGTTAGAGATCCGGTTAGGGTTACGATTGGACCTAGGGTTAGGGTTATGTTGAGGGCTAGGGTTAGAGATCCGGTTAGGGTTACGATTGGACCTAGGGTTAGGGTTATGTTGAGGGCTAGGGTTAGAGATCCGGTTAGGGTTACGATTGGACCTAGGGTTAGGGTTATGTTGAGGGCTAGGGTTAGAGATCCGGTTAGGGTTACGATTGGACCTAGGGTTAGGGTTATGTTGAGGGCTAGGGTTAGAGATCCGGTTAGGGTTACGATTGGACCTAGGGTTAGGGTTATGTTGAGGGCCAGGGTTAGAGATCCGGTCTGGGTTACGATTGGACCTAGGGTTAGGGTTATGTTGAGGGCTAGGGTTAGAGATCCGGTTAGGGTTACGATTGGACCTAGGGTTAGGGTTATGTTGAGTGCTAGGGTTAGAGATCCGGTTAGGGTTACGATTGGACCTAGGGTTAGGGTTATGTTGAGGGTTAGGGTTAGAGAGACGGTTAGGGTTACGATTGGACCTAGGGTTAGGGTTATGTTGTGGGCTAGGGTTAGAGAGACGGTTAGGGTTACGATTGGACCTAGGGTTAGGGTTATGTTGACGGCTAGGGCTAGAGATGCCGTTAGGGTTACGATTGGACCTAGGGTTAGGGTTATGTTGAAGGTTAGGGTTAGAGATCCGGTTAGGGTTACGATTGGACCTAGGGATAGTGTTATGTTGAGGGCTAGGGTTAGAGATCCGGTCTGGGTTACGATTGGACCTAGGGTTAGGGTTATGTTGAGGGCTAGGGTTAGAGATCCGGTTAGGGTTACGATTGGACCTAGGGTTAGGGTTATGTTGAGGGCTAGGGTTAGAGATCCGGTTAGGGTTACGATTGGACCTAGGGTTAGGGTTATGTTGAGGGCTAGGGTTAGAGATCCGGTTAGGGTTACGATTGGACCTAGGGTTAGGGTTATGTTGAGGGCTAGGGTTAGAGATCCGGTTAGGGTTACGATTGGACCTAGGGTTAGGGTTTGGTTGAGGGCTAGGGTTAGAGATCCGGTTAGGGTTACGATTGGACCTAGGGTTAGGGTTATGTTGAGGGCTAGGGTTAGACATCCGGTTAGGGTTACGATTGGACCTAGGGTTAGGGTTATGTTGTGGGCTAGGGTTAGAGAGACGGTTAGGGTTACGATTGGACCTAGGGTTAGGGTTATGTTGACGGCTAGGGTTAGAGATGCCCTTAGGGTTACGATTGGACCTAGGGTTAGGGTTATGTTGTGGGCTAGGGTTAGAGATCCGGTTAGGGTTACGATTGGACCTAGGGTTAGGGTTATGTTGTGGGCTAGGGTTAGAGATCCGGTTAGGGTTACGATTGGACCTAGGGTTAGGGTTTGGTTGAGGGCTAGGGTTAGAGATCCGGTTAGGGTTACGATTGGACCGAGGGTTAGGGTTATGTTGAGGGCTAGGGTTAGAGATCCGGTTAGGGTTACGATTGGACCTAGGGTTAGGGTTATGTTGAGGGCTAGGTTTAGAGATCCGGTTAGGGTTACGATTGGACCTAGGGTTAGGGTTATGTTGAGGGCTAGGGTTAGAGATCCGGTTAGGGTTACGATTGGACCTAGGGTTAGGGTTATGTTGAGGGCTAGGGTTAGAGATCCGGTTAGGGTTACGATTGGACCTAGGGTTAGGGTTATGTTGAGGGCTAGGGTTAGAGAATCGGTTAGGGTACGATTGGACCTAGTGTTAGGGTTATGTTGAGGGCTAGGGTTAGAGATCCGGTTAGGGTTACGATTAGACCTAGGGTTAGGGTTATGTTGAGGGCTAGGGTTAGAGAGACGGTTAGGGTTACGATTGGACCTAGGGTTAGGGTTATGTTGAGGGCCAGGGTTAGAGATCCGGTTAGGGTTACGATTGGACCTAGGGTTAGGGTTATGTTGAGGGCTAGGGTTAGAGATGCCATTAAGTTTACGATTGGACCTAGGGTTCGAGTTATGTTGAGGGTTAGGGTTAGAGATCCGGTTAGGGTTACGATTGGACCTAGGGTTAGGGTTATGTTGAGGGCTAGGGTTCGAGAATCGGTTAGGGTTACGATTGGACCGAGTGTTAGGGTTATGTTGAGGGCTAGGGTTAGAGATCCGGTTAGGGTTACGATTGGACCTAGGGTTAGGGTTATGTTGAGGGCTAGGGTTAGAGATCCGGTTAGGGTTACGATTGGACCTAGGGTTAGGGTTATGTTGAGGGCTAGGGTTAGAGATCCGGTTAGGGTTACGATTGGACCTAGGGTTAGGGTTATGTTGTGGGCTAGGGTTAGAGAGACTTTAGGGTTACGATTGGACCTAGGGTTAGGATTATGTTGACGGCTAGGGTTAGAGATTCCGTTAGGGTTACGATTGGACCTAGGGTTAGGGTTATGTTGAGGACTAGGGTTAGAGATCCGGTTAGGGTTACGATTGGACCTAGGGTTAGGGTTTGGTTGAGGGCTAGGGTTAGAGATCCGGTTAGGGTTACGATTGGACCTAGGGTTAGGGTTATGTTGAGGGCTAGGGTTAGAGATCCGGTTAGGGTTACGATTGGACCTAGGGTTAGGGTTATGTTGTGAGCTTGGGTTAGAGAGACGGTTAGAGTTACGATTGGACCTAGGGTTAGGGTTATGTTGACGGCTAGGGTTAGAGATGCCGTTAGGGTTACGATTGGACCTAGGGTTAGGGTTATGTTGAGGGCTAGGGTTAGAGATCCGGTTTGGGTTACGATTGGACCTAGGGTCAGGGTTATGTTGAGGGCTAGGGTTAGAGATCCGGTTAGGGTTACGATTGGACGTAGGGTTAGGGTTATGTTGAGGGCTAGGGTTAGAGATGCGGTTAGGGTTACTATTGGACCTAGGGTTAGGGTTATGTTGAGGGCTAGGGTTAGAGATCCGGTTAGGGTTACGATTGGACCTAGGGTTAGGGTTTGGTTGAGGGCTAGGGTTAGAGATCCGGTTAGGGTTACGATTGGACCTAGGGTTAGGGTTATGTTGAGGGCTAGGGTTAGAGATCCGGTTAGGGTTACGATTGGACCTAGGGTTAGGGTTATGTTGAGGGCTAGGGTTAGAAAATCGGTTAGGGTTACGATTGGACCTCGGGTTAGGGTTATGTTGAGGGCTAGGGTTAGAGATCCGGTTAGGGTTACGATTGGACCTAGGGTTAGGGTTATGTTGAGCGCTAGGGTTAGAGATCCGGTTAGGGTTACGATTGGACCTAGGGTTAGGGTTATGTTGAGGGCTAGGGTTAGCGATGCCGTTAGGGTTGGGATTGGAGCTAGGGTTAGGGTTATGTTGAGGGTTAGGGTTAGAGATCCGGTTAGGGTTACGATTGGACCTGGTGTTAGCGTTATATTGAGGGCTAGGGTTTGAGATCCGGTTAGGGTTACGATTGGACCTAGGGTTAGGGTTATGTTGAGGGCTAGGGTTAGAGATCCGGTTAGGGTTACGATTGGACCTAGGGTTAGGGTTATGTTGAGGGCTAGGGTTAGAGATCCGGTTACGGTTACGATTGGACCTAGGGTTAGGGTTATGTTGAGGGCTAGGGTTAGAGATCCGGTTAGGGTTACGATTGGACCTAGGGTTAGGGTTATGTTGAGGGCTAGGGTTAGAGATACAGTTAGGGTTACGATTGGACCTAGGGTTAGGGTTATGTTGTGGGCTAGGGTTAGAGAGACGGTTAGGGTTACGATTGGACCTAGGGTTAGAGTTATGATGAGGGCTAGGGTTAGAGATCCGGTTAGGGTTACGATTGGACCTAGGGATAGGGTTATGTTGAGGGCTAGGGTTAGAGATCCGGTTAGGGTTACGATTGGACCTAGGGTTAGGGTTATGTTGAGGGCTAGGGTTAGAAAATCGGTTAGGGTTACGATTGGACCTAGGGTTAGGGTTATGTTGAGGGCTAGGGTTAGAAAATCGGTTAGGGTTACGATTGGACCTAGGGTTAGGGTTATGTTGTGGGCTAGGGTTAGAGAGACGGTTAGGGTTAAGATTGGACCTAGGGTTAGGGTTATGTTGACGGCTAGGGTTAGAGATGCCCTTAGGGTTACGATTGGACCTAGAGTTAGGGTTATGTTGAGGGTTAGGGTTAGAGATCCGGTTAGGGTTACGATTGGACCTAGGGTTAGCGTTATGTTGAGGGCAAGGGTTAGAGATCCGGTCTGGGTTACGATTGGACCTAGGGTTAGGGTTATGTTGAGGGCTAGGTTAGAGATGCCGTTAGGGTTACAATTGGACCTAGGGTTAAGGTTATGTTGAGGGCTAGGGTTAGAGATCCGGTTAGGGTTACGATTGGACCAAGGGTTAGGGTTATGTTGAGGGCTAGGGTTAGAGAAGCGGTTAGGGTTACGATTCGACCTAGGGTTAGGGTTATGTTGAGGGCTAGGGTTAGAGATCCGGTTAGGGTTACGATTGGATCTAGGGTTAGGGTTATGATGAGGGCTAGGGTTAGAGATCCGGTTAGGGTTACGATTGGACCTAGGGTTAGGGTTATGTTGAGGGCTAGGGTTAGAGATCCGGTTAGGGTTACGATTGGACCTAGGGTTAGGGTTATGTTGAGGGGTAGGGTTAGAGATCCGGTTAGGGTTACGATTGGATCTAGGGTTAGGGTTATGTTGAGGGCTAGGGTTAGAGATCCGGTTACGGTTAGGATTGGACCTAGGATTAGGGTTATGTTGAGGGCTAGGTTTAGAGATCCGGTTAGGTTTACGATTGGACCTAGGGTTAGGGTTATGTTGTGGGCTAGGGTTAGAGAGACGGTTAGGGTTACGATTGGACCTAGGGTTAGGGTTATGTTGAGGGCTAGGGTTAGAGATCCGGTTAGGGTTACGATTGACCTAGGGTTAGGGTTATGTTGAGGGCTAGGGTTAGAGCTGCCGTTAGGGTTACGATTGGATCTAGGGTTAGGGTTATGTTGAGGGCTAGGGTTAGAGATCCGGTTAGGGTTACGATTGGACCTAGGGTTAGGATTATGTTGAGGGCTAGGGTTAGAGATCCGGTTAGGGTTACGATTGGACCTAGGGTTAGGGTTATGTTGAGGGCTAGGGTTAGAGATCCGGTTAGGGTTACGATTGGACCTAGGGTTAGTGTTATGTTGAGGGCTAGGGTTAGAGATGCGGTTAGGGTTACGATTGGACCTAGGGTTAGGGTTATGTTGAGGGCTAGGGTTAGAGAGACGGTTCGGGTCTGGATGGGACCTAGGGTTAGGGTTATGTTGAGGGCTAGGGTTAGAGAGACGGTTCGGGTCTGGATGGGACCTAGGGTTAGGGTTATGTTGAGGGCTAGGGTTAGAGAGACGGTTCGGGTCTGGATGGGACCTAGGGTTAGGGTTATGTTGAGGGCTAGGGTTAGAGAGACGGTTCGGGTCTGGATGGGACCTAGGGTTAGGGTTATGTTGAGGGCTAGGGATAGAGAGACGGTTCGGGTCTGGATGGGACCTAGGGTTAGGGTTATGTTGAAGGCTAGGGTTAGAGAGATGGTTCGGGTCTGGATGGGACCTAGGGTTAGGGTTATGTTGAGGGCTAGGGTTAGAGAGACGGTTCAGGTCTGGATGGGACCTAGAGTTAGGGTTATGTTGAGGGCTATGGTTAGAGAGACGGTTCGGGTGTGGATGGGTCCTAGGGTTAGGGTTATGTTGAGGGCTAGGGTTAGAGAGACGGTTCGGGTCTGGATGGGACCTAGGGTTAGGGTTATGTTGAGGGCTAGGGTTAGAGAGACGGTTCGGGTCTGGATGGGACCTAGGGTTAGGGTTATGTTGAGGGCTAGGGTTAGAGAGACGGTTCGGGTCTGGATGGGACCTAGGGTTAGGGTTATGTTGAGGGCTAGGGTTAGAGAGACGGTTCGGGTCTGGATGGGACCTAGGGTTAGGGTTATGTTGAGGGCTAGGGTTAGAGAGACGGTTCGGGTCTGGATGGGACCTAGGGTTAGGGTTATGTTGAGGGCTATGGTTAGAGAGACGGTTCGGGTCTGGATGGGACCTAGGGTTAGGGTTATGTTGAGGGCTAGGGTTAGAGAGACGGTTCGGGTCTGGATGGGACCTAGGGTTAGGGTTATGTTGAGGGCTAGGGTTAGAGAGACGGTTCGGGTCTGGATGGGACCTAGGGTTAGGGTTATGTTGAGGGCTAGGGTTAGAGAGACGGTTCGGGTCTGGATGGGACCTAGGTTTAGGGTTATGTTGAGGGCTAGGGTTAGAGAGACGGTACGGGTCTAGATGGGACCTAGGGTTAGGGTTATGTTGAGGGCTAGGGTTAGAGAGACGGTTCGGGTCTGGATGGGACCTAGGGTTAGGGTTATGTTGAGGACTAGGGTTAGAGAGACGGTTCGGGTCTGGATGGGACCTAGGGTTAGGGTTATGTTGAGGGCTAGGGTTAGAGAGACGGTTCGGGTCTGGATGGGACCTTGGGTTAGGGTTATGTTGAGGGCTAGGTTTAGAGAGACGGTTCGGGTCTGGATGGGACCTAGGGTTAGGGTTATGTTGAGGGCTAGGGTTAGAGAGACGGTTCGGGTCTGGATGGGACCTAGGGTTAGGGTTATGTTGAGGGCTAGGGTTAGAGAGACCGTTCGGGTCTGGATGGGACCTAGGGTTAGGGTTATGTTGATGGCTAGGGTTAGAGAGACGGTTCGGGTCTGGATGGGACCTAGGTTTAGCGTTATGTTGAGGGCTAGGGTTAGAGAGACGGTTCGGGTCTGGATGGGACCTAGGGTTAGGGTTATGTTGAGGGCTAGGGTTAGAGAGACGGTTCGGGTCTGGATGGGACCTAGGGTTAGGGTTATGTTGAGGGCTAGGGTTAGAGAGACGGTTCCGGTTCAGATCGGGCCTAGGGTTAGGGTTATGTTGAGGGCTAGGGTTAGAGAGACGGTTCGGGTCTGGATGGGACCTAGGGTTAGGGTTATGTTGAGGGCTAGGTTTAGAGAGACGTTTCGAGTCTTGATGGGACCTAGGGTTAGGGTTATGTTGAGGGCTAGGGTTAGAGAGACGGTTCGGGTCTGGATGGGACCTAGGGTTAGGGTTATGTTGAGGGCTAGGGTTAGAGAGACGGTTCGGGTCTGGATGGGACCTAGGGTTAGGGTTATGTTGAGGGCTAGGGTTAGAGAGACGGTTCGGGTCTGGATGGGACCTAGGTTTAGGGTTATGTTGAGGGCTAGGATTAGAGAGACGGTTCGGGTCTGGATGGGACCTAGGGTTAGGGTTATGTTGAGGGCTAGGGTTAGAGAGACGGTTCGGGTCTGGATGGGACCTAGGGTTAGGGTTATGTTGAGGGCTAGGGTTAGAGAGACGGTTCGGGTCTGGATGGGACCTAGGGTTAGGGTTATGTTGAGGGCTAGGGTTAGAGAGACGGTTCGGGTCTGGATGGGACCTAGGGTTAGGGTTATGTTGAGGGCTAGGGTTAGAGAGACCGTTCGGGTCTGGATGGGACCTAGGGTTAGGGTTATGTTGATGGCTAGGGTTAGAGAGACGGTTCGGGTCTGGATGGGACCTAGGTTTAGCGTTATGTTGAGGGCTAGGGTTAGAGAGACGGTTCGGGTCTGGATGGGACCTAGGGTTAGGGTTATGTTGAGGGCTAGGGTTAGAGAGACGGTTCGGGTCTGGATGGGACCTAGGGTTAGGGTTATGTTGAGGGCTAGGGTTAGAGAGACGGTTCCGGTTCAGATCGGGCCTAGGATTAGGGTTATGTTGAGGGCTAGGGTTAGAGAGACGGTTCGGGTCTGGATGGGACCTAGGGTTAGGGTTATGTTGAGGGCTAGGTTTAGAGAGACGTTTCGAGTCTTGATGGGACCTAGGGTTAGGGTTATGTTGAGGGCTAGGGTTAGAGAGACGGTTCGGGTCTGGATGGGACCTAGGGTTAGGGTTATGTTGAGGGCTAGGGTTAGAGAGACGGTTCGGGTCTGGATGGGACCTAGGGTTAGGGTTATGTTGAGGGCTAGGGTTAGAGAGACGGTTCGGGTCTGGATGGGACCTAGGTTTAGGGTTATGTTGAGGGCTAGGATTAGAGAGACGGTTCGGGTCTGGATGGGACCTAGGGTTAGGGTTATTTTGAGGGCTAGGGTTAGAGAGACGGTTCGGGTCTGGATGGGACCTAGGGTTAGGGTTATGTTGAGGGCTAGGGTTAGAGAGACGGTTCGCGTCTGGATGGGACCTAGGGTTAGGGTTATGTTGAGGGCTAGGGTTAGAGAGACGGTTCGGGTCTGAATGGGACCTAGGGTTAGGGTTATGTTGAGGGCTAGGGTTAGAGAGACGGTTCCGGTTCAGATCGGACCTAGGGTTAGGGTTATGTTGAGGGCTAGGGTTAGAGAGACGGTTCGGGTCTGGATGGGACCTAGGGTTAGGGTTATGTTGAGGGCTAGGGTTAGAGAGACGGTTCGGGTCTGGATGGGACCTAGGGTTAGGGTTATGTTGAGGGCTAGGGTTAGAGAGACGGTTCGGGTCTGGATGGGACCTAGGGTTAGGGTTATGTTGAGGGCTAGGGTTAGAGATCCGGTTAGGGTTACGATTGGACCTAGGGTTAGGGTTATGTTGTGGGCTAGGGTTAGAGAGACTTTAGGGTTACGATTGGATCTAGGGTTAGGATTATGTTGACGGCTAGGGTTAGAGATTCCGTTAGGGTTACGATTGGACCTAGGGTTAGGGTTATGTTGAGGGCTAGGGTTAGAGATCCGGTTAGGGCTACGATTGGACCTAGGGTTAGGGTTATGTTGAGGGCTAGGGTTAGAGATCCGGTTAGGGTTACGATTTGACCTAGGGTTAGGGTTATGTTGAGGGCTAGGGTTAGAGATCCGGTTAGGGTTACGATTGGACCTAGGGTTAGGGTTATGTTGAGGGCTAGGGTTAGAGATTCGGTTAGGGTTACGATTGGACCTAGGGTTAGGGTTATGTTGAGGGCTAGGGTTAGAGATCCGGTTAGGGTTACGATTGGACCTAGGGTTAGGGTTATGTTGAGGGCTAGGGTTAGAGATCCGGTTAGGGTTACGATTGGACCTAGGGTTAGGGTTTTGTTGAGGGCTAGGGTTAGAGATCCGGTTAGGGTTACGATTGGACCTAGGGTTAGGGTTATGTTGAGGGCTAGGGTTAGAGATCCGGTTAGGGTTACGATTGGACCTAGGGTTAGGGTTATGTTGAGGGCTATGGTTAGAGATCCGGTTAGGGTTACGATTGGACCTAGGGTTAGGGTTATGTTGAGGGCTAGGGTTAGAGATCCGGTTAGGGTTACGATTGGACCTAGGGTTAGGGTTATGTTGAGGGCTAGGGTTAGAGATCCGGTTAGGGTTACGATTGGACCTAGGGTTAGGGTTATGTTGAGGGCTAGGGTTAGAGATCCGGTTAGGGTTACGATTGGACCTAGGGTTAGGGTTATGTTGAGGGCTAGGGTTAGTGATCCGGTTAGGGTTACGATTGGACCTAGGGTTAGGGTTATGTTGAGGGCTAGGGTTAGAGATCCGGTTAGGGTTACGATTGGACCTAGGGTTAGGGTTATGTTGAGGGCTAGGGTTAGAGAATCGGTTAGGGTTACGATTGGACCTAGGGTTAGGGTTATGTTGAGGGCTAGGGTTAGAGATGCCGTTAGGGTTACGATTGGACCTAGGGTTAGGGTTATGTTGAGGGCTAGGGTTAGAGATGCCGTTAGGGTTACGATTGGACCTAGGGTTAGGATTATGTTGAGGGCTAGGGTTAGAGAATCGGTTAGGGTTACGATTGGACCTAGGGTTAGGGTTATGTTGAGGGCTAGGGTTAGAGAATCGGTTAGGGTTACGATTGGACCTAGGGTTAGGATTATGTTGAGGGCTAGGGTTAGAGATCCGGTTAGGGTTACGATTGGACCTAGGGTTAGGGTCATGTTGAGGGCTAGGGTTAGAGATCCGGTTAGGGTTACGATTGGACCTAGGGTTAGGGTTATGTTGAGGGCTAGGGTTAGAGATCCGGTTAGGGTTACGATTGGACCTAGGGTTAGGGTTATGTTGAGGGCTAGGGTTAGAGATCCGGTTAGGGTTACGATTGGACCTAGGGTTAGGGTTATGTTGAGGGCTAGGGTTAGAGATCCGGTTAGGGTTACGATTGGACCAAGGGTTAGGGTTATGTTGAGGGCTAGGGTTAGAGATCCGGTTAGGGTTACGATTGGACCTAGGGTTAGGGTTATGTTGAGGGCTAGGGTTAGAGATCCGGTTAGGGTTACGATTCGACCTAGGGTTAGGGTTATGTTGAGGGCTAGGGTTAGAGATCCGGTTAGGGTTACGATTGGACCTAGGGTTAGGGTTATGTTGAGGGCTAGGGTTAGAGATCCGGTTAGGGTTACGATTGGACCTAGGGTTAGGGTTATGTTGAGGGCTAGGGTTAGAGATCCGGTTAGGGTTACGATTGGACCGAGGGTTAGGGTTATGTTGAGGGCTAGGGTTAGAGAAGCGGTTAGGGTTACGATTGGACCTAGGGTTACGGTTATGTTGAGGGCTAGGGTTAGAGATGCGGTTAGGGTTACGATTGGACCTATAGTTAGGGTTCTGTTGAGGGCTAGGGTTAGAGATCCGGTTAGGGTTACGATTGGATCTAGGGTTAGGGTTATGTTGAGGGCTAGGGTTAGAGATCCGGTTAGGGTTACGATTGGACCTAGGGTTAGGGTTATGTTGTGGGCTAGGGTTAGAGAGACGGTTAGGGTTACGATTGGACCTAGGGTTAGGGTTATGTTGAGGGCTAGGGTTAGATATCCGGTTAGGTTTACGATTGGACCTAGGGTTAGGGTTATGTTGAGGGCTAGGGTTAGAGATCCGGTTAGGGTTACGATTCGACCTAGGGTTAGGGTTATGTTGAGGGCTAGGGTTAGAGATCCGGTTAGGGTTACGATTGGACCGAGGGTTAGGGTTATGTTGAGGGCTAGGGTTATAGATCCGGTTAGGGTTACGATTGGACCTAGGGTTAGGGTTATGTTGAGGGCTAGGGTTAGAGATCCGGTTAGGGTTACGATTGGACCTAGGTTAGGGTTATGTTGAGGGCTAGGGTTAGAGATGCGGTTAGGGTTACGATTGGACCTAGGGTTAGGGTTATGTTGAGGGCTAGGGTTAGAGATCCGGTTAGGGTTACGATTGGACCTAGGGTTAGGGTTATGTTGAGGGCTAGGGTTAGAGATCCGGTTAGGGTTACGATTGGACCTAGGGTTAGGGTTATGTTGAGGGCTAGGGTTAGAGATCCGGTTAGGGTTACGATTGGACCTAGGGTTAGGGTTATGTTGAGGGCTAGGGTTAGAGATCCGGTTAGGGTTACGATTGGACCTAGGGTTAGGGTTATGTTGAGGGCTAGGGTTAGATATCCGGTTAGGGTTACGATTGGACCTAGGGTTAGGGTTATGTTGTGGGCTAGGGTTAGAGAGACGGTTAGGGTTACGATTGACCTAGGGTTAGGGTTATGTTGATGGCTAGGGTTAGAGATCCGGTTAGGGTTACGATTGGACCTAGGGTTAGGGTTATGTTGAGGGCTAGGGTTAGAGATGCCATTAGGGTTACGATTGGACCTAGGGTTAGGGTTATGTTGAGGGCTAGTGTTAGAGAATCGGTTAGGGTTACGATTGGACCTAGGGTTAGGGTTATGTTGAGGGCTAGGGTTAGAGATCCGGTTAGGGTTACGATTGGACCTAGGGTTAGGGTTATGTTGAGGGCTAGGGTTAGAGATGCCGTTAGGGTTACGATTGGACCTAGGGTTAGGGTTATGTTGAGGGCTAGGGTTAGAGATGCCATTAGGGTTACGATTGGACCTAGGGTTAGGGTTATGTTGAGGGTTAGGGTTAGAGATCCGGTTAAGGTTACGATTGGACCTAGGGTTAGGGTTATGTTGAGGGCTAGGGTTAGAGATCCGGTTAGGGCTCCGAGTGGACCTAGGGTTAGGGTTATGTTGAGGGCTAGGGTTAGAGATCCGGTTAGGGTTCCGAGTGGACCTAGGGTTAGGGTTATGTTGAGGGCGAGGGTTAGAGATCCGGTTAGGGTTACGATTGGACCTAGGGTTAGGGTTATGTTGTGGGCTAGGGCTAGAGAGAAGGTTAGGGTTACGATTGGACCTAGGGTTAGGGTTATGTTGACGGCTAGGGTTAGAGATGCCCTTAGGGTTACGATTGGACCTAGGGTTAGGGTTATGTTGAGGGTTAGGGTTAGAGATCCGGTTAGGGTTACGATTGGACCTAGGGTTAGCGTTATGTTGAGGGCAAGGGTTAGAGATCCGGTCTGGGTTACGATTGGACCTAGGGTTAGGGTTATGTTGAGGGCTAGGGTTAGAGATGCCGTTAGGGTTACAATTGGACCTAGGGTTAGGGTTATGTTGAGGGCTAGGGTTAGAGATCCGGTTAGGGTTACGATTGGACCAAGGGTTAGGGTTATGTTGAGGGCTAGGGTTAGAGAAGCGGTTAGGGTTACGATTCGACCTAGGGTTAGGGTTATGTTGAGGGCTAGGGTTAGAGATCCGGTTAGGGTTACGATTGGACCTAGGGTTAGGGTTATGATGAGGGCTAGGGTTAGAGATCCGGTTAGGGTTACGATTGGACCTAGGGTTAGGGTTATGTTGAGGGCTAGGGTTAGAGAGACGGTTCGGGTCTGGATGGGACCTAGGGTTAGGGTTATGTTGAGGACTAGGGTTAGAGAGACTGTTCGGGTCTGGATGGGACCTAGGGTTAGGGTTATGTTGAGGGCTAGGGTTAGAGAGACGGTTCGGGTCTGGATGGGACCTTGGGTTAGGGTTATGTTGAGGGCTAGGTTTAGAGAGACGGTTCGGGTCTGGATGGGACCTAGGGTTAGGGTTATGTTGAGGGCTAGGGTTAGAGAGACGGTTCGGGTCTGGATGGGACCTAGGGTTAGGGTTATGTTGAGGGCTAGGGTTAGAGAGACCGTTCGGGTCTGGATGGGACCTAGGGTTAGGGTTATGTTGATGGCTAGGGTTAGAGAGACGGTTCGGGTCTGGATGGGACCTAGGTTTAGCGTTATGTTGAGGGCTAGGGTTAGAGAGACGGTTCGGGTCTGGATGGGACCTAGGGTTAGGGTTATGTTGAGGGCTAGGGTTAGAGAGACGGTTCGGGTCTGGATGGGACCTAGGGTTAGGGTTATGTTGAGGGCTAGGGTTAGAGAGACGGTTCCGGTTCAGATCGGGCCTAGGGTTAGGGTTATGTTGAGGGCTAGGGTTAGAGAGACGGTTCGGGTCTGGATGGGACCTAGGGTTAGGGTTATGTTGAGGGCTAGGTTTAGAGAGACGTTTCGAGTCTTGATGGGACCTAGGGTTAGGGTTATGTTGAGGGCTAGGGTTAGAGAGACGGTTCGGGTCTGGATGGGACCTAGGGTTAGGGTTATGTTGAGGGCTAGGGTTAGAGAGACGGTTCGGGTCTGGATGGGACCTAGGGTTAGGGTTATGTTGAGGGCTAGGGTTAGAGAGACGGTTCGGGTCTGGATGGGACCTAGGTTTAGGGTTATGTTGAGGGCTAGGATTAGAGACACGGTTCGGGTCTGGATGGGACCTAGGGTTAGGGTTATGTTGAGGGCTAGGGTTAGAGAGACGGTTCGGGTCTGGATGGGACCTAGGTTTAGCGTTATGTTGAGGGCTAGGGTTAGAGAGACGGTTCGGGTCTGGATGGGACCTAGGGTTAGGGTTATGTTGAGGGCTAGGGTTAGAGAGACGGTTCGGGTCTGGATGGGACCTAGGGTTAGGGTTATGTTGAGGGCTAGGGTTAGAGAGACGGTTCCGGTTCAGATCGGGCCTAGGGTTAGGGTTATGTTGAGGGCTAGGGTTAGAGAGACGGTTCGGGTCTGGATGGGACCTAGGGTTAGGGTTATGTTGAGGGCTAGGTTTAGAGAGACGTTTCGAGTCTTGATGGGACCTAGGGTTAGGGTTATGTTGAGGGCTAGGGTTAGAGAGACGGTTCGGGTCTGGATGGGACCTAGGGTTAGGGTTATGTTGAGGGCTAGGGTTAGAGAGACGGTTCGGGTCTGGATGGGACCTAGGGTTAGGGTTATGTTGAGGGCTAGGGTTAGAGAGACGGTTCGGGTCTGGATGGGACCTAGGTTTAGGGTTATGTTGAGGGCTAGGATTAGAGAGACGGTTCGGGTCTGGATGGGACCTAGGGTTAGGGTTATGTTGAGGGCTAGGGTTAGAGAGACGGTTCGGGTCTGGATGGGACCTAGGGTTAGGGTTATGTTGAGGGCTAGGGTTAGAGAGACGGTTCGGGTCTGGATGGGACCTAGGGTTAGGGTTATGTTGAGGGCTAGGGTTAGAGAGACGGTTCGGGTCTGGATGGGACCTAGGGTTAGGGTTATGTTGAGGGCTAGGGTTAGAGAGACCGTTCGGGTCTGGATGGGACCTAGGGTTAGGGTTATGTTGATGGCTAGGGTTAGAGAGACGGTTCGGGTCTGGATGGGACCTAGGTTTAGCGTTATGTTGAGGGCTAGGGTTAGAGAGACGGTTCGGGTCTGGATGGGACCTAGGGTTAGGGTTATGTTGAGGGCTAGGGTTAGAGAGACGGTTCGGGTCTGGATGGGACCTAGGGTTAGGGTTATGTTGAGGGCTAGGGTTAGAGAGACGGTTCCGGTTCAGATCGGGCCTAGGTTTAGGGTTATGTTGAGGGCTAGGGTTAGAGAGACGGTTCGGGTCTGGATGGGACCTAGGGTTAGGGTTATGTTGAGGGCTAGGTTTAGAGAGACGTTTCGAGTCTTGATGGGACCTAGGGTTAGGGTTATGTTGAGGGCTAGGGTTAGAGAGACGGTTCGGGTCTGGATGGGACCTAGGGTTAGGGTTATGTTGAGGGCTAGGGTTAGAGAGACGGTTCGGGTCTGGATGGGACCTAGGGTTAGGGTTATGTTGAGGGCTAGGGTTAGAGAGACGGTTCGGGTCTGGATGGGACCTAGGTTTAGGGTTATGTTGAGGGCTAGGATTAGAGAGACGGTTCGGGTCTGGATGGGACCTAGGGTTAGGGTTATGTTGAGGGCTAGGGTTAGAGAGACGGTTCGGGTCTGGATGGGACCTAGGGTTAGGGTTATGTTGAGGGCTAGGGTTAGAGAGACGGTTCCGGTTCAGATCGGACCTAGGGTTAGGGTTATGTTGAGGGCTAGGGTTAGAGAGACGGTTCGGGTCTGGATGGGACCTAGGGTTAGGGTTATGTTGAGGGCTAGGGTTAGAGAGACGGTTCGGGTCTGGATGGGACCTAGGGTTAGGGTTATGTTGAGGGCTAGGGTTAGAGAGACGGTTCGGGTCTGGATGGGACCTAGGGTTAGGGTTATGTTGAGGGCTAGGGTTAGAGATCCGGTTAGGGTTACGTTTGGACCTAGGGTTAGGGTTATGTTGTGGGCTAGGGTTAGAGAGACTTTAGGGTTACGATTGGATCTAGGGTAAGGATTATGTTGACGGCTAGGGTTAGAGATTCCGTTAGGGTTACGATTGGACCTAGGGTTAGGGTTATGTTGAGGGCTAGGGTTAGAGATCCGGTTAGGGTTACGATTGGACCTAGGGTTAGGGTTATGTTGAGGGCTAGGGTTAGAGATCCGGTTAGGGTTACGATTCGACCTAGGGTTAGGGTTATGTTGAGGGCTAGGGTTAGAGATCCGGTTAGGGTTACGATTGGACCTAGGGTTAGGGTTATGTTGAGGGCTAGGGTTAGAGATTCGGTTAGGGTTACGATTGGACCTAGGGTTAGGGTTATGTTGAGGGCTAGGGTTAGAGATCCGGTTAGGGTTACGATTGGACCTAGGGTTAGGGTTATGTTGAGGGCTAGGGTTAGAGATCCGGTTAGGGTTACGATTGGACCTAGGGTTAGGGTTTTGTTGAGGGCTAGGGTTAGAGATCCGGTTAGGGTTACGATTGGACCTAGGGTTAGGGTTACGTTGAGGGCTAGGGTTAGAGATCCGGTTAGGGTTACGATTGGACCTAGGGTTAGGGTTACGTTGAGGGCTATGGTTAGAGATCCGGTTAGGGTTACGATTGGACCTAGGGTTAGGGTTACGTTGAGGGCTAGGGTTAGAGATCCGGTTAGGGTTACGATTGGACCTAGGGTTAGGGTTATGTTGAGGGCTAGGGTTAGAGATCTGGTTAGGGTTACGATTGGACCTAGGGTTAGGGTTATGTTGAGGGCTAGGGTTAGAGATCCGGTTAGGGTTACGATTGGACCTAGGGTTAGGGTTATGTTGAGGGCTAGGGTTAGAGATCCGGTTAGGGTTACGATTGGACCTAGGGTTAGGGTTATGTTGAGGGCTAGGGTTAGAGATCCGGTTAGGGTTACGATTGGACCTAGGGTTAGGGTTATGTTGAGGGCTAGGGTTAGAGATCCGGTTAGGGTTACGATTGGACCTAGGGTTAGGGTTATGTTGAGGGCTAGGGTTAGAGATGCCGTTAGGGTTACGATTGGACCTAGGGTTAGGGTTATGTTGAGGGCTAGGGTTAGAGAATCGGTTAGGGTTACGATTGGACCTAGGGTTAGGGTTATGTTGAGGGCTAGGGTTAGAGATGCCGTTAGGGTTACGATTGGACCTAGGGTTAGGGTTATGTTGAGGGCTAGGGTTAGAGATGCCGTTAGGGTTACGATTGGACCTAGGGTTAGGATTATGTTGAGGGCTAGGGTTAGAGAATCGGTTAGGGTTACGATTGGACCTAGGGTTAGGGTTATGTTGAGGGCTAGGGTTAGAGAATCGGTTAGGGTTACGATTGGACCTAGGGTTAGGATTATGTTGAGGGCTAGGGTTAGAGATCCGGTTAGGGTTACGATTGGACCTAGGGTTAGGGTCATGTTGAGGGCTAGGGTTAGAGATCCGGTTAGGGTTACGATTGGACCTAGGGTTAGGGTTATGTTGAGGGCTAGGGTTAGAGATCCGGTTAGGGTTACGATTGGACCTAGGGTTAGGGTTATGTTGAGGGCTAGGGTTAGAGATCCGGTTAGGGTTACGATTGGACCTAGGGTTAGGGTTATGTTGAGGGCTAGGGTTAGAGATCCGGTTAGGGTTACGATTGGACCAAGGGTTAGGGTTATGTTGAGGGCTAGGGTTAGAGATCCGGTTAGGGTTACGATTGGACCTAGGGTTAGGGTTATGTTGAGGGCTAGGGTTAGAGATCCGGTTAGGGTTACGATTCGACCTAGGGTTAGGGTTATGTTGAGGGCTAGGGTTAGAGATCCGGTTAGGGTTACGATTGGACCTAGGGTTAGGGTTATGTTGAGGGCTAGGGTTAGAGATCCGGTTAGGGTTACGATTGGACCTAGGGTTAGGGTTATGTTGAGGGCTAGGGTTAGAGATCCGGTTAGGGTTACGATTGGACCGAGGGTTAGGGTTATGTTGAGGGCTAGGGTTAGAGAAGCGGTTAGGGTTACGATTGGACCTAGGGTTACGGTTATGTTGAGGGCTAGGGTTAGAGATGCGGTTAGGGTTACGATTGGACCTATAGTTAGGGTTCTGTTGAGGGCTAGGGTTAGAGATCCGGTTAGGGTTACGATTGGATCTAGGGTTAGGGTTATGTTGAGGGCTAGGGTTAGAGATCCGGTTAGGGTTACGATTGGACCTAGGGTTAGGGTTATGTTGTGGGCTAGGGTTAGAGAGACGGTTAGGGTTACGATTGGACCTAGGGTTAGGGTTATGTTGAGGGCTAGGGTTAGATATCCGGTTAGGGTTACGATTGGACCTAGGGTTAGGGTTATGTTGAGGGCTAGGGTTAGAGATCCGGTTAGGGTTACGATTCGACCTAGGGTTAGGGTTATGTTGAGGGCTAGGGTTAGAGATCCGGTTAGGGTTACGATTGGACCGAGGGTTAGGGTTATGTTGAGGGCTAGGGTTATAGATCCGGTTAGGGTTACGATTGGACCTAGGGTTAGGGTTATGTTGAGGGCTAGGGTTAGAGATCCGGTTAGGGTTACGATTGGACCTAGGTTAGGGTTATGTTGAGGGCTAGGGTTAGAGATGCGGTTAGGGTTACGATTGGACCTAGGGTTAGGGTTATGTTGAGGGCTAGGGTTAGAGATCCGGTTAGGGTTACGATTGGACCTAGGGTTAGGGTTATGTTGAGGGCTAGGGTTAGAGATCCGGTTAGGGTTACGATTGGACCTAGGGTTAGGGTTATGTTGAGGGCTAGGGTTAGAGATCCGGTTAGGGTTACGATTGGACCTAGGGTTAGGGTTATGTTGAGGGCTAGGGTTAGAGATCCGGTTAGGGTTACGATTGGACCTAGGGTTAGGGTTATGTTGAGGGCTAGGGTTAGATATCCGGTTAGGGTTACGATTGGACCTAGGGTTAGGGTTATGTTGTGGGCTAGGGTTAGAGAGACGGTTAGGGTTACGATTGACCTATGGTTAGGGTTATGTTGATGGCTAGGGTTAGAGATCCGGTTAGGGTTACGATTGGACCTAGGGTTAGGGTTATGTTGAGGGCTAGGGTTAGAGATGCCGTTAGGGTTACGATTGGACCTAGGGTTAGGGTTATGTTGAGGGCTAGTGTTAGAGAATCGGTTAGGGTTACGATTGGACCTAGGGTTAGGGTTATGTTGAGGGCTAGGGTTAGAGATCCGGTTAGGGTTACGATTGGACCTAGGGTTAGGGTTATGTTGAGGGCTAGGGTTAGAGATGCCGTTAGGGTTACGATTGGACCTAGGGTTAGGGTTATGTTGAGGGCTAGGGTTAGAGGTGCCATTAGGGTTACGATTGGACCTAGGGTTAGGGTTATGTTGAGGGTTAGGGTTAGAGATCCGGTTAGGGTTACGATTGGACCTAGGGTTAGGGTTATGTTGAGGGCTAGGGTTAGAGATCCGGTTAGGGCTCCGAGTGGACCTAGGGTTAGGGTTATGTTGAGGGCTAGGGTTAGAGATCCGGTTAGGGTTCCGAGTGGACCTAGGGTTAGGGTTATGTTGAGGGCGAGGGTTAGAGATCCGGTTAGGGTTACGATTGGACCTAGGGTTAGGGTTATGTTGTGGGCTAGGGTTAGAGAGACGGTTAGGGTTACGATTGGACCTAGGGTTAGGGTTATGTTGACGGCTAGGGTTAGAGATGCCCTTAGGGTTACGATTGGACCTAGGGTTAGGGTTATGTTGAGGGTTAGGGTTAGAGATCCGGTTAGGGTTACGATTGGACCTAGGGTTAGCGTTATGTTGAGGGCAAGGGTTAGAGATCCGGTCTGGGTTACGATTGGACCTAGGGTTAGGGTTATGTTGAGGGCTAGGGTTAGAGATTCCGTTAGGGTTACAATTGGACCTAGGGTTAGGGTTATGTTAAGGGCTAGGGTTAGAGATCCGGTTAGGGTTACGATTGGACCAAGGGTTAGGGTTATGTTGAGGGCTAGGGTTAGAGAAGCGGTTAGGGTTACGATTCGACCTAGGGTTAGGGTTATGTTGAGGGCTAGGGTTAGAGATCCGGTTAGGGTTACGATTGGACCTAGGGTTAGGGTTATGATGAGGGCTAGGGTTAGAGATCCGGTTAGGGTTACGATTGGACCTAGGGTTAGGGTTATGTTGAGGGCTAGGGTTAGAGATCCGGTTAGGGTTACGATTGGACCTAGGGTTAGGGTTATGTTGAGGGGTAGGGTTAGAGATCTGGTTAGGGTTATGATTGGATCTAGGGTTAGGGTTATGTTGAGGGCTAGGGTTAGAGATCCGGTTACGGTTAGGATTGGACCTAGGATTAGGGTTATGTTGAGGGCTAGGTTTAGAGATCCGGTTAGGTTTACGATTGGACCTAGGGTTAGGGTTATGTTGTGGGCTAGGGTTAGAGAGACGGTTAGGGTTACGATTGGACCTAGGGTTAGGGTTATGTTGAGGGCTAGGGTTAGAGATCCGGTTAGGGTTACGATTGGATCTAGGGTTAGGGTTATGTTGAGGGCTAGGGTTAGAGATGCCGTTAGGGTTACGATTGGATCTAGGGTTAGGGTTATGTTTAGGGCTAGGGTTAGAGATCCGGTTAGGGTTACGATTGGACCTAGGGTTAGGATTATGTTGAGGGCTAGGGTTAGAGATCCGGTTAGGGTTACGATTGGACCTAGGGTTATGGTTATGTTGAGGGCTAAGGTTAGAGATCCGGTTAGGGTTACGATTGGACCTAGGGTTAGGGTTATGTTGAGGGCTAGGGTTAGAGATCCGGTTAGGGTTACGATTGGACCTAGGGTTAGGGTTATGATGAGGGCTAGGGTTAGAGATCCGGTTAGGGTTACGATTGGACCTAGGGTTAGGGTTATGTTGAGGGCTAGGGTTAGAGATGCCGTTAGGGTTACGATTGGACCTAGGGTTAGGGTTATGTTGAGGGCTAGGGTTAGAGATCCGGTTAGGGTTACGATTGGACCTAGGGTTAGGGTTATGTTGAGGGCTAGGGTTAGAGAATCGGTTAGGGTACGATTGGACCTAGGGTTAGGGTTATGTTGAGGGCTAGGGTTAGAGATCCGGTTAGGGTTACGATTGGACCTAGGGTTAGAGTTATGTTGAGGGCTAGGGTTAGAGATCCGGTTAGGGTTACGATTGGACCTAGGGTTTGGGTTATGTTGAGGGCTAGGGTTAGAGATCCGGTTAGGGTTACGATTGGACCTAGGGTTAGGGTTATGTTGAGGGCTAGGTTTAGAGATCCGGTTAGGGTTACGATTGGACCTAGGGTTAGGGTTATGTTGTGGGCTAGGGTTAGAGATCCGGTTAGGGTTACGATTGGACCTAGGGTTAGGGTTTGGTTGAGGGCTAGGGTTAGAGATCCGGTTAGGGTTACGATTGGACCGAGGGTTA
Source organism: Miniopterus natalensis (assembly GCF_054644295.1). NCBI lineage: Eukaryota > Metazoa > Chordata > Mammalia > Chiroptera > Miniopteridae > Miniopterus > Miniopterus natalensis. The sequence goes on from NW_028269985.1 coordinate 1,375,068, forward strand.
TGGTTATGTTGAGTGCTAGGGTTAGAGATCCGGTTAGGGTTACGATTGGACCTAGGGTTAGGGTTATGTTGAGGGCTAGGTTTAGAGATCCGGTTAGGGTTACGATTGGACCTAGGGTTAGGGTTATGTTGAGGGCTAGGGTTAGAGATCCGGTTAGGGTTACGATTGGACCTAGGGTTAGGGTTATGTTGAGGGCTAGGGTTAGAGATCCGGTTAGGGTTACGATTGGACCTAGGGTTAGGGTTATGTTGAGGGCTAGGGTTAGAGAATCGGTTAGGGTACGATTGGACCTAGTGTTAGGGTTATGTTGAGGGCTAGGGTTAGAGATCCGGTTAGGGTTACGATTGGACCTAGGGTTAGGGTTATGTTGAGGGCTAGGGTTAGAGAGACGGTTAGGGTTACGATTGGACCTAGGGTTAGGGTTATGTTGAGGGCTAGGGTTAGAGATCCGGTTAGGGTTACGATTGGACCTAGGGTTAGGGTTATGTTGAGGGCTAGGGTTAGAGAGACGGTTAGGGTTACGATTGGACCTAGGGTTAGGGTTATGTTGTGGGCTAGGGTTAGAGAGACTTTAGGGTTACGATTGGACCTAGGGTTAGGATTATGTTGACGGCTAGGGTTAGAGATTCCGTTAGGGTTACGATTGGACCTAGGGTTAGGGTTATGTTGAGGGCTAGGGTTAGAGATCCGGTTAGGGTTACGATTTTACCTAGGGTTAGGGTTATGTTGAGGGCTAGGGTTAGAGATCCGGTTAGGGTTACGATTGGACCTAGGGTTAGGGTTATGTTGAGGGCTAGGGTTAGAAAATCGGTTAGGGTTACGATTGGACCTAGGGTTAGGGTTATGTTGAGGGCTAGGGTTAGAGGTCCGGTTAGGGTTACGATTGGACCTAGGGTTAGGGTTATGTTGAGGGCTAGGGTTAGAGATCCGGTTGGGTTACGATTGGACCTAGGGTTAGGGTTATGTTGAGGGCTAGGGTTAGAGATCCGGTTAGGGTTACGATTGGACCTAGGGTTAGGGTTATGTTGAGGGTTAGGGTTAGAGATCCGGTTAGGGTTACGATTGGACCTAGGGTTAGCGTTATGTTGAGGGCAAGGGATAGAGATCCGGTCTGGGTTACGATTGGACCTAGGGTTAGGGTTATGTTGAGGGCTAGGGTTAGAGATGCCGTTAGGGTTACAATTGGACCTAGGGTTAGGGTTATGTTGAGGGCTAGGGTTAGAGATCCGGTTAGGGTTACGATTGGACCAAGGGTTAGGGTTATGTTGAGGGCTAGGGTTAGAGAAGCGGTTAGGGTTACGATTCGACCTAGGGTTAGGGTTATGTTGAGGGCTAGGGTTAGAGATCCGGTTAGGGTTACGATTGGACCTAGGGTTAGGGTTATGATGAGGGCTAGGGTTAGAGATCCGGTTAGGGTTACGATTGGACCTAGGGTTAGGGTTATGTTGAGGGGTAGGGTTAGAGATCTGGTTAGGGTTATGATTGGATCTAGGGTTAGGGTTATGTTGAGGGCTAGGGTTAGAGATCCGGTTACGGTTAGGATTGGACCTAGGATTAGGGTTATGTTGAGGGCTAGGTTTAGAGATCCGGTTAGGTTTACGATTGGACCTAGGGTTAGGGTTATGTTGTGGGCTAGGGTTAGAGAGACGGTTAGGGTTACGATTGGACCTAGGGTTAGGGTTATGTTGAGGGCTAGGGTTAGAGATCCGGTTAGGGTTACGATTGGACCTAGGGTTAGGGTTATGTTGAGGGCTAGGGTTAGAGATGCCGTTAGGGTTACGATTGGATCTAGGGTTAGGGTTATGTTGAGGGCTAGGGTTAGAGATCCGGTTAGGGTTACGATTGGACCTAGGGTTAGGGTTATGTTGTGGGCTAGGGTTAGAGATCCGGTTAGGGTTACGATTGGACCTAGGGTTAGGGTTATGTTGTGGGCTAGGGTTAGAGATCCGGTTAGGGTTACGATTGGACCTAGGGTTAGGGTTTGGTTGAGGGCTAGGGTTAGAGATCCGGTTAGGGTTACGATTGGACCGAGGGTTAGGGTTATGTTGAGGGCTAGGGTTAGAGATCCGGTTAGGGTTACGATTGGACCTAGGGTTAGGGTTATGTTGAGGGCTAGGTTTAGAGATACGGTTAGGGTTACGATTGGACCTAGGGTTAGGGTTATGTTGAGGGCTAGGGTTAGAGATCCGGTTAGGGTTACGATTAGACCTAGGGTTAGGGTTATGTTGAGGGCTAGGGTTAGAGATCCGGTTAGGGTTACGATTGGACCTAGGGTTAGGGTTATGTTGAGGGCTAGGGTTAGAGAATCGGTTAGGGTACGATTGGACCTAGTGTTAGGGTTATGTTGAGGGCTAGGGTTAGAGATCCGGTTAGGGTTACGATTAGACCTAGGGTTAGGGTTATGTTGAGGGCTAGGGTTAGAGAGACGGTTCGGGTTACGATTGGACCTAGGGTTAGGGTTATGTTGAGGGCTAGGGTTAGAGATCCGGTTAGGGTTACGATTGGACCTAGGGTTAGGGTTATGTTGAGGGCTAGGGTTAGAGATGCCATTAAGTTCACGATTGGACCTAGGGTTCGAGTTATGTTGAGGGTTAGGGTTAGAGATCCGGTTAGGGTTACGATTGGACCTAGGGTTAGGGTTATGTTGAGGGCTAGGGTTCGAGAATCGGTTAGGGTTACGATTGGACCGAGGGTTAGGGTTATGTTGAGGGCTAGGGTTAGAGATCCGGTTAGGGTTACGATTGGACCTAGGGTTAGGATTATGTTGACGGCTAGGGTTAGAGATTCCGTTAGGGTTACGATTGGACCTAGGGTTAGGGTTATGTTGAGGGCTAGGGTTAGAGATCCGGTTAGGGTTACGATTGGACCTAGGGTTAGGGTTTGGTTGAGGGCTAGGGTTAGAGATCCGGTTAGGGTTACGATTGGACCTAGGGTTAGGGTTATGTTGAGGGCTAGGGTTAGAGATCCGGTTAGGGTTACGATTGGACCTAGGGTTAGGGTTATGTTGTGAGCTTGGGTTAGAGAGACGGTTAGAGTTACGATTGGACCTAGGGTTAGTGTTATGTTGACGGCTAGGGTTAGAGATGCCGTTAGGGTTACGATTGGACCTAGGGTTAGGGTTATGTTGAGGGCTAGGGTTAGAGATCCGGTTTGGGTTACGATTGGACCTAGGGTTAGGGTTATGTTGAGGGCTAGGGTTAGAGATCCGGTTAGGGTTACGATTGGACGTAGGGTTAGGGTTATGTTGAGGGCTAGGGTTAGAGATGCGGTTAGGGTTACTATTGGACCTAGGGTTAGGGTTATGTTGAGGGCTAGGGTTAGAGATCCGGTTAGGGTTACGATTGGACCTAGGGTTAGGGTTTGGTTGAGGGCTAGGGTTAGAGATCCGGTTAGGGTTACGATTGGACCTAGGGTTAGGGTTATGTTGAGGGCTAGGGTTAGAGATCCGGTTAGGGTTACGATTGGACCTAGGGTTAGGGTTATGTTGAGGGCTAGGGTTAGAAAATCGGTTAGGGTTACGATTGGACCTAGGGTTAGGGTTATGTTGAGGGCTAGGGTTAGAGATCCGGTTAGGGTTACGATTGGACCTAGGGTTAGGGTTATGTTGAGGGCTAGGGTTAGAGATCCGGTTACGGTTACGATTGGACCTAGGGTTAGGGTTATGTTGAGGGCTAGGGTTAGAGATCCGGTTAGGGTTACGATTGGACCTAGGGTTAGGGTTATGTTGAGGGCTAGGGTTAGAGATACAGTTAGGGTTACGATTGGACCTAGGGTTAGGGTTATGTTGTGGGCTAGGGTTAGAGAGACGGTTAGGGTTACGATTGGACCTAGGGTTAGAGTTATGATGAGGGCTAGGGTTAGAGATCCGGTTAGGGTTACGATTGGACCTAGGGATAGGGTTATGTTGAGGGCTAGGGTTAGAGATCCGGTTAGGGTTACGATTGGACCTAGGGTTAGGGTTATGTTGAGGGCTAGGGTTAGAAAATCGGTTAGGGTTACGATTGGACCTAGGGTTAGGGTTATGTTGAGGGCTAGGGTTAGAAAATCGGTTAGGGTTACGATTGGACCTAGGGTTAGGGTTATGTTGTGGGCTAGGGTTAGAGAGACGGTTAGGGTTAAGATTGGACCTAGGGTTAGGGTTATGTTGACGGCTAGGGTTAGAGATGCCCTTAGGGTTACGATTGGACCTAGAGTTAAGGTTATGTTGAGGGTTAGGGTTAGAGATCCGGTTAGGGTTACGATTGGACCTAGGGTTAGCGTTATGTTGAGGGCAAGGGTTAGAGATCCGGTCTGGGTTACGATTGGACCTAGGGTTAGGGTTATGTTGAGGGCTAGGGTTAGAGATGCCGTTAGGGTTACAATTGGACCTAGGGTTAAGGTTATGTTGAGGGCTAGGGTTAGAGATCCGGTTAGGGTTACGATTGGACCAAGGGTTAGGGTTATGTTGAGGGCTAGGGTTAGAGAAGCGGTTAGGGTTACGATTCGACCTAGGGTTAGGGTTATGTTGAGGGCTAGGGTTAGAGATCCGGTTAGGGTTACGATTGGATCTAGGGTTAGGGTTATGATGAGGGCTAGGGTTAGAGATCCGGTTAGGGTTACGATTGGACCTAGGGTTAGGGTTATGTTGAGGGCTAGGGTTAGAGATCCGGTTAGGGTTACGATTGGACCTAGGGTTAGGGTTATGTTGAGGGGTAGGGTTAGAGATCCGGTTAGGGTTACGATTGGATCTAGGGTTAGGGTTATGTTGAGGGCTAGGGTTAGAGATCCGGTTACGGTTAGGATTGGACCTAGGATTAGGGTTATGTTGAGGGCTAGGTTTAGAGATCCGGTTAGGTTTACGATTGGACCTAGGGTTAGGGTTATGTCGTGGGCTAGGGTTAGAGAGACGGTTAGGGTTACGATTGGACCTAGGGTTAGGGTTATGTTGAGGGCTAGGGTTAGAGATCCGGTTAGGGTTACGATTGACCTAGGGTTAGGGTTATGTTGAGGGCTAGGGTTAGAGCTGCCGTTAGGGTTACGATTGGATCTAGGGTTAGGGTTATGTTGAGGGCTAGGGTTAGAGATCCGGTTAGGGTTACGATTGGACCTAGGGTTAGGATTATGTTGAGGGCTAGGGTTAGAGATCCGGTTAGGGTTACGATTGGACCTAGGGTTAGGGTTATGTTGAGGGCTAGGGTTAGAGATCCGGTTAGGGTTACGATTGGACCTAGGGTTAGTGTTATGTTGAGGGCTAGGGTTAGAGATGCGGTTAGGGTTACGATTGGACCTAGGGTTAGGGTTATGTTGAGGGCTAGGGTTAGAGAGACGGTTCGGGTCTGGATGGGACCTAGGGTTAGGGTTATGTTGAGGGCTAGGGTTAGAGAGACGGTTCGGGTCAGGATGGGACCTAGGGTTAGGGTTATGTTGAGGGCTAGGGTTAGAGAGACGGTTCAGGTCTGGATGGGACCTAGGGTTAGGGTTATGTTGAGGGCTAGGGTTAGAGAGACGGTTCGGGTCTGGATGGGACCTAGGGTTAGGGTTATGTTGAGGGCTAGGGATAGAGAGACGGTTCGGGTCTGGATGGGACCTAGGGTTAGGGTTATGTTGAAGGCTAGGGTTAGAGAGATGGTTCGGGTCTGGATGGGACCTAGGGTTAGGGTTATGTTGAGGGCTAGGGTTAGAGAGACGGTTCAGGTCTGGATGGGACCTAGAGTTAGGGTTATGTTGAGGGCTAGGGTTAGAGAGACGGTTCGGGTGTGGATGGGTCCTAGGGTTAGGGTTATGTTGAGGGCTAGGGTTAGAGAGACGGTTCGGGTCTGGATGGGACCTAGGGTTAGGGTTATGTTGAGGGCTAGGGTTAGAGAGACGGTTCGGGTCTGGATGGGACCTAGGGTTAGGGTTATGTTGAGGGCTAGGGTTAGAGAGACGGTTCGGGTCTGGATGGGACCTAGGGTTAGGGTTATGTTGAGGGCTAGGGTTAGAGAGACGGTTCGGGTCTGGATGGGACCTAGGGTTAGGGTTATGTTGAGGGCTAGGGTTAGAGAGACGGTTCGGGTCTGGATGGGACCTAGGGTTAGGGTTATGTTGAGGGCTAGGGTTAGAGAGACGGTTCGGGTCTGGATGGGACCTAGGGTTAGGGTTATGTTGAGGGCTATGGTTAGAGAGACGGTTCGGGTCTGGATGGGACCTAGGGTTAGGGTTATGTTGAGGGCTAGGGTTAGAGAGACGGTTCGGGTCTGGATGGGACCTAGGGTTAGGGTTATGTTGAGGGCTAGGGTTAGAGAGACGGTTCGGGTCTGGATGGGACCTAGGGTTAGGGTTATGTTGAGGGCTAGGGTTAGAGAGACGGTTCGGGTCTGGATGGGACCTAGGTTTAGGGTTATGTTGAGGGCTAGGGTTAGAGAGACGGTACGGGTCTGGATGGGACCTAGGGTTAGGGTTATGTTGAGGGCTAGGGTTAGAGAGACGGTTCGGGTCTGGATGGGACCTAGGGTTAGGGTTATGTTGAGGACTAGGGTTAGAGAGACGGTTCGGGTCTGGATGGGACCTAGGGTTAGGGTTATGTTGAGGGCTAGGGTTAGAGAGACGGTTCGGGTCTGGATGGGACCTTGGGTTAGGGTTATGTTGAGGGCTAGGTTTAGAGAGACGTTTCGGGTCTGGATGGGACCTAGGGTTAGGGTTATGTTGAGGGCTAGGGTTAGAGAGACGGTTCGGGTCTGGATGGGACCTAGGGTTAGGGTTATGTTGAGGGCTAGGGTTAGAGAGACCGTTCGGGTCTGGATGGGACCTAGGGTTAGGGTTATGTTGATGGCTAGGGTTAGAGAGACGGTTCGGGTCTGGATGGGACCTAGGTTTAGCGTTATGTTGAGGGCTAGGGTTAGAGAGACGGTTCGGGTCTGGATGGGACCTAGGGTTAGGGTTATGTTGAGGGCTAGGGTTAGAGAGACGGTTCCGGTTCAGATCGGGCCTAGGGTTAGGGTTATGTTGAGGGCTAGGGTTAGAGAGACGGTTCGGGTCTGGATGGGACCTAGGGTTAGGGTTATGTTGAGGGCTAGGTTTAGAGAGACGTTTCGAGTCTTGATGGGACCTAGGGTTAGGGTTATGTTGAGGGCTAGGGTTAGAGAGACGGTTCGGGTCTGGATGGGACCTAGGGTTAGGGTTATGTTGAGGGCTAGGGTTAGAGAGACGGTTCGGGTCTGGATGGGACCTAGGGTTAGGGTTATGTTGAGGGCTAGGGTTAGAGAGACGGTTCGGGTCTGGATGGGACCTAGGTTTAGGGTTATGTTGAGGGCTAGGATTAGAGAGACGGTTCGGGTCTGGATGGGACCTAGGGTTAGGGTTATGTTGAGGGCTAGGGTTAGAGAGACGGTTCGGGTCTGGATGGGACCTAGGGTTAGGGTTATGTTGAGGGCTAGGGTTAGAGAGACGGTTCGGGTCTGGATGGGACCTAGGGTTAGGGTTATGTTGAGGGCTAGGGTTAGAGCTGCCGTTAGGGTTACGATTGGATCTAGGGTTAGGGTTATGTTGAGGGCTAGGGTTAGAGATCCGGTTAGGGTTACGATTGGACCTAGGGTTAGGATTATGTTGAGGGCTAGGGTTAGAGATCCGGTTAGGGTTACGATTGGACCTAGGGTTAGGGTTATGTTGAGGGCTAGGGTTAGAGATCCGGTTAGGGTTACGATTGGACCTAGGGTTAGTGTTATGTTGAGGGCTAGGGTTAGAGATGCGGTTAGGGTTACGATTGGACCTAGGGTTAGGGTTATGTTGAGGGCTAGGGTTAGAGAGACGGTTCGGGTCTGGATGGGACCTAGGGTTAGGGTTATGTTGAGGGCTAGGGTTAGAGAGACGGTTCGGGTCTGGATGGGACCTAGGGTTAGGGTTATGTTGAGGGCTAGGGTTAGAGAGACGGTTCGGGTCTGGATGGGACCTAGGGTTAGGGTTATGTTGAGGGCTAGGGTTAGAGAGACGGTTCGGGTCTGGATGGGACCTAGGGTTAGGGTTATGTTGAGGGCTAGGGATAGAGAGACGGTTCGGGTCTGGATGGGACCTAGGGTTAGGGTTATGTTGAAGGCTAGGGTTAGAGAGATGGTTCGGGTCTGGATGGGACCTAGGGTTAGGGTTATGTTGAGGGCTAGGGTTAGAGAGACGGTTCAGGTCTGGATGGGACCTAGAGTTAGGGTTATGTTGAGGGCTAGGGTTAGAGAGACGGTTCGGGTGTGGATGGGTCCTAGGGTTAGGGTTATGTTGAGGGCTAGGGTTAGAGAGACGGTTCGGGTCTGGATGGGACCTAGGGTTAGGGTTATGTTGAGGGCTAGGGTTAGAGAGACGGTTCGGGTCTGGATGGGACCTAGGGTTAGGGTTATGTTGAGGGCTAGGGTTAGAGAGACGGTACGGGTCTGGATGGGACCTAGGGTTAGGGTTATGTTGAGGGCTAGGGTTAGAGAGACGGTTCGGGTTTGGATGGGACCTAGGGTTAGGGTTATGTTGAGGGCTAGGGTTAGAGAGACGGTTCGGGTCTGGATGGGACCTAGGGTTAGGGTTATGTTGAGGGCTAGGGTTAGAGAGACGGTTCGGGTCTGGATGGGACCTAGGGTTAGGGTTATGTTGAGGGCTATGGTTAGAGAGACGGTTCGGGTCTGGATGGGACCTAGGGTTAGGGTTATGTTGAGGGCTAGGGTTAGAGAGACGGTTCGGGTCTGGATGGGACCTAGGGTTAGGGTTATGTTGAGGGCTAGGGTTAGAGAGACGGTTCGGGTCTGGATGGGACCTAGGGTTAGGGTTATGTTGAGGGCTAGGGTTAGAGAGACGGTTCGGGTCTGGATGGGACCTAGGTTTAGGGTTATGTTGAGGGCTAGGGTTAGAGAGACGGTACGGGTCTGGATGGGACCTAGGGTTAGGGTTATGTTGAGGGCTAGGGTTAGAGAGACGGTTCGGGTCTGGATGGGACCTAGGGTTAGGGTTATGTTGAGGACTAGGGTTAGAGAGACGGTTCGGGTCTGGATGGGACCTAGGGTTAGGGTTATGTTGAGGGCTAGGGTTAGAGAGACGGTTCGGGTCTGGATGGGACCTTGGGTTAGGGTTATGTTGAGGGCTAGGTTTAGAGAGACGTTTCGGGTCTGGATGGGACCTAGGGTTAGGGTTATGTTGAGGGCTAGGGTTAGAGAGACGGTTCGGGTCTGGATGGGACCTAGGGTTAGGGTTATGTTGAGGGCTAGGGTTAGAGAGACCGTTCGGGTCTGGATGGGACCTAGGGTTAGGGTTATGTTGATGGCTAGGGTTAGAGAGACGGTTCGGGTCTGGATGGGACCTAGGTTTAGCGTTATGTTGAGGGCTAGGGTTAGAGAGACGGTTCGGGTCTGGATGGGACCTAGGGTTAGGGTTATGTTGAGGGCCAGGGTTAGAGAGACGGTTCGGGTCTGGATGGGACCTAGGGTTAGGGTTATGTTGAGGGCTAGGGTTAGAGAGACGGTTCCGGTTCAGATCGGGCCTAGGGTTAGGGTTATGTTGAGGGCTAGGGTTAGAGAGACGGTTCGGGTCTGGATGGGACCTAGGGTTAGGGTTATGTTGAGGGCTAGGTTTAGAGAGACGTTTCGAGTCTTGATGGGACCTAGGGTTAGGGTTATGTTGAGGGCTAGGGTTAGAGAGACGGTTCGGGTCTGGATGGGACCTAGGGTTAGGGTTATGTTGAGGGCTAGGGTTAGAGAGACGGTTCGGGTCTGGATGGGACCTAGGGTTAGGGTTATGTTGAGGGCTAGGGTTAGAGAGACGGTTCGGGTCTGGATGGGACCTAGGTTTAGGGTTATGTTGAGGGCTAGGATTAGAGAGACGGTTCGGGTCTGGATGGGACCTAGGGTTAGGGTTATGTTGAGGGCTAGGGTTAGAGAGACGGTTCGGGTCTGGATGGGACCTAGGGTTAGGGTTATGTTGAGGGCTAGGGTTAGAGAGACGGTTCGGGTCTGGATGGGACCTAGGGTTAGGGTTATGTTGAGGGCTAGGGTTAGAGAGACGGTTCGGGTCTGGATGGGACCTAGGGTTAGGGTTATGTTGAGGGCTAGGGTTAGAGAGACGGTTCCGGTTCAGATCGGACCTAGGGTTAGGGTTATGTTGAGGGCTAGGGTTAGAGAGACGGTTCGGGTCTGGATGGGACCTAGGGTTAGGGTTATGTTGAGGGCTAGGGTTAGAGATCCGGTTAGGGTTACGATTGGACCTAGGGTTAGGGTTATGTTGAGGGCTAGGGTTAGAGATACAGTTAGGGTTACGATTGGACCTAGGGTTAGGGTTATGTTGTGGGCTAGGGTTAGAGAGACGGTTAGGGTTACGATTGGACCTAGGGTTAGAGTTATGATGAGGGCTAGGGTTAGAGATCCGGTTAGGGTTACGATTGGACCTAGGGATAGGGTTATGTTGAGGGCTAGGGTTAGAGATCCGGTTAGGGTTACGATTGGACCTAGGGTTAGGGTTATGTTGAGGGCTAGGGTTAGAAAATCGGTTAGGGTTACGATTGGACCTAGGGTTAGGGTTATGTTGAGGGCTAGGGTTAGAAAATCGGTTAGGGTTACGATTGGACCTAGGGTTAGGGTTATGTTGTGGGCTAGGGTTAGAGAGACGGTTAGGGTTAAGATTGGACCTAGGGTTAGGGTTATGTTGAGAGCTAGGGTTAGAGATGCCCTTAGGGTTACGATTGGACCTAGAGTTAGGGTTATGTTGAGGGTTAGGGTTAGAGATCCGGTTAGGGTTACGATTGGACCTAGGGTTAGGATTATGTTGAGGGCTAGGGTTAGAGATCCGGTTAGGGTTACGATTGGACCTAGGGTTAGGGTTATGTTGAGGGCTAGGGTTAGAGATCCGGTTAGGGTTACGATTGGACCTAGGGTTAGGGTTATGTTGAGGGCTAGGGTTAGAGATGCGGTTAGGGTTACGATTGGACCTAGGGTTAGGGTTATGTTGAGGGCTAGGGTTAGAGAGACGGTTCGGGTCTGGATGGGACCTAGGGTTAGGGTTATGTTGAGGGCTAGGGTTTGAGAGACGGTTCGGGTCTGGATGGGACCTAGGGTTAGGGTTATGTTGAGGGCTAGGGTTAGAGAGACGGTTCGGGTCTGGATGGGACCTAGGGTTAGGGTTATGTTGAGGGCTAGGGTTAGAGAGACGGTTCGGGTCTGGATGGGACCTAGGGTTAGGGTTATGTTGAGGGCTAGGGTTAGAGAGACGGTTCCGGTTCAGATCGGACCTAGGGTTAGGGTTATGTTGAGGGCTAGGGTTAGAGAGACGGTTCGGGTCTGGATGGGACCTAGGGTTAGGGTTATGTTGAGGGCTAGGGTTAGAGAGACGGTTCGGGTCTGGATGGGACCTAGGGTTAGGGTTATGTTGAGGGCTAGGGTTAGAGAGACGGTTCGGGTCTGGATGGGACCTAGGGTTAGGGTTATGTTGAGGGCTAGGGTTAGAGATCCGGTTAGGGTTACGATTGGACCTAGGGTTAGGGTTATGTTGTGGGCTAGGGTTAGAGAGACTTTAGGGTTACGATTGGACCTAGGGTTAGGATTATGTTGACGGCTAGGGTTAGAGATTCCGTTAGGGTTACGATTGGACCTAGGGTTAGGGTTATGTTGAGGGCTAGGGTTAGAGATCCGGTTAGGGTTACGATTGGACCTAGGGTTAGGGTTTGGTTGAGGGCTAGGGTTAGAGATCCGGTTAGGGTTACGATTGGACCTAGGGTTAGGGTTATGTTGAGGGCTAGGGTTAGAGATCCGGTTAGGGTTACGATTGGACCTAGGGTTAGGGTTATGTTGTGAGCTTGGGTTAGAGAGACGGTTAGAGTTACGATTGGACCTAGGGTTAGGGTTATGTTGACGGTTAGGGTTAGAGATGCCGTTAGGGTTACGATTGGACCTAGGGTTAGGGTTATGTTGAGGGCTAGGGTTAGAGATCCGGTTTGGGTTACGATTGGACCTAGGGTTAGGGTTATGTTGAGGGCTAGGGTTAGAGATCCGGTTAGGGTTACGATTGGACGTAGGGTTAGGGTTATGTTGAGGGCTAGGGTTAGAGATGCGGTTAGGGTTACTATTGGACCTAGGGTTAGGGTTATGTTGAGGGCTAGGGTTAGAGATCCGGTTAGGGTTACGATTGGACCTAGGGTTAGGGTTTGGTTGAGGGCTAGGGTTAGAGATCCGGTTAGGGTTACGATTGGACCTAGGGTTAGGGTTATGTTGAGGGCTAGGGTTAGAGATCCGGTTAGGGTTACGATTGGACCTAGGGTTAGGGTTATGTTGAGGGCTAGGGTTAGAAAATCGGTTAGGGTTACGATTGGACCTAGGGTTAGGGTTATGTTGAGGGCTAGGGTTAGAGATCCGGTTAGGGTTACGATTGGACCTAGGGTTAGGGTTATGTTGAGGGCTAGGGTTAGAGATCCGGTTACGGTTACGATTGGACCTAGGGTTAGGGTTATGTTGAGGGCTAGGGTTAGAGATCCGGTAAGGGTTACGATTGGACCTAGGGTTAGGGTTATGTTGAGGGCTAGGGTTAGAGATACAGTTAGGGTTACGATTGGACCTAGGGTTAGGGTTATGTTGTGGGCTAGGGTTAGAGAGACGGTTAGGGTTACGATTGGACCTAGGGTTAGAGTTATGATGAGGGCTAGGGTTAGAGATCCGGTTAGGGTTACGATTGGACCTAGGGATAGGGTTATGTTGAGGGCTAGGGTTAGAGATCCGGTTAGGGTTACGATTGGACCTAGGGTTAGGGTTATGTTGAGGGCTAGGGTTAGAAAATCGGTTAGGGTTACGATTGGACCTAGGGTTAGGGTTATGTTGAGGGCTAGGGTTAGAATATCGGTTAGGGTTACGATTGGACCTAGGGTTAGGGTTATGTTGTGGGCTAGGGTTAGAGAGACGGTTAGGGTTACGATTGGACCTAGGGTTAGGGTTATGTTGAGGGCTAGGGTTAGAGATGCCCTTAGGGTTAAGATTGGACCTAGAGTTAGGGTTATGTTGAGGGTTAGGGTTAGAGATCCGGTTAGGGTTACGATTGGACCTAGGGTTAGCGTTATGTTGAGGGCAAGGGTTAGAGATCCGGTCTGGGTTACGATTGGACCTAGGGTTAGGGTTATGTTGAGGGCTAGGGTTAGAGATGCCGTTAGGGTTACAATTGGACCTAGGGTTAAGGTTATGTTGAGGGCTAGGGTTAAAGATCCGGTTAGGGTTACGATTGGACCAAGGGTTAGGGTTATGTTGAGGGCTAGGGTTAGAGAAGTGGTTAGGGTTACGATTCGACCTAGGGTTAGGGTTATGTTGAGGGCTAGGGTTAGAGATCCGGTTAGGGTTACGATTGGATCTAGGGTTAGGGTTATGATGAGGGCTAGGGTTAGAGATCCGGTTAGGGTTACGATTGGACCTAGGGTTAGGGTTATGTTGAGGGCTAGGGTTAGAGATGAGGTTAGGGTTACGATTGGACCTAGGGTTAGGGTTATGTTGAGGGGTAGGGTTAGAGATCCGGTTAGGGTTACGATTGGATCTAGGGTTAGGGTTATGTTGAGGGCTAGGGTTAGAGATCCGGTTACGGTTAGGATTGGACCTAGGATTAGGGTTATGTTGAGGGCTAGGTTTAGAGATCCGGTTAGGTTTACGATTGGACCTAGGGTTAGGGTTATGTTGTGGGCTAGGGTTAGAGAGACGGTTAGGGTTACGATTGGACCTAGGGTTAGGGTTATGTTGAGGGCTAGGGTTAGAGATCCGGTTAGGGTTACGATTGGACCTAGGGTTAGGGTTATGTTGAGGGCTAGGGTTAGAGATCCGGTTAGGGTTACGATTGGACCTAGGGTTAGGGTTATGTTGAGGGCTAGGGTTAGAGATGCGGTTAGGGTTACGATTGGACCTAGGGTTAGGGTTATGTTGAGGGCTAGGGTTAGAGAGACGGTTCGGGTCTGGATGGGACCTAGGGTTAGGGTTATGTTGAGGGCTAGGGTTAGAGAGACGGTTCGGGTCTGGATGGGACCTAGGGTTAGGGTTATGTTGAGGGCTAGGGTTAGAGAGACGTTTCGGGTCTGGATGGGACCTAGGGTTAGGGTTATGTTGAGGGCTAGGGTTAGAGAGACGGTTCGGGTCTGGATGGGACCTAGGGTTAGGGTTATGTTGAGGGCTAGGGATAGAGAGACGGTTCGGGTCTGGATGGGACCTAGGGTTAGGGTTATGTTGAAGGCTAGGGTTAGAGAGATGGTTCGGGTCTGGATGGGACCTAGGGTTAGGGTTATGTTGAGGGCTAGGGTTAGAGAGACGGTTCGGGTCTGGATGGGACCTAGAGTTAGGGTTATGTTGAGGGCTAGGGTTAGAGAGACGGTTCGGGTGTGGATGGGTCCTAGGGTTAGGGTTATGTTGAGGGCTAGGGTTAGAGAGACGGTTCGGGTCTGGATGGGACCTAGGGTTAGGGTTATGTTGAGGGCTAGGGTTAGAGAGACGGTTCGGGTCTGGATGGGACCTAGGGTTAGGGTTATGTTGAGGGCTCGGGTTAGAGAGACGGTTCGGATCTGGATGGGACCTAGGGTTAGGGTTATGTTGAGTGCTAGGGTTAGAGAGACGGTTCGGGTCTGGATGGGACCTAGGGTTAGGGTTATGTTGAGGGCTAGGGTTAGAGAGACGGTTCGGGTCTGGATGGGACCTAGGGTTAGGGTTATGTTGAGGGCTAGGGTTAGAGAGACGGTTCGGGTCTGGATGGGACCTAGGGTTAGGGTTATGTTGAGGGCTATGGTTAGAGAGACGGTTCGGGTCTGGATGGAACCTAGGGTTAGGGTTATGTTGAGGGCTAGGGTTAGAGAGACGGTTCGGGTCTGGATGGGACCTAGGGTTAGGGTTATGTTGAGGGCTAGGGTTAGAGAGACGGTTCGGGTCTGGATGGGACCTAGGGTTAGGGTTATGTTGAGGGCTAGGGTTAGAGAGACGGTTCGGGTCTGGATGGGACCTAGGTTTAGGGTTATGTTGAGGGCTAGGGTTAGAGAGACGGTACGGGTCTGGATGGGACCTAGGGTTAGGGTTATGTTGAGGGCTAGTGTTAGAGAGACGGTTCGGGTCTGGATGGGACCTAGGGTTAGGGTTATGTTGAGGACTAGGGTTAGAGAGACGGTTCGGGTCTGGATGGGACCTAGGGTTAGGGTTATGTTGAGGGCTAGGGTTAGAGAGACGGTTCGGGTCTGGATGGGACCTTGGGTTAGGGTTATGTTGAGGGCTAGGTTTAGAGAGACGGTTCGGGTCTGGATGGGACCTAGGGTTAGGGTTATGTTGAGGGCTAGGGTTAGAGAGACGGTTCGGGTCTGGATGGGACCTAGGGTTAGGGTTATGTTGAGGGCTAGGGTTAGAGAGACGGTTCGGGTCTGGATGGGACCTAGGGTTAGGGTTATGTTGAGGGCTAGGGTTAGAGAGACGGTTCGGGTCTGGATGGGACCTAGGTTTAGGGTTATGTTGAGGGCTAGGATTAGAGAGACGGTTCGGGTCTGGATGGGACCTAGGGTTAGGGTTATGTTGAGGGCTAGGGTTAGAGAGACGGTTCGGGTCTGGATGGGACCTAGGGTTAGGGTTATGTTGAGGGCTAGGGTTAGAGAGACGGTTCGGGTCTGGATGGGACCTAGGGTTAGGGTTATGTTGAGGGCTAGGGTTAGAGAGACGGTTCGGGTCTGGATGGGACCTAGGGTTAGGGTTATGTTGAGGGCTAGGGTTAGAGAGACGGTTCGGGTCTGGATGGGACCTAGGGTTAGGGTTATGTTGAGGGCTAGGGTTAGAGAGACCGTTCGGGTCTGGATGGGACCTAGGGTTAGGGTTATGTTGATGGCTAGGGTTAGAGAGACGGTTCGGGTCTGGATGGGACCTAGGTTTAGCGTTATGTTGAGGGCTAGGGTTAGAGAGACGGTTCGGGTCTGGATGGGACCTAGGGTTAGGGTTATGTTGAGGGC
This sequence comes from Miniopterus natalensis, assembly GCF_054644295.1. Classification (NCBI taxonomy): domain Eukaryota; kingdom Metazoa; phylum Chordata; class Mammalia; order Chiroptera; family Miniopteridae; genus Miniopterus; species Miniopterus natalensis. The sequence goes on from NW_028269985.1 coordinate 1,390,978, forward strand.
TAGGGTTAGAGAGACGGTTCGGGTCTGGATGGGACCTAGGGTTAGGGTTATGTTGAGGGCTAGGGTTAGAGAGACGGTTCGGGTCTGGATGGGACCTAGGGTTAGGGTTATGTTGAGGGCTAGGGTTAGAGAGACGGTTCGGGTCTGGATGGGACCTAGGTTTAGGGTTATGTTGAGGGCTAGGGTTAGAGAGACGGTACGGGTCTGGATGGGACCTAGGGTTAGGGTTATGTTGAGGGCTAGTGTTAGAGAGACGGTTCGGGTCTGGATGGGACCTAGGGTTAGGGTTATGTTGAGGACTAGGGTTAGAGAGACGGTTCGGGTCTGGATGGGACCTAGGGTTAGGGTTATGTTGAGGGCTAGGGTTAGAGAGACGGTTCGGGTCTGGATGGGACCTTGGGTTAGGGTTATGTTGAGGGCTAGGTTTAGAGAGACGGTTCGGGTCTGGATGGGACCTAGGGTTAGGGTTATGTTGAGGGCTAGGGTTAGAGAGACGGTTCGGGTCTGGATGGGACCTAGGGTTAGGGTTATGTTGAGGGCTAGGGTTAGAGAGACCGTTCGGGTCTGGATGGGACCTAGGGTTAGGGTTATGTTGATGGCTAGGGTTAGAGAGACGGTTCGGGTCTGGATGGGACCTAGGTTTAGCGTTATGTTGAGGGCTAGGGTTAGAGAGACGGTTCGGGTCTGGATGGGACCTAGGGTTAGGGTTATGTTGAGGGCTAGGGTTAGAGAGACGGTTCGGGTCTGGATGGGACCTAGGGTTAGGGTTATGTTGAGGGCTAGGTTAAGAGAGACGTTTCGAGTCTTGATGGGACCTAGGGTTAGGGTTATGTTGAGGGCTAGGGTTAGAGAGACGGTTCGGGTCTGGATGGGACCTAGGGTTAGGGTTATGTTGAGGGCTAGGGTTAGAGAGACGGTTCGGGTCTGGATGGGACCTAGGGTTAGGGTTATGTTGAGGGCTAGGGTTAGAGAGACGGTTCGGGTCTGGATGGGACCTAGGTTTAGGGTTATGTTGAGGGCTAGGATTAGAGAGACGGTTCGGGTCTGGATGGGACCTAGGGTTAGGGTTATGTTGAGGGCTAGGGTTAGAGAGACGGTTCGGGTCTGGATGGGACCTAGGGTTAGGGTTATGTTGAGGGCTAGGGTTAGAGAGACGGTTCGGGTCTGGATGGGACCTAGGGTTAGGGTTATGTTGAGGGCTAGGGTTAGAGAGACGGTTCGGGTCTGGATGGGACCTAGGGTTAGGGTTATGTTGAGGGCTAGGGTTAGAGAGACGGTTCGGGTCTGGATGGGACCTAGGGTTAGGGTTATGTTGAGGGCTAGGGTTAGAGAGACGGTTCCGGTTCAGATCGGACCTAGGGTTAGGGTTATGTTGAGGGCTAGGGTTAGAGAGACGGTTCGGGTCTGGATGGGACCTAGGGTTAGGGTTATGTTGAGGGCTAGGGTTAGAGAGACGGTTCGGGTCTGGATGGGACCTAGGGTTAGGGTTATGTTGAGGGCTAGGGTTAGAGAGACGGTTCGGGTCTGGATGGGACCTAGGGTTAGGGTTATGTTGAGGGCTAGGGTTAGAGAGACGGTTCGGGTCTGGATGGGACCTAGGGTTAGGGTTATGTTGAGGGCTAGGGTTAGAGAGACCGTTCGGGTCTGGATGGGACCTAGGGTTAGGGTTATGTTGATGGCTAGGGTTAGAGAGACGGTTCGGGTCTGGATGGGACCTAGGTTTAGCGTTATGTTGAGGGCTAGGGTTAGAGAGACGGTTCCGGTTCAGATCGGGCCTAGGGTTAGGGTTATGTTGAGGGCTAGGGTTAGAGAGACGGTTCGGGTCTGGATGGGACCTAGGGTTAGGGTTATGTTGAGGGCTAGGGTTAGAGAGACGGTTCGGGTCTGGATGGGACCTAGGGTTAGGGTTATGTTGAGGGCTAGGGTTAGAGAGACGGTTCGGGTCTGGATGGGACCTAGGTTTAGGGTTATGTTGAGGGCTAGGATTAGAGAGACGGTTCGGGTCTGGATGGGACCTAGGTTTAGGGTTATGTTGAGGGCTAGGGTTAGAGAGACGGTTCGGGTCTGGATGGGACCTAGGGTTAGGGTTATGTTGAGGGCTACGGTTAGAGAGACGGTTCGGGTCTGGATGGGACCTAGGGTTAGGGTTATGTTGAGGGCTAGGGTTAGAGAGACGGTACGGGTCTGGATGGGACCTAGGGTTAGGGTTATGTTGAGGGCTAGGGTTAGAGAGACGGTTCGGGTCTGGATGGGACCTAGGGTTAGGGTTATGTTGAGGGCTAGGGTTAGAGAGACGGTTCCGGTTCAGATCGGACCTAGGGTTAGGGTTATGTTGAGGGCTAGGGTTAGAGAGACGGTTCGGGTCTGGATGGGACCTAGGGTTAGGGTTATGTTGAGGGCTAGGGTTAGAGAGACGGTTCGGGTCTGGATGGGACCTAGGGTTAGGGTTATGTTGAGGGCTAGGGTTAGAGAGACGGTTCGGGTCTGGATGGGACCTAGGGTTAGGGTTATGTTGAGGGCTAGGGTTAGAGAGACGGTTCGGGTCTGGATGGGACCTAGCGTTAGGGTTATGTTGAGGGCTAGGGTTAGATATCCGGTTAGGGTTCCGATTGGATCTAGGGTTAGGGTTATGTTGAGGGCTAGCGTTAGATATCAGTTTAGGGTTCCGATTGGACCTAGGGTTAGGGTTATGTTGAGGGCTAGGGTTAGAGATCCGGTTAGGGTTCCGATTGAACCTAGGGTTAGGGTTATGTTGAGGGCTAGGGTTAGAGATCCGGTTAGGGTTACGATTGGACCTAGGGTTAGGGTTATGTTGAGGGCTAGGGTTAGAGATCCGGTTAGGGTTACGATTGGACCTAGGGTTAGGGTTATGTTGAGGGCTAGGGTTAGAGATCCGGTTAGGGTTATGATTGGACCAAGGGTTAGGGTCATGTTGAGGGCTAGGGTTAGAGAAGCGGTTAGGGTTACGATTGGACCTAGGGTTACGGTTATGTTGAGGGCTAGGGTTAGAGATGCGGTTAGGGTTACGATTGGACCTAGTGTTAGGGTTATGTTGAGGGCTAGGGTTAGAGAGACGGTTCGGATCTGGATGGGACCTAGGGTTAGGGTTATGTTGAGGGCTAGGGTTAGAGATCCGGTTAGGGTTACGATTGGACCTAGGGTTAGGGTTATGTTGAGGGCTAGGGTTAGAGATGCCGTTAGGGTTACGATTGGATCTAG